>NC_133998.1:6603571-6924285 GCF_047716275.1 Strix uralensis | reverse complement strand
GCACAGCAGCGTATGTCCTGGGGCCCAGCTCTCCCTACAACAGCCTCTTTCATTCTAGAGGACCCCAGGGGACTTTACAAAACATCCACATGCTCAACTCACTCATTCACAGAAGTACTGCAAGGGCTGAGAGTTTGGAAAGAACTTTTGAGACTCCAGAAAGGGCTAATCAGTAATTAACTGACATCACTCATGCAGGTCAGTGTTGTTTGTGACTTCTCCCACCTGGAAAATAAGGCAGAGCAGGGCAGTGAACAGCCCATCACCTGCGAGCATGAGTCAACACAAAGCCTGGGGTTGGAACTCGGCGGTCCTGACCTTCCTGCATTAGCCGAGGCTCAAAATGTACCTCTGGAGCAAAGGCACAAGCCTCCTCTCCTCTGCCTTAGTGGCGTGCGGGGCTGAGTGTCCTTACCTTGTTTGCTTGGATAAGATGGAAGTTTTTCCCATGGACCCTGAAGCCATGTTCAAAATTTCTACATTCTTCTTCACTCCAGGCACAAAGCTCATCTGTAGCAGAAAGAAAGATGAATTGGAGGAGACGTAACTCTTTCTAGATTCTGTACATGTGCCTTGATGCTTGGGGCAGAACCCGAACACGGGGGGCTCTCACCTCTGATAACCTTCACGTTGAACCGTAACCTCCGCAGGGCCTCTTCTGCGTTGAAGTTGCATTTAACCAGTTCATACAAAGCCTAGGAAACAGAAGAAAATTACTCACAGCATGTACCTGAGCAACACACCACAAACCAACCTGCTCGTGACTCGTGTTTGTCTCATAAAACTTATTTTTCCCGGGAGCCACTTTGCCACTAGCCCCGGTCTGACCCCCAGCACAGACTGTTTCACTTTTCAAGGCACCGGATTACAAACCCTGGGACTGAAAAGATGCAGCTTTACCAGCAGCTCAGCAGATTACAGCTGTGCCTCCACTCCTGCAGACCTACTGTGAGTCTAACCTGGCTGCTTAGAGGAAATACAACTGCTCTGAAGTTTCTTAGCCAAGTGTCTGATCTTCTGCTGGCTTCGAAGAACTGGGCGATGTTCTAGAGGACAGACCCAAAAGGATGTTCCTGCTGCAAGCCCTGGCTCAGAGAGTTTGGGATACTGGGAGAATGCAGTCAAGGCAGCACCCATCCCCTACTTGCCCAGTCAATTACACGCTTTCCACAAACATCTGTTACTGTGTTGGAAGAAAAGTACTAAACTAGACAGGCCCGTGGTCTGCTCCATGACGGCCATTCCCGTCTTCCCAACAGGAGGTGAAAATCCTCCCGCAACCGCAGCCGAGCCGCACAGCCTCACCGGCCTGCGCAGAGGATCACTGGAGTTTGCCCTCACCCAGGATCTCCTCGGGACGCTGCACGTCGGCGCCAGCACCACCAGAGCCCCCGCAGGCTGCGAGCAGCCCCCACACGTACCTGCTCGTTGTCCTTCACCATCTCCCCTTCCGGCAGGCCGCTGCCAGACAGCTCGTCCCACCGTCGCTTCACTGCGCGGTACAGGAACTCTTCAACCTCCCTCTCAGGGAGTATGTTTGGGTCCCAAAGCAGCTGATCTTCATTCTCATAAGCTAACAGAAAAAGCACTGAAATAAGCTAATCAAACAGAGAAATCTGCTGCTTTTGAGAAATGGTCACATGTACGTGCATGGCAGAGGCAGGAGGAGGGAGGACATCTCTGCCTGGCACTCCAGACGACAGCCATCTCTGCGAAGGTACTGCCTTTGCCCTCCTGATTTTGAGGGCAGATAAGCTTAATACCCTTTATACCTCTTTTAGAGCCCTAAGCACAGGCTCAGCTTGCTTCCACTTCTTTGGGAGGGCGGGCTGACAAGGTTTTTGTTACCACGTTCTCAAAGACCTTTGCTTTGATTCATTAATCCTGGCAGCTAAAAACCCCTAGGCTCTAAGGTGTCTTTTCCAGCACACAGTGAACAAAAGGGGTGGGAGGTGAAGGCAGGTTTGAGCTACAACGCTGGCCTAGGCTCAAGACCTTCTCCCTGTCCTAGACACAAAACTAAGGAGCTGCAAGGCTGTCCCTCCCCTGTGAGAGCTTGTGACGCCCCTCCACCCCCCCCCCAGCAGCAGGAGCGCGCTGCAGCACCGAGCGGTTCCTGCGCGTCCAGCTTCCGAGGCTCTTAGTCCGTAAGAACACGGCACGTGACAGTGCAGAGACGTTTAAGTACAGTAAGAGCACAGAGGAAAGCAAGAAGAAAGACTGCAATTAAAAATAATCAGAAATATTGAGATTTTTCTATTCAGATAAAAACATTAGCACCTCTGTACTTAACTGCTTTCTACAGGCAAAGGAACCAACTCTTCTGCCCTGTAGAATCACTAAAATCAGGTCAGAGGCAGTTCAGACAGGGCATAAAAAACCCCCACCGGGATCTACTATCAGTTTCCTTTCGTTCCACACTGATGCAAACATCCAGGTTATGGAAAACGTGCACTAAGTCTGTGGCCTTCAATGCAGAAGGCTGAGAGCACTGATAATGTAACAGTGAAAAGTTCCGAGAACTACGGTGGGTAAATCTGAGATAGAACCTACAAAACTGGTAACTTTTAGCTCCTTTAAGTGATTCGCTCAGAGTCTGCTAGGATAAAAGAACTAGGCAGGAATCAACTCATTTCTCAAGACATGGCCTTCTGTTCACTATCTTGTTCAGAAACTCAACAAGCTGCTGTGAGTATGGCACGAGTTATTAGCCACAACCTGCAGATCAAGGCACCCCCATCTACTCTGCAGACACCCCGTCAAATTGGAAACTGGTCAGCTCCAGGGAGCACCGGACGTCAACTCTGGCTACGTAAGAAGAACGTCAGAGAAAAATACATTAGACTGTCTCCAGAAGGGCATCGCTCCTCCTCGGCTACAGCCGAGACCCTCCTCCAAACCCACCACACCAACCCAGCTTTCACAGGGCTTCCCAGCTCCGTGGCTGCTCCGCCAGCCCCGCTCCCCTGGGCTGGTTCTGCGCCGGCTCAGGCGCAGTGTCAGTTCCGGGCCAAGCCCGGAGACACCGAGCGGGGCCGGTGAACCAGGACCCCCCGGTGCCAGGCCGGCAGCCCCCGCTCCGAACCACGCACAGCAGGCTGCCTTACCTTTCTCCCCGTGCCTGTTTAAGTGCAGGATGGGAACAGTGGCTTGGTACTGGGGTCCAACCATGATCTCCTGAAATATCACCACAGAGAAGAGGGTCAATTGAAATGGAAAACGCTGCAGGCAGGCCCCGAGGTGCCGCGTGATTTAGGGACTACGACACCACGAGGCCGATTTATGTATTGGTCGTCCCCGCTGTCACTATTACTTCCAGGGAACCCTGACTATTTTATAGGGTAACTAAGAAGATTTACTATCAACCAGATGATGCTTTGGGGACCTTAGGCATTTACATAGTTTTAATGTTAAAGATATATGGCAAGTGGCTAAGGCTGGAGATAAAGAAATGCTGAAGCTCTCCCGCGGCCTTCACACCAGGATGAATTTGGAAGTCTTCTCCTCTCTTTTGTAAGATGGTTCCTCAGTAAATCCTGCTGGGAATATTGCACAGCATTTCACCTTTATAGGGCTACAGGCTGCAGTTTTAATTCACCAAGGCACAACAACATCTTTCACATCTGGAGCAGAAGATAATTTCACATAGAGATTTCAAGAGCATATTAAAGAAGCCTCTTGTAACCCACACCTGCCACTGCCTTCCACAAAATGCAAGGCACTGAGCAAAAGAAAAGAAAAGAAGATTTCCTGGGGAAACATCCCCGTGCTTTGGTGTCATGCTTTCCTCGCCCAGCGCAGTGTCAGCTCCCCTTCCCAGTGCACTCAGATCACTTACCTTCTTACACTCGTTGGATGGGATGGAATCCTCCTCTGACTCCTCAGCCATGGAGGAAGCACATGGAGATGAACAGGGCTCTTTATCTTCATCAGCAAGGAAGTTGTTTGCTTTGTGGAAAAGGAAAAGATCTGTACTTATGATTTTTTTTTCTGTTGTTCTATGTTCCCTCTCCTTCCCTTCATTTTCTGTTCTAAAGTTACTTTCAGCACAGTTCACAGTGACAACTTGGCTGTATTTGAATTTTATCCTTCTAAATAAAAGAATCTGCACACTCGCCAGAGGGGTGGTGCCGAGCAGCCAGGGGAGCTCAGACTCCCTCGTTTCGCAGGACAGCAGAAGGAATAAGATCACTTCGTGCTGAGCCTCTCCCTGCACTTTGGCTTCCCACATCTTCCAGTGTTTAGGAACTGCCACAGCCTATCACACCACGAGAACTACTGAACTTACTCACTTCTAGAGATGCCAGATCAGCACTGATCTTTCAGACTGCGATTACAGCAGGCAGCAAAACAATTCTCACTTTCTCAGTGTTATGAGTTATGAGTCCCCTTGTCCCGCTGCTCATCTACATGCGATCATGTCCTAACCACTGGCACTCAGGTTTATTTGCAGCCCCCAGAAGGGAAGGGGAAAACCTGATGTCAGGAAGCTAAGTGACAAAATAAAGAAAAACATTCTTGCCCTATCCTGCACATCACATTTAAGTAAAAAACAATTACTTAGAAATTAGCGACACATACAGCCAGGCTGGTTCGGGAATAGGTCTGACGCATCGTGGGATGTGACGGATGGAGTCAGATCATCAGCTGAAGACTGTGTCTCCTCCTCTTCTTCCCCTGAAAGCAAATCCTTCGCTATTTGTTCCTTTTAACAACAACAAGAAAGTGAAAAATATTTTTAAATTAAAAAATATACGAGGGGGGGTGAGGCCTAGAGTAAAGCATTTCTGGCCAAGGGCGGCTGCATCCACAGACCTCCTCACCCTCCCACAGCCTGTCCAAAGACAGATTCTCCCTCTCACTCCCCACCACCCCTAGACTGTTTTCCCTAGAAGCCCTTCTGGAAGTGTCAAGAACAGCTTCCTATGGAAGCCAGAGAGAGGATGAATAAGTGGCCCTTTCTGTAGAGCTCCACTCACAGCAAATATCTCAAAGATCCTGGAAGGAAAAAAAAAAGACAACTTTCTACAGACTTCAGCTAGAACAGGAGGAGCCAAACCTTCCCCGACTCTCCACGGATCCACATCTACGTGCAAAGACTTGTAACCCAAGTTCCATAAAGAGTTTTTACAGCATTCTTTTTAAAGCAGTTACCCTTTCTCCAGTCTCCTCTAAGCTCTCTACATTCACATTTCCGCGCCCGGCGTCCTCACTGGGACACCAGAACACAGGGAACCAGGCAGGACCCTTCCCCAGCATTAGTCAACCCCACCTGAAAAGAGCTCCCAGGCATCTGGAGCTCCGGGACAGCCCAGTAACCCAAGAGCACCCCCCAGCAGACAGCGGCTCTTACCTTATCCAGAGTCATATCTGGGAGATTTGGAGTAATATCATTGCTCTCACTGTCCTGCTCCGAGATGGGGTCAGATGCCTCATAGCCATAAAGTGCAAGCAGCTCCTCAAATGGCATTTCACTGCTCTGGGCGAGAGGAGGACAAAGCTTCATCAGGAATGGAACAATCACCGAGCACAACACCAGCTGCAGTGAACAGAGACACGCAGGGGCAGTCACGGCAGCTCAGCTCTCGGGGCTCGGCGCTGCCCTGGGTGACGCTGCCTGGTGAAGGCAGCATGGTCTGCCAGGACCCACCACAGCCTGTTCCTCTCGGAGGTACGCAGAAGACAGGAAATTTCACCCCAAAGCAATAGTCAAGGGCATTTTTAAAATATATTTATTTTTAATACAAGAGTTCACGCTGGCGAAGAGACGCTGTACCACACAACTGTATTTACACAGAGGAAGGGAAGGAGCAGATCCCCGTGTTAACTCTTGTGCCTGACGTGAAGAGACTCTGTCACCAAGAACATGCTTCGTGTGCACCGAGGTCTCCGCGGGACCACCACGTCACCTCATCTTGGTGGCTCCTCCATGGTGAAACAGGCATTGAACACACCCCAGCAGCTGACGGCTCGTCAGCAGGGGCAGCGAAGGCCACCTCGGCAGAGCGGCTACTTGCCAGAGGAAGACTCCGAGATTTACTGCCGTCACCTGCTGTCAAAACCATTCCTTCCCACCCAAACGCAAACCCAAGGCTCACTGATGGGCCTAAACCCAGAGCGCTGTCAGCTGAGCAAGCCGGAGCTTATCACAAAGATCTTTGGTACCAGTACTGGGAAAGCAACAAGAAAATCCGGCAGGTCACTTCCCTTCCCCTCCCCTGCTGCCTTTACCTGAGAGGCACTGAAACTCTTCTCCAGCTCTTCTAAGGATTTCTGCTTCTCCTGAGTATCATCTTCTTCTTCCCTTTCTTCCCGCACACCATAGTTCTGCGAAAGGATCTCTGCGAGGTTCAGTCGATGATCAGCTGAGCCCATTGACACAACTGCAGGGATTAGAAGAAGGCAGCTACTGTCACCACCCTGGAGCAAACCGTCAGCTGTAGCAAAGCTGGGGACGATCCATAAGCCAGAGGAAGAGATTAGGTAGGAAGGAGTGAGAGGGGCTGGGGAGCTCAACGGGAAGAAGTGCTCTGGGAGTGCTAAACCGCAAAGCCTGGCTCTCTGCACAGTCGAGTCCCACAGGTGACCGACACCCCCATCGGAAGGTTTTCTGAGTATCTGTGTGTCCCTCCTGACTGGACTCACCAGTGTCACAACATGTGAACACACACTGCGGCCTTTTCTTCACCCGAGGCATTTTTAGGACAATTACCCCTTATTGCAAGAATGGGCAAAGGGACACTTGTAGGAGCTTTGGCACCTTTAAGACCTTCCTCCTCTCTCAAACGGCACAGGAATCAAGCACCAGGTTCGGAAGATCTTGGGAGGAGAAGGGAACAGACAGGCTGATGGCAGGAGCCTTGTTTCCTCTGGAAACCAGACCAACACGTAAATCGCGGCTACCTGCTGCACTCTGAAGGCCAGGATCTCCAGGACACAGGCTGCGGGCTGGGTACGGCACCACCCTCGGGCTCTGCCTGCCGACCGAGGCCTTCAAGGAAAGAGAGGAACACGGCTGAGACAACTCCTCTTGAAAATGTAACATGCCTCCAGCCACTTAACCCCACCAGCAAATGCAATTCATTTAATTTCAAAGCAAAAGTTAACAAAACCCACGCAGGGCAGCATCAGAAACTGTGCTGTGCAAAAAGAGCTCTGGTCAGGTGTATTTAACAGCTCTCCCAGGCCTCCTCTCCTCCAGCTTCCCCACCTTCCCCTCAGTCTCTCACTGCACACGGTGGTGTTTCCATTTTATCTTTTCTACATTCAGCACTCCGCTAATATCCTCTCACCAGTTTAACACCTTGGATCTTCACTCAGAGAAGGACTTTGACCCTAAGCCGTTATTCTGAACACACACATCACGCTTGTTTGAACACAGCGTTTCGGGACGGTCCCGCTCTTTGGAGAGGCACCGGGAGCAGCCGGCCACGACACGCTGGCTTCCCCCTAAGGCCTCACCGCATCCAGAAGGCTCAGAGGGGTGAGCAAAGAAATTTAGAGCTGAGCAGGCAGCAAAGGAGTCTGGTAGGACTGCGAGTGGCACAGGCAAGGTGGGAGAGGATGAGACAGGTAGACACCGAGAACAGGCACCTGCTTTCTGGCATTCAGTGCTCGGTCAGGAGTTCAGGCAGCAGAATGGGCTGAGGCCTGGAAAACAACCCAGAACATCTGCTGCTCCTTGGGCTGCTGTACATGGAAATGCTGCTCATCAAGTTCAGCCTAGGTGGGGAGCAAGCAGGTAATTAACCAATGCCTTTGGGTGACTGAGAGCATCCGACTGCGGAAGAAAACCATAGTGTCAGTCCCCCAGTCACCAGTGACATCTCCTCACGATCCTCAGCCATTAACCACCTCGGCCGTGCACCATTACTCCTCACTTAGTCAGCGGGAGCCAGGACATCTGCAACGCTTCAGTACGAGGCTCTTACAGCTTATTTAAGAAAACACAGTACAGCTTCACATCAAAATTTTATCCTCTAACAACAAAGGAAAGGACATACCAAAAAAGCCACCCCAGACTTCGGGTTCTGAGTTAGTGCCTTCAGGTGTTAACACATCTATTGCAAATTCCGTAACGACCAGAGAGGCAGCTGTTTTCTAGACATAATTACTGCTACGATAATGGCTGAAGGCAGCAGGAGACATTGCCATACGAGAGAAGGACCGAGAGGGAGGGAGGGAAAGGATCTGTGAAGCAGCCGTGGAATTCTTGCTCCTTCCTCTACCGGGACCCGTGAGAAGAGGAAGCCTCCAGCCCAACCGAGCGCACGCTGCGTGCTGCACTCTCCACCCACGAGTGTCGAGTATTAGCAGCAAGACAACCCCACTGGAGACCACTTTGGCTGCAGACAGAGCCCAGTCACTGCGTGCACGAAGAAAAGGGAGGAGTTATGGTCTAGTGAAAGGATGGGAAGGATTCGGGCAGCCTCCGCTTTGAGGATGGTCACACCGGGAAACGGCTTCGTAACTCAGGAAGGTGTCAGAGCCCCTTTGCTGGGCTTTGCTGGAATGTGACCAAGTACAAAACCCTCTTGGAAAAATCCTTCCAAGCAAACAACCCCAGTTCCATGAAAAGATAAGGGTGGGGTCTACACTCACTCCCTCTAGTCTTGAGCCATCTGCGGAACTCTCTTTCCTGAGACAATGATCTATGAATCGATTGCGCCTCCTTCGCACGGGGATCAATACGGAGCTGCAGGCGAAGGACTTTGAAAACAAAGACTGAAACTGTTAGCAGTGGATGGGTTGGCTTGAAGAGATGTCAAGAATACTTCAGGAACAAGGAGATCTTATACTAACGATCATGTGCTGAGATAAAGAGTAATAGTGAGTACGACAGGGTGACAATTCAGTAACTAATCACGAGTTTACTTCCCTGAAGCAGGAACGTAGTGTTAGGGCAAGCAGGAACCGCTGTGAGCTGGAGTCACCATAAAGTAACCAGCAGTGCTGTGCTCGGGCTGAGAAAAGAAGAAACAAGTGATGGACAAAGCAAATGGCCCATTCCATCCCCAAATTCAAATGTGTGAAACTGAATGATCCCTCCAATTATTTACAAATCCAGAAGACCAGAGAAAGGAGAGTCAAAGGAGCAGAGGAGAAAGGCAGGTCTGGCTTAAACACGGAAACAACGACAGAGAGAACGTTCCTGACTGCACCGATGGCTGATGCCACGCGACATGGAGTTCCTTCGTTTGAAGGTGAGGAAGCTGCACTCTGACACTGCAAATCCAAACGTCACACAGAGGCGAAACACCACGGCGTTACACGTGTCAGCAAGGCAGCGGCAGCAGCGGGGCGCTGCCAGGTACCTCCAGACCAAGGCCGGTTCTCAGACAAGGTGCAGATGCTCGTGTTGCTGGTGACAGTTTTGGTCACCACAACAGGTCACGGTGGTGAATGTCGTTTATTCCGACAGCACAGCCTGATGCTGGAAAAGGGCTCCTACATCCACGGGCCATTTAATTGGCAGGGGAAAATCTCGCTTTAAGTTTCCCAGCAGCTGCTTTCCTGCCACTAGTCTCAGGCACGAGAACAACTTCCCTCTCAAAAATTACACAGAGGTTGGCCAATTACTCACTCTCACGTTTGTATTTCTGGATGACTCCAGCACTCTCCTTAATTCTGGACTCAAGGTTTTGGTACATGAATCGAAGCAACAGCCATGTTTTAGGATACGCAGGCAGAGGAAGAGCCTGAGCTTTCTGCACTGACAAAGCTGCTTCCCAGTGCAAGGCAGATTGTTTCTCCAGAGAACTACTGGCAAAAACCCTTCAGGCTGAAACCACTCCTGCAAGAAAGTGAGCGAAGATAGAGAAGGTTTCCCTTTCCAGCGCTACTACTTCAATAACTAATGTGGTTTCCTGAGCTAGTGTAACACCCGTTTCAGACTTGGTGAGAGAAGCGTTCCGTGGCCCTTTGCCTTGTCTGTACTACCTGACATGGCTCCGTTTTCTACAAACTCCAGCTGTAGCCGGAGGGAAGTGGAATGGATGGAAACAGATTCCTCCTGTAAGCTACGGACCTGAAAAAGCCAAGAGCGAATGGACAGGTCATCTCCTGCTTGGGGAAATTGGTGCCCCAGCAGCATGCCGTTGCAACGTCACAGCAGAGACACTCTGCAGGTCAAACCTCTTCCGTGAGACAGTGACGGCTCCTGGATCTCCCCAAGGCAGAGACCTGCGTGCACAAGGGCAGCGCGGCACCGCAGCCCAACAGCCCACTGAAACAACGCGTCCACAGAACGCGGCGCCCTTGGGGCTCCACCGAAGGCGGCAGCAAGGACCAAACCGTTCTGGATGGGACAACAGACAGGCCAGACGGTGCCTGCCTCGTGCAAAGTGCTGAAATACCCTGAAAGCGGAGCCTAGTGTCGAACAGAAGTCACTTCAGGTAGCTGCGTTCCAAGACCCTGCGACAGAGCAGCAGCTACCTCGACGTCTGCCCAACGTCCTTTTCCCATGTTGCTGTCACCCCAAGGATCTCGTGATGGAAATGAAGTGCGGACGTGCCACAACAGTGACAGGACGGGGATATTTTGAGGACACGACAGGGAATGGCATCACCAAGCGTAAGTGTGGGGGGCGATGGCGGTAACATTTCGGCAGGGTACACCAAGACAAACGCGACATCTCAGTGGGAGAGGCGCAGGGACACCCCCACCCGGCACGGGAGCACGAGCCCCCTCGCCCGGGCGGTTCTCCCGGTCCCAGCCACCCAAACCCTTCCCGCTGCCCTCCCCGGCCCTCTGCCACTCCCCCGTCCCCGACCTCCTGCTGTCCCGCTGCTCAGGCCCCGCCGCTCACCTCCTGCCTTTGCGAGCCCCGTTCCAGCCGCTCCCCCGCGACCCCACCCCGACGCCGTGGGACCCCGCTGCGCTGAAGCCTCGGGGGCTCCGGCCCCGCTCTCCGCCGCCGGCCCCTCCCGGCCCGCTCGCCCCAGCCCAGCCCCAGCCGCTCTGGCGGGGCCCCCGGCCCAAAGTCCCTTTACGCCCCTCCCGGGCCGCTCCCCCCAGGGCCGGCCGCGGGTCCTCCGCCGCGGGAGCCCCGCCGCTGCCTCCGCGGGGCTGGCGGGAGGGCAGAGCCGGCGCCGCTCCCGGGCTCGGCCGCTGCCCCGACGCGGCTCTCCCGCTGGGTCCCGCCCAGGCACCCCTTCCCCTGCCCGGCCCCCGCCCGGCACTGGCGCCCCCTGCCCGCCCCCCGCGGACCCGGCGCCCCTCGGCCCTCGGGCCCCCGCCCCGGTGGGCCCCGCTCCGGCAGCCCGCGCCGCCCCATCCGCCCCTCGGCCGCAGAACCGAGGCCCCGGGAGGCCCCGGGCTACCGGGACTCAGGGGGCCCCCGGTGCCCCCGCCCGGCCGGGGGGGGGAGGGGGGGGGGGGAGGGGAGCGGGAGGCCCAGCGCGACCCCGGCGGCCGCTTCACTCACCTCCGCCATGGCCGAGCGCGAGCGGCGGGCGGGGGGACACGCGGGCCCCGGATGCGGCGGCGGCCGCTCATTGGCTGAGGCGCCGCGGGGGCGGGGCAGCGCCGGGGGCGCGGAGGGGCGGGGCCGGGTCAGGGGGCGGGGTCAGGGGTCGGGGTCAGGGGGCGCCGGCGGGGCCCGGGCCGGGGTCCGCCCGCCGCAGCCGGGGGCGCCGGTACCGGCCGCTCCGGGCACTCGGGCGCCTCCGCCGCCACCTCCCGGCGGCGCCCCCGGGAACCGGCGCGGAGGGGGAGGGGGAGGGGAGGCCGCGGCCGCCGGCTCGCGCGGGCCCGGGTCGGGCCGTGAACCCGCGGCCAGACGCGGATCGGGGCCGCTGTCGCGAAGGGCCGCGCGGCTCCGAGCGCCCGCAGAGCCCGAGCCAGGGGACGGACAGACACCGGGACGAGGGGCCTGCGGCCCGGGGTGGCCGGGGACACCCGTACCCCGGAACCACGCCGGGGTGAGGGCTGGGGCAGCGGGAGGAGACTGAGAGCGGGGTGGCCCCGTCCGGCAGCCGGGGCCGTTCGAGGCCCAGAGAACGTCTCCGGCTTGGCGGAGCCTTCGCGGAGCCCCACTGGGAAGAGCCCCAAAGCCGGGGCATGGCACAGAAACCCTCGAGGGACTGCGGGTGGCAGAAGTCACGCTCCGGCTGCCACCGGCAGGTTGTGTGGGGCGGGGGGGGCCGGGGCCGAGGGGCAGCACCAGCGTTACGTATCACAAAGCTCGAGTCTGCGGAAACATGCTCTGACCCCCGCCGAGCCACCTGGGGATAAAGAGCGGCTGCGTCTCATTTAGTGGTCACAGGAGAGGGAAGCAGGGCAGGAGCCCAGGCGCAGCCCCCGCCCTGCAAGGGCCGAAATGCCAACGCAGCCTCAGGGCTCCCGGCCGGGGCCCCCCCAGGGACGCGCTTACGAAGCTGCTGGATGGGTCTTCTCAGGGGTTTAACTGGGGACGAGCCACACGCCTCCAGAGCATCATACCCCCGCGCGCTTCGTTCTTTGATGCCGCAAATCTCTGGGGCTTCTTTAGCAAAGGGCCCCACCGGGGTCCCTGCCATCCCTCGGGGACCCGCAGCCAGCGGCCAGTGCTTTCCTCAAGGTGTGTGTGACCGATGGCGCCAACGCGACTGGCAGGACCCGCAGCTACGTCGCCACCAGATCTCCCCGTCCGACCCTTGCTGGGCTCGAGCCGACGCCCCTCGGGCTGCGGCCAGACCCGCCTCTGGCGGGTGCGGAGCTGCCCCTGGGGGGTTTCTTGGTGCTGGGTCGTTGGGAGCAGCCTCGGCACCCGCGCCCTAGCAACGCGCTCTGCGTCGGGTTTCACTTTTGAGCTCAGAAAGCAAAGTGTTATCGAGTGCCTCTGAAGTGGTGGTGGCCCTTGAGCTGAGAACCAGAACACTTCAACGGGCCTTTATTCCCTCGCACAGATTTGTCTAGCTCTTCTCAAAGGACTAACAGATTGCAGATGCTGTTTATTCGATTAGAAAAGTAACCTTGCCTCTAGCTGTCAGAGAAATTTCTACAAAAACTGCTGGTTTCTGCCTTGCTCCCTGTCCTGGTTTTGCCTGGGATAGAGTTAATTTTCTTCCTAGTAGCCGGTATAGTGTTTTGGATTTAGTACGAGAGTAATGTTGGTAACACGCAGATGGATTTAGTTGTGGTTAAGCAGCCTTTATACTAAGTCAAAGATTTTTCAGCTTCTCATGCCCTGCCAGCCAGAAGGCTGGGGGGCACGAGGAGCCGGAGGGGGCACAGCCAGGAGAGCTGACCCAGCCTGGCCAAGGAACATTCCACACGACGTCATGCCCAGTCCCTAAACTGGGGGGAGCTGGCCGGGAGGGGCGGATCGCTGCTCGGGGACTGGCTGGGCGCCGGTCAGCAAGTGCTGAGCAATTGCATTGTGCATCACTTGTTTTGTGTATTCTAATTCTTTTATTATTGCCATTTTATTATTATTTTCTTCCTTTTCTGTCCTGTTAAACTGTCTTTATCTCAGCCCACAAGTTTTGCTCTTTTTTTTCCCTCGATTCTCTCCCCCATCCCACTGGGTGGTGCTGAGCTGCGGGCTGGGGTTGAACCACAACACTCCCAACCCTGCGTCCAAGTGTTTTGTCACCACAAAAATCGGAAAGGCCTGGATTTGGGGTCAGGACCTGGGGAGAGTGAACTGCTCCGTGGCATGGATTTTCAGGCCCTCTGCCCGTTTGCACTTTGCTGCAGGAGCTGCAGCCGCCCGCGTCAGTTCACGTTCGCCGCTGCGCTATCAGCCTTCCCTCGGCCTCACAGAGCAAGCTTCGCTCTCCCGAACATTTGCAGGGAAAGACTCATTGCAGAAATTTAATTCTCTGTGACACTTGCCCGGCTCTACTCACTGTGCGAGTGCTGAGCCGGGAGCAGTGTCCATGCTCCGTTCAACGGCTGCAGCGGCTGCCAGGCTGAGTGCGAGCGGCTGCGCTTCCCCGAGGGAGCGGGGAAACACTTTCCAGTGACACTTCCATCGCCCAGGATGTTGATTTCTGTCCTCAGAATTACAGGTGCAGTGATTCTCCATCCTGCAGCCAGCACCGGACTCACACAGCCTGTTTGTGGTGCCGGGCTGCGCAGCAGTGAGTGCGTGAGCAAAGGCAGCCCCGTGTCAGCACAGTAAGGCAGAGATTTTAGCACTGACATTCAGTATTTTGAAAGTTTCAAAGGTCTAAACCACCTGAAGGGCATTGGAATACAGGGTGGCTCAGACTTCCAGGAGTTTGCAAGTGGTTGGTCAGGACACTCCAACAGCACGCTGCTTTACAATTGCTGCCCTGTGGACCAAGACAACGAGACATAGAAGGGCGGTTTTGGCCAAATCTAGGGTCGATTTGGCTGCAGAACTGGGGTGGGCCTGGGTCTTGCCCTCCCTTCTCTCCTCCCTGTGCGCTACCCAGTAAGCAATGCTTGGGAAAGCTTTACAGACCTGAGACAAGCAGCAAATACTTTTTCACCTGATACAGTTCAGGATGTTTAGCCTGTTTACATGGGTTCAAAAAGCAATTTTGGTAGGAAAAAAAAAAACATATTGGGAAAGGACTGACCCTTTCCTAGGGAAAGCAGAGGTCTGCGTCTGGATGCGTCACATCTGCGGCGTGAAGGATGGTCTAAACGCAGAGGAGGCGACAGCTGTATGCAGAGCTCTGGCTGTAAAGAAACACTTGCTCTGCTGTTGGCTGTGGCTGTTTACAGACAGAAGAGCAGCTTTTAACACGTAACCAAGTAGTTATGAATTAAGGTTTAGAGAAGCATCAGTTTTCATGAATGCTAGATGGAGCTATGCTACTCACAAATAATGGGCTGGTTTAGTCTTTCAGACAAGTGTTTATACTTCTAAAACGTGTGAGCTCCTCAGGATCCAGTGGTGCCGTCAGCCCGTCACTGAACAGACACTCCGCACCATCCTCATCCAGGTCGGTCACGGCCAGTTGACAGGGTGGGGGGTGCTGAGGTGATGGTGTGGCCATCGAGTTCCCTACCTGTTGTCCTTCCTCCCTCCCTGCTGACAGAGCTCCGCTCCAAGTCATCACAACCCACAAATATAATTTATTTACAGTCAAAGTACTTATTATACGATAGTCTCTGTGGGGCTCACAAAAACATGTGCAGTATCTACAGACGTAAGTAGGTGCTTTCGTACCTGATGCCACCAGTGCCTGAGAATCCTTGAAAGTTGGGCCAGGCTTACAGAGCTCATCTCAGTGGTCCCGCAGGAGGGGCTCGTGTAACACGGCCCGTTCTCCTTCGAACTTCCTCAGCCTCTGGATCACACAGTTGATGTCTTTTGATCCTGGCACCTTGTGCCTCAGGGCAGTACCCAGTAACAAGGCAGCAAGTCTCACTCAGCCTGAAAACACCAACAGGTCTTAACTCAGGATTCCTGCTGACCCCGTGCTAATGATTCTCTGGCAGGGTAGACATTTGCTCTTAATTGCAATGCAGTGATGAGCTCTGTGGGGAATGCCCCTGTAATGTTCAATCCAATTATTAGCGATCTTCTCCTTCCCAGAGTTGGCAATACCACAGCCCTGACCAGCAGCCTGGTCCAATTCAAAAATTCATCTTTCTGACAGTTACAAGGTCTTGGAAAGACGATGTCTGGAGCAGAGACCTCCCACGTGAGACTGGGGCCGCACTGCTCACAGCTTCCAGAATTATCCTGCCTGCATTCACATCCCAAACAGACAGGATTTTCTCCTCCCTCGCTCCTGCAACAATCTATAACTTCCCAAATTCACCTTCAATACCCTCTCGACCAAGTATTGATTTTATGATGTTGCCATGGGAGTGAGAGATTCGATGCAGCTGCCGGGTTTGCACACCAGGGATTAGTCCTGTGGTCAGGTAATACCCGGCCGCCCTCCCGCGTGCCGGAGCACGGGGCGGCGTTGCAGGCACAGGCAGGAGGATGTAACCTGACAGCAGCCAAGGGTTTGCAGCTACACAGCCTTCGCGTCGGCACGGTCTGCCAAATAAACCAGCCGTGGGATGGTAAATCCTTTCAAAATGTCTACTTTCTGAAAAGGCCAGTGCCAAGAGAACAGACAAGGCAGGTTTTCTTTTCCCTAGCACACTCTGCTGGTGTGATAACGGCCGGAGCCGGAGCCGAGGGGAACGGCAAAGCCGCACAAAGCCTCTCCTGCAGCAACAGAGCGACGTGCCCTCTGCTCGCTGGCGTGTCACACAATACCCTCTGGCCTTCCCAGACCCCAGTCGCCCCGACAGACCCTTTGCTTTGGTGCTGGTGGGTTAATTCTGCATCCGATGAAGTTCCTGTATTTGAAATGTATGCTGAGGGCAAGCTCCTACCCCGTGATTTCCCTACCTAATTGCCTGCACTGAAGTTCTGTGTAAGTAACAACTCTAACTGCTGCTTGCAAAGAAAAACAGAGAAGAAACATGCTAGTGTATGCACAGATGGAAGCAGAGGCATCCAGACCCATCCACGGCCCCACTTCGATTTCACTCACACCGGCATCGCTGGCCTCGGCCAAAGGCAAGGCCCTGGGTGGGCTCTGGTGAGCAGAGTCCGACCCCAGACCTGGTTCTGAAGACAGGAGGTGTGGGACCAGCCTGGTGAGAAACTCAGACCACACTAACAAGGACCGGACAGTGTAACGTCCTCCTGGTTTGTCCCTCCTGCCCTGCAGCATTTCCTCCCACCCTTGCAGGGGCAGATGAAGCCCCGGGCTTGGGGGGGACACAGGGACAGGGCTGCCCGCACCCTCCGATCCCCCGGCTCAGCTCCAGGCAGCACCTGGCCGCAGCAGAGCAGTCGGCCCCTCACGTAGGCACCTTCAAGAAGCTCTGCAGGTGCCCCCGCCCCGGCTGCCCAGCCCCAGCCCCTGGCCAGAGGGGGCCCAGGAAACCCCCGTCCATCCCCCAGGGGGGTTGAGTCCCTTCCAGCCTTGGGCCTGTCCCTGCCAGCCCTCCCTGCGCACACGCGTGTACCTGTGCACACACACGTGTTCCCGGGTACCCCCCAACACTCACCCCTGCGAACACCCCCCTCTGCCCCCTACCAAGGGAGCAGCCTCAGGCGCTGCTGTGGGGTCTGTGCGTGCTGGCAGCTCCCCAGCACGCGTGAATTCAGCGTCACATCAAACAGCCTCATGAGAAGGGGCTTTTCAGTCCCGTCTGTATTCAATAAACACGCCACTCCTGTGCCTCACCCTTGCAAACATCTTGTTCACAGCTGCAGGGGCAGGAGGTGGATGGAGGGCAAGGGGGGTCTCTCCTACTCTCTGCCCCCTCCTCTTCCCCCCTGCTCCCCTCTCAGCCCAGCCCCATCCATCTCGCAGGGCTGAAACCCAATTACCATCCCAGGGAGGGGGATGGTGCAGCCAGCAGCTCCAGGGAAGGGAGATGCAGCGATAGGAGCTCTAATGGCTCCTCCAGCCCCCCCCCATGTCAGGCTGCTGGGGCCTGCAGGCCTGGGAGGCTGCTGTGAGCGTGGGGGGCACCGTGTGCTCCCGGCTGCCCCCCGCTCCCTGCCCTGCTCGGTGGCACCTCTCCTCCCCGACCCCTCTGTCTGTCTGTCTGTCTGTCTGCCTGCCTCTGAGTGGCGGATGGTGGGCAGACATCACGCTGCGTGGCCGAGAGCCTCCACGAGGAGCTGGAGAAGGGTCCCATGGGGGTGGGATGGGGACAGGACCCTCCTGCACCGGGGTGACGCCGGCAGCAGTTCCGTCGTGGTTTGCGCCCCTTGGCAGGGATCCCGACGCAGATTTTGAGCCATGCGGGTGCAAGCGTGTGCGCTCGTGCGCTCGCACAACTGAGAGCGGCTCCACCACCTGCAGGAGCAGCCCAGAGCAGCTCCCTCCCCACCTTCCCGTCCCACTGCCAAGAAGGACATTTGGCGGTGGAGCCAGCTGATCTCTGAAGTTTAATTAACCCCATCACCCTCCTGCACTGCCTTCCCTTTTTCTGCTCAAATGCCACAAATGATCCTATGCAGATGCTAATCTGCAGAAGGAAAAAAAAAGTTTCCACATTTAATTGCAGAACATAAAGATATTACAGGGTCATTAAAACACCATGAATATGGAAATGAAATCCACAGGCATCCATGCAGATAATGGCAGGGAAAAGGGAGCCGCAGGTGAAGCTGAAAGGTGGAAAGGTCGGCTGGTGTGCTCAGTCTGGATGGTCATTAACCCCCTGCTCTGGGCAATCTCCGAGGGCCGGGGAGGTGGGGGATCTTGGGTGGGCGGTGGGTGGAGGGTGGTGCTGCCCGGGCAGGAGCCCAGTGGCCAGGGCTGGCCCTGGCTGCAGGCTCTGGGGACTGGCCTGCGGCTGCAGGAGCCCCCAGGGGTGCTCAAGTGCCTCCGGAGCCCAACCTGCAGCCGGGACTCCAGTCCCAGGGCTGTGCCGGCAGCAGCGGCAGCATGCCAGGCTTGTGTGGCACAGCATGGCACGGCACGGCATGGCATGGCACGGCACGGTACAGCATGGTAGAGCACGGCACAGTACAGCATGGCACGGCACGGCATGGCATGGCATGGCATGGCACGGCACGGCACGGTACAACACGGCACGGCACGGTACAGCACGGCACGGCACAGCACGGCTCAGATGGCATCGTGCCCGTGCCAGCACTGCCGTACACACCAGGGCCCAGCCCAGGCACGGGGGCTGCAAACAGGCTCCCAAATCAGCTCCAAACGCTTCAGAGCAAACGCTGCAGGAGAGGAGAGGAGGGAGCTGGGCCCCGCCTGTGGCCCCGAGTGGAGCTTTCACTCTCGGGGGGCTTGTTCCCACCCGGTGGGGAGCTGCTGCCCTCGCTGCCACCAGCCCACACGTCCTGGGCACAGCCAGGGGGGCAGAGGGAGGAGGAAGAAGGAGAGCCCTGGGCGCTCTGAAACCCCCATGAATTTCTGCCGCTGCTGGCCTCCAGGCCCTGCCAGCCAGCTGCTGCGTGACGGGAGGGCGCAGCGAGGAGGGCCTGGCACTGCCGGGACACCCCCGGAGCTGTGGGACCCCCGAGGCCCCCAGCACGGCGCTGCCGGTGCCCCCGTCGCCGGGCTGCTAGAGCCCCCCTGCTCTCCCAGCAGCAGCTTTTGCCTCCAGGGAGAACTCGAGGAGGAGAAAAGCAGATTAGAGCTATCGCTGCATCTCCACGCGCTGAGCTGCAGAGCTAAATGTCAGATCGCGTCTGACACAGCACGGGAGGGGGAGATGAGGAGCCCCGGTGCACCCTCGGTGCGGTGGGCACCTCTCGGGGCACGGGCTGGGGGGCTGGCAGCCGGGCACCCGCCTTGCCCCGGGAGCGGAGAGGCGAGACGGCCGGTGCCAGGGTCCTGCTGCCTCGCCCGGCTGGCACAGTCCCCACTGCAGCCCCAGAAACTTTCCTCCTCCGGTTCCCATGGAAACGAGGAATTTTCTTCGCCCCAAAGTTGAGCCGGCTGCGGGGATGCGGGGTGGGCAGCAGGCAGGGGCAGGCAGCCGGTGATGCCTGCGCTCGCCTGCCCAAGCCCAGCCCCTGACGCCGGGACGACCCGTTGGGTGGGAGCTGCTGGTTCGGCCGGGCCGGTGCTGCCGGCGCAGGGTCCGTCGGGGGGCGAGGGCCTGGCTGCAGAGCTGGGGGGGGTGCAGACCCCCGGGCACTGCGGCAGCGCTGCATGTTGCAGTGTCTTTCTGGCCTCGGCAGATCGGGATGGGTGGAGAGGGCTGAGGAGGAGGAACGTCTCCTGCAGAGCGTATCCTGCCATCCTCCGCAGCTTGGCCAGAGAAAACGAGCAGCCTACTGGGAAAATTACCTGGCAGAGCGACCAGAGAGCCCTCGCTCCTGCCCCAGCCATCCCCGTCGCGTGAACCCAGCGGGGGATGGCCACGCAGGGAGAGGCAGCTCCGCTTTTGGCTCGGACTGGGAAGGACACTCGGGGAGCGATTTGAGGCCCGTCCATGAGCAATCAGGAGGTTTCGGCGCTCTGCCGGCCTCCCGCAGGACGATGATGGCCCGACGCCCGCTCTGATGAGAGGAGAAGCTTTTGCCCTCCACCAGCCCCAGGAAGCGCCGCAGCGGTGGCCGTCAGGGCCGTGTCCCTGCGCAGGGCGGGGCCGCTCTCCCCACACCGGGGGTCTCTGCCAGTGGAAGCCGGGGGCTGCCCTGACCTTCCCGTGGGCTGGCAGGAGCGGGCACCGGGCACCGGCTCTGCAGCCGCTGAAATCCTGGAGCTGAGCTCCAGGAGCTTTTCCATGGGATAAATGTGGAGAAAACAGGTTTAGACAACAATGACTAAAACTGAGCTTCAGCAAAAATTAACTCCAAGCAGGGGAATGTTCCAGGCGCTGCCATTTGCTGTCGGTAAAAATAAACCTGCAGGTTAAACACAGCCTTTTCTCCTGGGCGCTCACGTGCCGATCAGAGAGCTTCCTCCTGGTGAAATAGTTAAAAACCTAAAATCAAGCACAAGTCCCAGGGTCTGTGGTGCGGGAGGGGGAGCAGCCCAGCTCTTGGGCGTCCAGCAGGGCCCTGGAGCACCATCCCCACGGCACTCACCTGGGAGCTGTGCGTGGGGATGCCTGTGCCTGCCCCAGCCACCCCAGGGTGGGGGGGACGCTGCAGGAGCAGCCTGGCCGGTGCCGGGGTCGGCAGAGCATGGGGAGGCTGCGGGGCCGTGCTGGCACCGGTGCCGGTGGAGGAGGCAGCTGGCAGCGCGGGCTGGCAGCCCCCCCGCAGCCTTCGCCCTCCCCGTGGGAGGTGCGAGATCTCGCACTTCGCTTTACCCCCACGCTGCCGCCCGCTGCCCCCCGCCCCCGGCTGCGGGGGGACCAGGCGCAGGTGGGAGGGGTGACGCGGCTCCCAGCGCCCACCCGGGGCTGTCCCACGGGAAGGGGAGGGAGCGGGGATGCTCCCCTTCCCCCGGCACCGCAGTGCAGCAGCGTGACTCCCCCCGGCATGGGCCAAAGGCCCCGGCCACTGGCCCCACAGCCCAGCTCTGCCCTGCCCCATGGGCACCATCCCCAGCCTGGGCTGGGGTCCCGAGGGCCCCTCGGTGCTGTGGGCTGCAGCGGGGCTGGAGCCGCCTCGTTAGTGCTGCAGCTGATGGCCGACGAGCGCCGTCATCGTCATCGGGAGCTGGAGGCGTCGGACGGCGCTCGGGGCTCGCTGGGGAGCTGGGGGCCGTCCCCCGCCCGCGGCGCTGGCGAGCCTCCGAGCCACGCACCCCTTCTCCCGGGGCCAGCCCCTTCCCTCCGCCTGCCACTCGCGCTGGGTTTTTAATTAGCGCTCCGCTGTATATTCAGATAGCGGGAGCCCGGAATGGAAATGTACAGGTGTCCCCTTGATCCAGTTTCCATGGTTGCCGCATTGAGGTGGGGGCTACCACTTTTTTTTTTTTAATAATTTTATTACAGTGGCTTCAATCCATTGGCAAAGGAGGGAAGGGGGAGAACGTGGGGGAATAAAAAATGCAGGATGAGAAGGCCATGTTCCCGTGGCTGGGCTTATTTGCTGTCATTCTTTTTGTCTTATTAGCAAGCGCTGGTTTCCAAGCTGCTCGAAGTCAAAGAGCTCAGTAACGAGCTCCCAGCCCTCACTGGTGTGGGGGGAGCAGCCCAAGCTACACCAGCGCCCACAGGGCTACCCCGTCGGCAGAGGTGGCCCCTGCAGCAGAGGGGGAGGAGCAGGATGGCGCTGAGCGGGGCGGGGGGTCAGGGACGGCGCCGAGCCGTGCCAGTGTGTGTGTCCCCATCCCTGTCCCCAAGTCTCTGTTCCTGTCCCCAGCATCCCCAGCTGGCGGAGGGACCCCGGCCCCCCTGGCTGCTGGGGACACCGGGCTGGGCTCCCACCGTGGGGCACTCGGTCAGGTGGCGGCTGCCCCAGGGTGCTGGGTGCCAGCGCCAGAAACTGTCTTCCCTTCTTCTGCACTGAATTAGTCCCGATTTCCCCTGGTGAGACCAGCGCGGTGTGTAAACGGGCCCATCTGTCACCGTTAGATGATTTAGCCCCGACCCTGCCTGCGCAAGCGAGCAAAATCCACACTGTTTACTGGGGAGGGGGCAGCTTTTGTGCAACAGGCATTAAAAATAACGCGGAAACAGCACCGGCCCAGGAAAAATCTGCTCTCCTCGCGCCACACCGCGCGGCTCAGCTTGCCAAGTGCGTGGAAGAAATCCCCTCTCCTCCTGGCGCTGGCAACATCCCGCGCTGTGGCAGGCAAACACACACGCGCCGAGCCACAGACCTATTAGTCACCAGAAAATGTTCTTTTCTCTCCCGATTTGTTTCCCTTGAGCTTGATGTTTTCCTCTCCTGCTGCCCTTGCCTCGTTAGGCTGCAATTAAAACCAGGAATCAAAGCCGCATGGTGCCATTAAAACTACGCACGGGATGCAGGATGCCGCGGGGCAGCCGTCAGCTGTCGCCTGGCCCCGCTCACACACCCGGACGTCCTCGTCCCCCACCCGGCCCCAGGGTCCTTCGTCCTTCTCCGGCGCGTGGGGTGCGGTGACGGTGACAGCGCGGGGCGGCAGGACGGGCACAGGCTGAGCCCAGCCGAGCTCCGCCATAAAGGTCTTTCTGTCGCTCACGGCGTCACCAGATCCGGCGCCTGGAGGATGCGCCAAGATGCATCCAGTCCTGAAGGAAGATGAATTTTCCCAGCTGCAAGGATCATTAATCGTACGGAGCAGCTCTGCGGGGAGAGACCGGCTCTGCTCAGCGCCTTTACACCGTGACTGACTCTCCCTGCCGTCAGGGCAGGGCAGTGTCTGTCCCTGCACAGGACCCTCCCTGCCCCACGGCTGGGGACACGCTGACGGCCGCTTCCCTGTGGTTCTCCTTTGGGACAGCCCCGGGGACGCGGCTCCCACCAGCAGAACCCAGAGTTGTGGCGCTGGCTCGTGTCCCCGTCCCAGCGAAGGACCGGGGGGACAGCCCGCGCCGTCAGTGCCCTGCTCCCGGCCGGGCCAGCGCGGCTCCGGGGTCACATCCAGCTCTGGCATGGGCTGATGCCGGCCGGGCTGCGGGACACAGGCACCGCCCAGGCAGGCACATTGTTGGTGCCCCGCGAGGCGCGACGGCAGGCCGGGAGCCGTGCCCGGGGCAGTGCGCAGAGGGGCCGCATCCTGCCGCGGAGGGGCCGCATCGCTGGTGCAGGACAGGACCAGCCGGCCCCGCCAGCGCCCGAGCCACTGGCACAGCGGCTGCAGCCGGACAAGCGCCAGAGCCGGCACCATGCAGGAAGTGCCGGGGAGTGAGCGGGGGGTCCCCATGGCGCAGGGCTGAGCCCGCCAAAGGGCAGAGACCTGCCACAGGGATGCCAGAAACTCCGGCGTCGCCGAGGTGCCACCCCGCAGCCCGTCTCGTCGCTGCCAGGGCACGGCCCGCCAGCCGCCCCGTGCGGAGGCAGCCCCGGCTTTGGAAATATATAGTAACAAGTGAGCGCAGGCAGCAGAAGTAGCAAAGCATATGGTAGGTGTTGGAGTTTATTCCTGTCGGTGAGTGTCAGCAGCGACAGACGGCTGGGGGTGGCGAAGTGAGAGATTTTGGTAGGTGCCCGTGCAACACCGCCCTACGGATGCTACAGCTGCGGCGAGGGTGGGGACCTGATGCCCCCCGCCGTGGGCCACCCGGGGGGCACCCGCATGCGCAGGGACCAGTGTGCAGCGATGCTCTCCCGGAGATGTGATGCTCTCCTGGCGATGCTCTCCCGGCGCTGACGAGTCACGGGCTTGGGGCTGTCTGAGCCACCTCCCTGCGCCCCAGGGACGTTTGGCACCGGTGGTGCCCGGGGCTGAGGCACCCCCAGCCTCATAAATAATTTGGCCCTTCTCAGATGAGCAGAGCGGCGTGAGCCTTGTCCATCCCAGCTGAAATCACGCGCCCGATCTGGAGGGGGCTCCAGGGAGGGCTGAGGGCTGCTCCCCGGTCTCAGCTCTGCAGGCTGGGCTGGCCCCAGGGTTTGCCATCGCAGGAGCTGCTGGCTCAGCCCAGGCTGGCTCCACGGCCCCCGGGGGCTCTCGGCCCAACGGCCAGACCCGCTCCCACTGCCCGACGCCTCTGCTGGTGACACTGCAGGCAGCGGCCGGTGGCGGTGGGAGGGGAACAGATTGTCCGAAACAAAGCGCGTCAGTCCCCGAGCGGCGGCTCAGAGTGGGATCGCCTGCGGGTTTATGCCCCGTTTGCCTGAGCCCGCTGGGAGGGTTTGGGGGAACAGGGCGTCTCCTGCGCAGCTCCTCTGGGGTCCAGTGCCGGGGGTCCTCACGCTGGGGGGGATGCATGGCCTGTGTCCCCCCAGCACGTCCCCCCTGGGCTGCCCGGACCGGGATAGGGAGCAGGAGCTGCCAAGAGGAGGGTGATGCTTTGCCACCAGCAACTTCTCCCAGCCCTAAAGCCCGTGTCTCCATCTGCTCAGTGAGGGGCACCCGAGCAGGGCCGGGGGTGACGGCAAGAGGAGCCAGGAAACCCAGAATTAAGTCTGACGCTTCATCTCAGCTGCTCAGCCGAGGTGCAGGCAGCACTGTTCGAGGACACGCCACCTCTGCGGGTTCGTCGGCTCCCCTGGCAGCAACCTGGTGATGGGGGGATGTGGGAGGCGAACCCCCTCCCCGGCAGAGCCTGGCCGGCCGCCTGCCGGGCTCCCAACAACTGCTGGTGCTCCAGCACCACCGCAGCCCCCCCCGAGCACCCGGGGTGGGCAAGGGACAGCCCCAACAAGTGCTGGACCAAGCACCCATCCACCCCGGCCCAGGTGAAATAAATACTCAGCAAGTGGCAGCTCACCTGCTGCTCCCGTTCCTGCTAATTGCAGTGTTCTCACTTCACACTGATGGACTTGATAAGATCAGTGATTACAGAAATCTCATATGGCAATTGCGCTGAATTGGGAGCTGTGTGAGGGAAATTGGACTGAGCTGCAAAGAGGAATTAATTATAACCTGGCAGCGGTGAGATTTGAGGGTTTGAATATGTATTTTTATGTATCGCCCAGTGCAACCTCCGGCTTTGTGGCGGGTACGAGGGGTGCTGAGGGCTTCTCCCACGGCGAGGACGCGGTTGCTGCCATCCGGCTGTTGCGGGGCCAGGTCAGGGGATGTCGGTGTGATGGGCCCTGGGCTGGGACGGGCCCTGGGACCAGCAGAGCCCCCCCGGTGAGCTCGGCCTGACGGCGCTCCCTGCCCTCGCCGCTCTCGCCTGGCAGCGGCCGGTACCTCCATTGCCATGGTGATGCCAGACCAGCTCCAGTGCGTCCCTGGGCGCTGCCTCTGCCGGGCGCCCTCGGCCGTGGTGGCAGACGCGGCCCCAGGTCTGGCTCGTGCCCCACAGAACCAAACAGCGCCGACAGGGCAGAGCGGAGCAGGGCGAGGTGGGGACGCATCCCCTTGTCCCAGGCTTGGGGTCCGGGCAGGGAGCCGGGGGGGAGCCGAGCTCTGCCCCAACCAGCACCCAGAGCATCTCCCAGCCCTTCCCCACCCCGGCTCCCCGGGTCCAGCCGGGTGCCCCCCACAGCAGGACCCTCGTGCAGCGCAGCCGCCCTGGGCTCAGCCAGAGCCCCCCTGCGCGGGGCCCAGCAAAGGTGGGGGCCAGCGAGCACCAGGGCCAGTGAACGCAGGGGCCAGTGAACGCGGGGGCCAGGAGCGCGGGGGCCAGTCCGCAGCCCCGAATGCCCCAACTGGCGCCCGTCTGCGCCGATATTAACGTGTTTGCCAGCAGCTGCTGGCGTTTAATAAATCCTCCTGTCTGCTTTGTTTATGCCATTTTTTCCCTCCCACCTGGGCCTGTTTGATGCTTTGGGCATTTTGCAAACATTTTAAAGGCGGCGTTGAAAACTCTAGTAGGCAGATAGCGAAGAGCGGGTCGCTGGAGACAGAGAGGAGAGGCAAGCAGAGATCCCTCAGTGCAGAGCAGCCTCTGCCCTCGCCCTCATCCACCCTCGTACCCCCGCACTCCCCTCGCGCGGCCCCAGGCCTGAGCCAAGCCCACGCTGGCTCCAGGGACCTGCATCGATTTCTCCTCTGCCGGAGAGGATGGGGAGGCAAAGTCCAAGGCGGTGCTCGCTGTGCGCTCGCTGCCTTTCCCTGGCTGCGGAGGCAGGATCCGGCCCCGGGTCCTGGTCAGATTGCCAGCCTCAAAGCTCAAACCGAAAAGCAAAATCCACAGAGCACGCGCCGCGGGGGTGGCAGCGACGGGCAGCGCTCCCGGCCCTGGGGACACCCCGGAGGCTGCTGCCTCCACCGCGCTGGCTTCCAGCGAACGGTCCAGCGCCGCGGGGCTGATGAGGAGCCGCAGGTCGTCCCTGCTCCCGGCAGAACCCCAGGTCCCCCCCCCAGGAGCACGGACCCTGCCCGGGGGGGGCACAGCCAGCCCAGGGAAGGGCGCGAGGGGGAATTGCTCTGCTCTGGCTTTCTCTCTCGCCTGATGTGACTACGAGGGATTGTGGGATTCAATTAAGTTCTGTTTTCCTCCCAGTAACAGTGGGAGTCTCTCCTCTCCGCTTTAAAACTGACACGCTGCCGTGGAAGACAAATGCTCGCAATAAGGCGAAGGAGCGTGTGTGCTGGGGGAGGCGGATGCTCGCGTGCAGCCGGCGCTGCCCGGGGAGTGTTGGCCACTTCCCTGCTGCACACCCGCACGCTCGCGCCTGCCCCGCGCCTCTGCACGCTTCTGCACGCCTCTGCATGCTTCTGCACGCTTCTGCACGCTTCTGCACACGTCTGCATGCCTCTGCACGCCTCTGCACGCTTCTGTACGCCTCTGCACGCCTCTGCACACCTCTGCACGCCTCGTGTCCCACTGGCCAGTCCCGGGTGCCCAGGGCCACGCGGCAGAGGTGCTGTGGGCACCCAGACAGGCCCTGCGGACCCCCCCAGCAGCCCCTGCTCCCCCAGCCCCGCTGACGGCTGGCAACGGGCACGGGGCCGTTTCACCGCCTGCTCCTGCAGCCGTGGCTGCCTCGGGAGGCCGCGGGCTTGCAGGGCGGCTGCCGCCAGCCCGGGGCTCGCCGGCGCGTTGCAGAGCTGTCGCCCCGGGTGGGAGCCAGGTTCTCCTCTCCCCGAGGTTTCTCTGTGCCATCTGATGCTGGAGGCAGTTGCCTGTTTGCTGGCCCGGTGAATCACGTCCTGGGGAGCCATCGCGCGGGTTGAGCCCGTGGCGGGCGGCGGCTTCGCACCTCGGGCACCTCCGGCACTGAGCAGCCCCCGCGGCCCCTCGCCCCCGGCACGGGGCGGGGGGGAGCGGCTGCGGGCAGGGGAGAGCCCCCCCCGCCGGACCTAGCGGCCAAGGGTTGCCAGGCAACGGGAAGATGCTTTTTCTGACCAAAACTGTAAACCCGCAGCCAGGTCGAAGTGGGGGGAGGGACATGGCCAGGCTGGGGCTGCCCGGGGTGGGGGGGCACTCGATGCTCCCCCAGCCCCAGCAGTGCCCAAGAATCCAGAGAGGAGAAAATAGCCGTTACAGCCCTGATCAGCCAAAAGCTGCTCCGGCCCCAGCCACGGCCGAGGACCCCCGAGCGTCAGGCGGGGAAGGGATGAGCCCCGCAGGGACAGCGTTGCCGGCCTCCTCCCTGGGAAGCCCAGGGGAGCCCCAGCCCCCTGCACACCCCGTCTGAGGTTGGGCCCCTCATTTGCCCTCTCCCTCCTTTGCCAGCCATCATGCACGCAGCTAAATGAGCTCCAGGCAATTTTCTCAGAAGTTGAGTCCTCGCATTGTGGGAACACAGGACTAAAAATAGCCAAGGTCTGTGCGCGCGTCTCACCCAGGTGAATCTCGCTCTGGAGATGAGGGGAAAGGAGGCAGCGGCTGCCAGTGGCTCCTCTGCATCAGCCACCTCCCCTCCTCTGCCTCAGCCTCCTGCATGGATCCACTGTGCCATCGCCCAGCGCAACCCTCGTGGGGCCTGGGGACCCCCAGCCAGAGAAACCCCCGTGCAGGGGGAGGCTCCCGGGGCTCGGGCACCCCTCGGTGTGGGCACCGCCAGCGACGGGGAGAGCGTCTCTCGGCCCCGGGCTCTCCCGGCAGCCTCCCAGGGCTGCGCCTTGCCTGGGCTCCCCCCGTCCTGAGGGGCTGCGCTGCGGGGGGGTGGTGTCCCCCTGCTCCCCCCCGGCCATCACCAGCATCTTCCAATTCAGAGGCTCATCTCAGCCCAACCCCAACCCTCCCGGGTCCAGCCCAGGGTGCAGAGAAGCAGCCACATTTCCTTCCCACCACTACTTGATTACAAATTCAGAGTTAAATCTTCCCCCACAAGACGCCCCTCCCCACCCCTCTGGCTGCTTCCAGTGCTTTGACTGTTGAACACTTTCCAGGGATTTTTCGTGTGTTCAGGCTGACCCCATCCACTCTAGTTTAGACTAACTTAATCAGCCTCATTTCATTGCTAACTGCTGTAGCTTTACACCTCTAGAAAAAGCACTATTTAAATTATTGGCACCTGCCAAGCGCTCGCCACGCTGCTTTCTCTGCCCCTGTGGGGGAAGGAGGAGGGAGGGCGGATCTGTTTACTGCTCCCAGCCTTTATTTCTACCAAAAATGACAAATTATTAGAATGGTGGAAATTAGAAAAATGGCATTTAGGTAACAAACCTCCCTCTTTCCTTCAGCAGCATCTGGTTAAAAGCAGATTTGGAAATGGAAGGTGGTGAAAAACAGGGTAACCCGCTGAACACCGCCAGCCGGGCAGGGGGGGGCTCCCTGGGGGGCTGGGGGAGGGAAACGGCCCAGGGACCCCCTGAGAGCAGCTCATCCGACACCCACATCACTCACACCGCGGGTGCTGCGGGGGCACAGCAGGGCAGGAACCATCGGGTTTGTTTTCATGCCAAAACGCTGCCGGAGCCGATCACCGCTGCGGTGCAGGAGCTGGCCCGAGATGCCGCGGTTTTGAGGGAAAAAGGGCTGTGAAGCTCAGCGAGCAGCAGGGAGGGCTTCCACCCCCGTGCTGCTGTGGGGCCAGAGCTCCGCTGTGCCCCAGGGAGCCCCCAAGGGTCTCCCGGAGCTCAGAGCCCCCCCGGGCTGGGGGCGCGGGGCGCCCGGCCCCCCCCAAGGGCAGCGCTCCAGCCCACGCAGCCGCTGCTGACGGAGAGCACAAAAACATCATCAAACCCTTAATCACCAGCTCTGCCGAGCAGGAGCACAGGGGCCGGCCTGGGGGAGCTGGCGAGGAAGAGGAAGGACTCAGGGGTCTCCCTCGCCGCAGCCCCGTCCCCCCGCCGGCGATGCTCTGGCTCAGCTCGGCCCCAGCCCCCCCCGGCAGGAACAGCCCCTTTCCCCACATCCCCAGGAGCTGGCAGGGAAGGTAACGGGGCCCGGGGGATGCCACGGCCAGGGCAGGGAAAAGCAGAGGGAACGTCTCAGGGAAACCAGGAGCCGGGGCACCACCTGTATCTGTTTTAGAAATGACTTTATTGCACTAAAAAGGGGACATCATCTGTAAACAAACATTCAATTCCGGTATTAATATATTTTTTCACTCCAAAAATGCATCATTAAATCCAGCCACAGAAATATCAAAGCAAGAACAGTAGAAAAGAGCTACAGGGGAGGAAAGACCCAGCCAGGCCGCAGTCCCAGCTCCCAGCCCACCAGCCCACCGCAGGAGCAGGGCACACAGCAGCACATCCAGGGCTCAGTGCCACTCGCCCCCAGCGAGGCCACGCTGGGACAGGTGGGGGGGTGGGACAGCACAAGCCCCCAGGCCCTTGGGTGTCCCCCCAGGGCCAGCCCCAACCCAAGGAGCAACCCAGGGTCCTGCTCTCAGCATCCCCCTTCCCCAAACCCAAAGGCACCAGCTCTGCCGTGGGGGATGCGTCACCCCCCAACCCTCTCATAGATCACCAGAATTGTTGCCCAGCTCCTGTTCCCCCTCCCCTCAGAGCTTGCTGGGTCCCTCCCACCCCCAGCAGCGCCTGGGTCCCACCAGCCCCTCGCAGGCGCAGCACCCCGGGGACCGCAGCACCCCGGGGACCGCAGGGCACCGCCGGGCAGCAGCCAGCCAGGTAGGGTCCCCTTCCTGCCCCGGGTCTGCTCAGGGGCAGGACATTCGCCCCCCAGCCCAGGGACGTGGCCCATCTCCCCGTCCCACCCTCCCCAGAGCCCCCACCCACCCCCAGGACAAGCCTGGGCACACGGGAGGCCAAGGAGTGACCCCCGTGTTGGCTCCTGGGGGGGCAGCGGGAAGCCTCAGGTGGGAAACCCCCCAAGAAGGAGGGACGTGTCTGCTCCTTACGTCCTGCACGGTTCGTGTTCAGACACAAGCTCGACAAACAGCCACGATCACCCTAAATCCCCCCGACATGCAAACACCGCACTTATCAGAACCATGCCTTGCGTACCTGAAACGTATTTACAGACAGAAGTAAAACACGCTGGGAAAGATCAGCCTCGGATATAAATAGCCAACACTGAAATCTGCCATCTGCTGCAAAGGACAAGGGAGGAACATCAACTGCCACCACAGAGGTTAACACAGAGGGACACGTGTGTGCATGTGTCCACGCGTGCAGCAACAGGCACGACAGGAGCGCTGCGAATGCTGCTCCCTTCCACAGAAACATGCAGAGCCTGACGCGACGGGTAACACCACACCAAGCCACGAGGCGTCTGTTTTATCCACCTGCAGAAATGCCCCAACGGCATCTCCCCCATGGCCGGTGCCTCCAGCTGGCCGACCGGGGTGGCAGGGAGGGATGGGGAGGGGTGGGAGCCCCCGGCTGCACCCCAGAGGGAAACTGCAGAGCCAGGCCAGTCCCTGCGGGGAGCTGGGTCCACTGGGCACAGGGGCTTGGTGGCCGCAGGGGACACGTCCCTCCTGCCCAGCGGGTGCAGCCGCTCACAAGCCCCCGAGCCCCCGCAGGCAAGGGGGGGAGGAGGGTGGGGGAGCCTCGGCCTGTCCCCCCACCCAGCGACCCCCGGGGATGTCTCCGGTGCCAGCCAGACCACCAGCACCCAGGGAGAGCTGCTCCCCCCACCTCGGCTTTTGTCTGCTGGGACACTTCCCGGGAGCACCCGTGTGCCCAGGGCGAGGGGTGCTAGGACCCCCCCACAGCAGCGCCAGCCCCAGCATCCCCCTCCCCAGGCAGGGGACAGGAACAGCAGCCTCCTGGATTTGGGCAAACCCAGAGCCCCTGAAGCTCTGTGGGCGGTTTCCCACAGGGGGTCAGCAGCGGAGATGCTGCTGGGGGTGGGCGGGGGGGGGGTCCAGGAGGCTGCGGGTGTCGGACCAAGCCGACGTGCACATCTGTGCAGTCTCGCAGGGCTGGGAAGATTCCAGGAAAGGCTCAAAACCCACAAACTTGACTCATCCCTAAGGGTCACCTCCCTTGGCCCACTCTTGGGTCACCTCTGCAGTATTTTCTCTGCAGTTTCCAAGACTAGAAACTTGCCTTTCAAATTAAAGCTAAGATCGATGCTATCACCTGACTCCAGAAGCTGGGGCTTTGAGAGAGGTGGCGGTAGGTGTGCTACAGAGATCCACCCACCTCCGACCTTCCTGCTGGCCAGCTGGAGACCACGGGCACAGGGGGAAGAGCCCAGCAGCCGACATCCATCCTTCCCGGTGGGGACGGGGATGGCGGCTCCCCGCTTCCCGCTGGGCCCCGGGCGGGAGCGGGGAGGGAGAGAGGGGAGAGGCCGCGGCTGCCGGCCCTGCCTGCCCCGCCGCAGGAGGGCTGGTGCTGGCAGAGCCCTGCGGCAGTGCCGCCCCTGGGGACCCCCACCCTCCGCCACGGCCCCATCCCTCCTCTGAGGGGCCCTTCCGAGCCCTCCTCCAGCGGGGCCGGGGCTGGGGCCGGGGCCGGCCCCCCTGCCTCGCCCCAGCCCCACGGGCAGGCAGCTCCCTGCGGGGCTGGCAGCAAGCGCCTACAGGCAGGACAGGAGGGCGGTGAGCGGCAGCTCCTTCTCCCCCAGCAGCGTGTCCCGCTTAAGGCTGCTGCCCTTGTTGACCACCTTGAGCTTCAGGGACATCTTCCTGGCGTGGCCGGGGCCCAGCCCGTCGAAGAAGAAGTCCTCGTTGAAGACGGGGTTGCGGCTGTTCTTGACAATGGTGCTGCGCTGCTTCTGCAGCTTCCCAGGGTTGAGGCACAGCGAGACGCAGCAGTTGATGCTGCGCAGGTCGACGAGGGCATCGTAGAGATCCTCGGCGGAGACGAGGCGCACGCGCAGCCGGGCGTTGGAGGGGTCGTACTCGGCGGCCAGGCGCAGGCTCCCGCCCCGGCTGAGCTGCAGGCTGTGCTCCCGGTCGCGGCCCGGCGGCAGGTCCAGGGGCAGCAGGGCGGTGGGGGGCTGCCCCCCGGCCGGGGCGCTCCTGGCGCGGCGCTGGGCGCTGGGGCTGGTGTCGGCCGAGCTGTCGTCGGTGGACAGCGAGCTGTTGCGGGCCACCGAGTGCTTCAGCTTGATGACCTTGGACTGGCTCTCCTGGCTGAAGACCTTCAGCAGGGAGACAGAGCGGGAGAGCAGGGGGGAGCCGAAGGGCGAGGACTCGGCCGAGGAGCATGTGTCACTCTCGCCGCCGCTGAAGTAGCGGCCGGGGTGCATGAGGGCTGCGCCCAGGTCGGCGGGCGCCCGGGGGCCGCTCTCGCCGTTGAGCTTGGCTCTGCGCTGGGCGCCGGGCGAGGTGGCCGGCGAGGGGCAGAGGCTGCTGTGCTCACTGTGGAAGAGCGACTCTTTGCGCCGCGTGTGGGGGCTCTCCACCAGCGTGGCAAAGCCGTAGGAGGTCTGCGCCTTGGGCACGTAGGGCAGCGACATGGCTGTCTGCGCCTGCGGGTCCACGTTGGTGCCGAAGCCCCCCTCAGCCGCCCAGTCCTCGGCGCTCTCGATCTGGATGATGTGCCGGCCGGTGGCCCGCGAGCGGGGCCGGCTGGACGGCCGGGGGCTGCGCGGGGGCTTGCGCCCGGCCAGGTCCTGCTCCGAGGCCGAGGGGCCCAGGGTGGGCGCTGCGGGGGGCTCGGGGCCCTCAGCCTCGGCGGGCGCCGCGCTCAGCTTGGGCGGGATGAAGAAGTCGGGGATCTTGTCGGGGGTGAGGACGTTGCTGTAGCGGGACCCCCGCGGGGACTCCTCCGGCCCCGCGCCCCGGGACCCGCCGTTCTCTGCCACACCGCGCAGCCGCTCCAGGAGCCACATGTTGCCGCCGGGTGCGGGGCTGGAAGAGACCCGAGGGACAGCGCTGTCACCGGGGGCTGAGCACCGGGGGGGGCTGGCCGGAGCCGTCAGCCCGGGGCGGAGGGGGCGGGAACGGACGACGACCAGCGGCACCGAGAGACCGGGACCCGCCAGCCCGGGGGGACGGCGACAAGGATGGGAGGGAACCGGCCGCGCCGAGGGACGCGGGGGCCCGCCAGCCCGGGGGAGGACGGGGAGGAACCGGCCGCGCCGTGGGACACGCACCCCCAGGGGAGGACACGTCGCCGCCGGCCCCGAGCGATGGGACGGGACGGGGCGGCCGCGGCGCTCGGGGACCCGCTGCCGGACGCGACGCGATGCCCGGACCGACGGACCGACCGACCGACAGACGCCACCGCACCTGGAGGGGAGCCGCCGCCGCCGCCGCAGCCCGGGCGCGGCGGGCGCGGACGCGCTTTTATACGGCGGCGGCGGCGGCCCCGCTCCTTCCCCTTCCCCCCCCCGCCGCCGTAATCCTCCGAGCGCGGCGCCCCCGCATTTCCCGCGCCGCCCCGGCATCGGCACCGGCACCGGCACCGAGCCGCGCCGGGCGGCCCCGGGGTGCCGATGCTCGGCGGGGGCAGCGCTGGGGGGGGGGCCTGGCCCCGGGACACCGGGCCCCCCGCCCACGGGAGCGCCGGGACCGGGGTGGGACCGGGAGCGGGGGCGTCCTGAGCCGGGATGAGGAGGGGAGCGGGACGGCGGCAGCCCCGCGGCCCCCCCCGAGCCCCCCCGCCCCCAGCTCAGCCCGCGCCCCCCCCCGGGCTCCCCGCTGGACAAAGCCACCGGCGCTCCGAGGCGGCTCAGGGACTCGGGGAGCGCGTTAAGGGGTTTAATACCGCGGGGGGAGGAGCGGGGGGCGGCAGTGCCGCAGGTCACCCACCCCGACAGCGCCCGGCGGGGACGGCGCTGGGGCAGGATGCGGCCCGGGTGGTGCTGGGCGCCCCGGGGGGCAAAACGTCAGGAGGATCCGCGGAGCATCGCTGCGGGCCCCGGTGCCGCGGGGGGGGGCAGAGCGGGGCAGGAGCCCCCAAGCCCGGGTGATCGGCCCCAGCCCAGGTACCGCGGGGATTTACAGCCCTGGGGACCGAGGGGGGCCCCGAGCGGGCGGGGGGGGGGGCACAGCCGGGGCCAGCGGCCGCATCAGGCCCCCGGCAAGGCACCGTCACCCCAGTGGTGCGGGGCCGGGGGTACCGGGCAGGGGAGCGGCTGCCAGAGGTGGGGGGGTCTCGGCGCCCTCAGCATCCAGACTCTGAGCCGGCCCCAGGGCCGGGGCCAGCTCTGCCAGCGCCGGGGAAAGGTGGCAGGAGAGAAGGTCCCCAGGGCCTGGGGGAACATCCCCCCTCCCTCTCTGGAGGCAAATCTCCCTCCCCTCTCCCCGCACCCCCTTTCCCCGTGTGCCCCCCCCCGCCATGCCCCGGCCCCTCCCCGCAGCGAGCAGACGCTCCCCGGCTCCGGTTCAGGGCTCTGGGCTCTGCCCGGCCGGGAGCAGCGGCTCAGCCCCACCGCAGACCCCCGCCGGCGGAGCCACCCCTCGCTGAGACCCCCCGAACGGGGCGCGCGGGGAGCGGGAACCAGCCGGGTGGGGGGGGGGGGGGCGGGGGGGGCCTCGGGGGGCGCTGGGGAAGGGAATGGCAGCGGGACCCTGGGCTCGGCGCTGCGGGTGCTGCGTCCTGGCTCCCGCGGGGGGGGAGAGGGCAGATGGAGCCTGGGAGGGGAGGATGAGGCGAACGGGTGGGGGAGGCCGGTGAACAAAAGGCTGGTGTTTGCCTTTCCTCCACCCTGCACACGGTGGGTAAACACGGCGCAGAAATGGTTGAGTTCCCTCAAGACAACAAAGAGCGCTGGAGCTGGGCCAGCCCTGCCTGCCCGCTGGGGAGCAGCCACCTCTGGGGCACGGCGGGGAGCGGGGGGCTCGGAGCTGCCTGCTGCCCGCTGCCCGCTGCCTGCACTGGGCTCGGCTCGGGGCAGGGCTGCCAGGTTTGAGGCAGGATTGGAGCTGCAGCAGTCGGGCAGACGCTGAGGCCCCGAATGCCCCCGCTCCCGGCGCAGGGACGCGGGAGGGACCCGGCGCTCGCCGACGGAGCTCGCACGGGTGCTCTGACACCGGCACCTGGGGACAGGGGCTGTGCCAGGGGCATCCCCTCCCAGCAGTGCGGCGGGAGCTGCTGGACCCAAAACAGAAACGGGCAGAGAACAAACATGTGCAGAAAAGATTTCCAGGGCCTCCACAACAGGCCCTGGACCCTCACTCGGCACCCAGCAGCACGGAGCTGGGAGAGGCGCCTTTCCTGGCCGGCCTCCCCCTCGTCCAGGGCTCTCCGTGCGTCCAGGCAGGGTGGGGTGCCAGGAGGGGACAGCTCTCGGGGCTCCGGAGCCACGTCCCCCGGCAGCGTGACGGGGAGCTGGACAAGGCCTGGGCGAGGCGGACAGGTCCCTCATGCCAGGCCGGATGCTGCCAGAGGCGTGTGGCGCCTGGCAAGGCCTGGGCACGGCACCGCGGGTGAGGGACACATGGCTGGGGACACGGGCAGGACTGGGGACACGGGCAGGGCTGGGGACATGGCAGGGCTGGGGACACTGGCAGGGCTGGGGACACAGCAGGGCTGAGGACACGCACAGGGTGGGGACGTGGCTGGCGGAGCTGGCAGTGTGCTTCCACCTGCTGGAAGCTGGGAAGGAGCGAGCCCCGGGAGAGGAAGTGGCTGGCCCAGGAACTCAGGACCCCGGGGCATGGGCTGACCCCCCTGACCACCAGCGCAGGAGTGCTGCACAGGTTTCTTATTTGCATGAAACCTGCTTCGAGCCAGCGTCAGAGACTCTTACCCCTCTGTCCAGGGGCACATTTGGAGACAGACAGAGGGACGGTCGGCTGGCGCGATCCCCAAGGCCCTGGGAGAGCGAGGAGGCTGCGTCCCTCTGCAGTCACTCTCTGTGCCTTCCAAAGCTTCCCGAAACGCCTCGGCCTCCCCACCATCATACGGGCTGAAGGCGCAGTGCTGAGAGGCAAGTCGCTCTCCCCGTCAGCCCAGCGTTAACTCTGGAGACTACAGACTGCTACTCCAAACGCACGAGCAGCCACCAGCGGTTTCAGCACGAGCCACTATCTGCTTCACTCCACCATCGCCCAGTCCCAGCCTCCTGTGACCCCCCCCTCGCCCTCCCCTCACCCCAGCCCAGCAAAGACCAGTCCGGAACAGAGCTGTGCTGGGTGCAGAGCACGCGGAAGGAAATCCAGGTTCAGAGGGGAGCACTCCCTGTGCTCTGACTGCATTATTCCTGTCTGTACTTAACTCAATCAAGGCCTTGTATTTGTTTTAATTGTTTTTTGTTTCAAGAGAGCTGCTGCACGGCTCCCAGACCACCTCCCCCCGCAGGGTCCCGCCCTTGGGGTGCTGCCCCACAGCGGGACCCTCCTGAGGAGGGTCCCTGAGCCCCCACGCAGCAGCTCTACAACCCGGAGCGGGGGTGGGCAGAGCCCCCTGCACCCCGTGGCTGTCGGCACCACACCCCAGCCCCAACCAGAGTGGTTAAACCCCCCCAAATAACCCCCACCTGCCCAGGGGCCAGGGCAGAGCCCGCAGCAGCGGGTGAGAGCCGGGGGCTTGTTCTCCGGCAGCGAGAGGAGAAAGTCCAGGCTCTCGCTACCTTTTCCTGCCTCTGCTATTGAGGGAACAGCGCAATTATCTTTGCAGACGCATTACTACATGACAAAAAATAGCAGCTGAGATGGAAGCACCGTGTCCCTGTAGGTATTCAACTATCAATGGAAAATTACACATGCATTACCGGGCTTTTTTTAGGGGCTTATTTTATTCATTAGCTCAGCCAGCACCTGGCAGCCCTGTCCCAGGAGGGTCTGTCCCCAGCGCAGGGCCAAGGGTGACCCCACTCCCCGGGGGGCAGAGCCAGGACAGGCACCAGCACCCACCTGGGCCAGGACCCCGGAGCTGGCTGGTGCTGGGGCTGATGCCCGCCCGGTCCACGTGCCCGGTGGTTCGCGGCCCAGGCTGCCGGCTCGGAAAACCTCCCATCACCGGCCCCGGCAGCCTCCTCCTGCCTCGGCTGACTCCAGCCAAGCGCCTTTCCTACGGGCCAGCCGCGCCGTGCAGCCAGGAGCCGCGGCCAGACCCACCGTGGGGCTCTCACTCTGCCAGCTGCCATGTTCATTAACAGTGACAACCGGGCTCGGGCTGCTCGGTGCCAGCACGGCGGCGGCAGGAGCCGGACGAAGCCTCGCCAGGAGGCTTAGAGGCCACATCCTGCCCTGGGCAGGGAGATGCAGGGTGCCAGGAGGAGATGCCGCACACGACCAGCGCCCTGGGTGCCGCAGCCCCCCCGAGGCGGGGGGACGGAGGCAACCCACGTGCAGAAGGGGGACGGGGTGACCCAGGGGGGGCAGAGACAAGCGTGTCCGGTGAGGATGGGGCAGGCTGCCAGTGCCAGCGCGGGACCGGCTGGGAGCTGGTGCTGATGGAGACACCGGCCCAGCACCCCCTGCACCCCTGAGCAGCAGCTGCCCTGGCCCAGCACCGTGCCCACGGGCGGCACAAACAACCCGGGGGCCTTCCTCATTTCCAGGTTTAATTAGAAACGTATTCCAAACCACGAACCCGCACCAAGCACCAGACACGCTGGAGAAGGGGCCGTGTACGCCGTAAAAACCTGCCGAGCCCCAAGCCAGCTGGGGGGGTCCCCAGTGGCCGTGGGACCCCTCTCCTCCTGCAGCCCTGGCCTCAAGAGCCAGTGCTGGGAGCTCACGTCTTCCCTGCAGCAGATTTGTCCTGGCCCCTGCCGGAGGGGGGGGCCGCGGGGCCACGGGGAGCCTCACACGGCAGCCACTCCTGGGGAGAATCCAGCTGGAAATGCGGGACCCGCAGGGACATCCAGCAGCACCGGCCTCCAAAAGATGTTTGTGCCCGGAGCCACAGGCAGAGCCAAGCTGGGGTCTACAGCCCCCGCGGATGGGGCACCCCCGGATAGGGGCACCCCCCGGATGTCCTGGCAGAGAAGGGGGACTGAGGCAGGGAGCTGGGCCTTGAGCAGCAGCGCTGGGCGAGAGGCACCATGGGCCCAGGGCTGGTCCCCCGGCTGCCCCTCACACCCTGCACACACACACACACGGACACACACACCCCCGTGAGGCTCTTTCGCCCCATCCCACCCTGGGACCAGCCCTGACCCCGTTTGCTCCGTCATCACCCAGAGACCAACTCCTCGTGCCGGGATGGAGCCACCACAGCTGGGTGCAGAGCCCCGTGCAGGCAGCACCCAGGCAGGGGGATGCGGGGCAGCCCCGGGCAGGAGCCGGCAGCGCTGCCAGAGCCGGGTTTGGGCTCTGCCCCTCTTGGCGAGGTCGCCCACCGGCTCCCGCCCCAGCAGCGATTCACCTGCGTGTGTGGGACGAGCATCCTCGTGTCCGGCCGGGTGAGGGGCCCCGTGTGGATGATGGAGGGGAGGCAGCAGGGGTGGGGAGGGGGGGGGGGGCTTTGGGGCCAGGGACTGCAAGGCCCCACTGGGGAGGGGAATGGGGAGCCTGACCCTGGGGAGGGGGGGGCTTTGCCTCCCCCAGAGGCCAGGCACAACCAGGATGGGGGAGCGCAGAGGGGCCCCAGCTTTGCCCCCGTGCTGGGGCAAGTCCAGTGCCAGGGGAGCGGGTCGGGGGCTCACGTACCCCCCCGGCATCACTGCTTCCTCCGGACAACCTGGCGGAGGTGCAGCTCACTCTCCGCGGCCACGATGGGCTGCTCGTTCTGCCGGTGGTGGCTGATGAGGTGGCTGATGCTCTCGAACAGCACGTCCTTCGTCCTCACCTGGGGGCCGGGGGCACAGCGGTCCTGAGCCCCCCGCACAGGCTCCCCCTGGCAGCGCGTGTGCCCCAGCATCCTCCCCGTCCTGCCCCCACCCCCGTGCCCCTTTGCCCACCCCGCGCCCAGCCCTTACCACTCCCTCGGGATCCACCAGCAGCAGGTGCTTGGGCTGCCCGCCGTGCATGCCGGTCAGCACGTACTGCCCGGGGTTGGTCAGGCTGTCCCGCACCAGGAAGTCCCCGTCCATCTGCAGGAGCCTCTCGGCGTCCCGCCGGCTCATCCTCCCGTGGTACCACGGCTCCCGCCGCAGCTGCTCCTCCGTGGGGGCGATGGGGGCCTTCCGTGTGGGGGGGCTCGGCCACTGGTCCTCGATGGGGGGGCTGGTGCCGCCCCCTGCGATGCACTCGTGGAGCTTCAGGGCATCCTCGAACGGCCCTGCCAGAGCCAGGGGGTGGGGGGGGTGTCACTCCCAGGGGCACGAAGGTGGGGATGGGGACGGGCCAAGTGGTGGCAGCAGGACCCGGGGTTACAGCCAGACCCAGGCAGGACGCTGCGCCTGCGCCCAGGCAGGGAGGGGATGGTGCCCCCCCTCCCCGGCACGGCTGCTCCCTCCCCAGAGCACAGCCCTGCTGCCCTGGCACGGGCGGGCAAGGACGGGCCCCCCGGCTCACGGCCCCCAGCGCTCGGCACAGCATCGCCCTGGCACCGCGGCACGGGGCTGGGCCCCTCGGCAGCAGGTCCTGCACCAGGCACCCCCCAGCGTGGTGGCTTACTCATGTCAAAAAGGTCCTTTTTGGGGCTCTCCTCCGGTGCCCCGCGAGCCGCCGCCTCAGGCTCCCAGGCGTCCAGGCTCTGCGTGTTCACGTACATGTGCTCCTCATAGTCCCGCGGCCCCAGGGGGTGGCCGTCCGCCTGCAGGTACCCGTCGCCAGGCTGGCCTGCGAGCACCGGACATCACTGCCGGCCCAGGCGGGGCAGAGCCGCGGGGACCCCCCTCGCTGACGGCTCCCAGGGTGCCCCCCCCGCGGCGGTACCCACCCTGGCTCTCCAGGTCCCAGGGTGGCCCCGGCTGGCTGCTCTGGTCTCGCCTGGCTGCAAAACCCCCCTGGGGAGAGGAGAGAGCGAGGACGTTGGGGGGGACCTGTCTGGGACCCCCGCGGCAGCGCTGGCTGTGGCCGCAGGGACTCACCTGGCTGGGGGGGCCGGAGCCGGAGGGCTGAGTGCGGATGTGGCCCAGGATTGAGCCGTGCTGGAGCCGGGAGTCGATCAGCCCCCCCGGGGGTGGCTCCTTCCCCGGGATGCTGTTGTAGTAATCGTGCTCAGCCGCCTCCTCGTCCTCCCCCCAGGCCGACTCCTCCGCACCCAGCACCCTGCACCAGGGACGGGCGAGCTGGGGGCACCCGGCCCGGCTCAGACCCCCTCCCCACACCGAGCAAGGATGGGGGCTTCCAGAGCGACCCCAAGATGGGGACGTGCCCAGGTCGGGGGGTGCGGGGCTGCAGCGGGGGCCCCCCCCCCCACCCTACCTGTCCGGGGGTACCACCACCTTGGGGGGGCTGTGCAGGTACTGCTTGAAGCGCAGCTCGAAGGCCTGTCCCACCGTGCTGATGACGCTCTGCGCCAGCCCCTCGCAGCACTCCAGGATGTGGCAGGCTGCGGACAGATGGACAGACGGCTCCAGCATTTCCCCTGCGCTCCCATCACCCCCCCGGGACCACCCTGAGCCGCCCCCCAGGGGCTCCTCCTCCAGCCTTCATGCCCCAGGGTGTCCCTCCTCCTCCACAGAGCTGCCGGGCGCGGGGCCAGCATCACCTCTCTGGTTGATGGGGTCCTTGGCGACGTAGGCGACATAGTCCGTGGTGTCCTGGGGGCACAGGGGAGCTCAGGGCCCGAGTCCCGCTGCTGCGCGGCGAGCTGGACCAGGGGCGCTGGGGCGAGGGGACGGGCTCGGCCCCAGCCCCACATCCTGCCCCAGGACCGGGCTGCCCCGCGGTTCGGCTCAGCCATGGGACGGGCAGCCCTGGTCCCTACTGCCCCTGAGGGCCGAGGTGCCTCACCGTGTCCCCACCGGAGGCGAAGGAGATGGATTGCATGTGGTGGTTGGCGATGATCTGCGGCGGGGACACGGCCCACGGGAGAGGTCAGCGCGGGGTCCGCTGGCCCCCCCTGGTTCATGGTGGGAGGCAGGGCTGGGAGGTGGCGGGGCCACGTCCCCGGGGCCGGCTCTCACCTGGCGCGTGGTGGGGATCATGAGGTTCAGGCCGTCGACGGAGATGTTGACAGCGATGCTCATGCCAGCGAAGCGGAGGTTGCTCTTGCCCAGGATGGAGAAAAGGGCTTTGTTGGGAGCCTGACGGGGGGAGAGGACCGTGGGGGCGATGCAGCCCATGAGGACCTGGTTTCCTGGGGTGAAGGAGGCAAAGAGGGGTGCCCCAAGAGACCCCAGGCTCTGCCCCGCGAGCTGGGCGGGCACCCCCCGCACCCCGTCCCACAGCCCTGGCTCGCCTCAGGAAGGAGCGCGAGGAGGGACGGGCTGGGTGGCAACCCACCTTCTTCTTCCAGATGCCCTTCACGCCCGGCACCGCCTCGTACAGTCTGTTGATGGCCTCCCTGCAAGCCACGGCCCCGGCCGGGTTACGGCTGCAGACCCCGGCCCCGTCCCAGCTGCCTCCCTGGCCCGCGGCTCTGCGGGGTCTGGGGGCATCGGTCCCCGCAGCCCCGGGCGCTGCAGCGTCCCTGCAGCGCTGCCCCACGTCACGGCCCGCAGTACGTGATCCCAGCCAGGGCCACCTCCCGTCTCCTCTTTCCACCCTCTGATCTGCGGCAGTGCCCTTGGTCCATGTCCCTGCGCACAGGGTGACTCCCAGGGGGCAGGGCTCCCCCAGACCTCGGCCCCGCGTCCCCCCCGCTCCGCAGGGCCCGGGGGAGGGGGAGCACCCCGGGCGGCCGGGGGCTCCGGGTGAGCGGGGCCGCACCTGGTGACCTGTGTCCGGGTGTTGAAGTCGAGGGACCTCATGGAGCGCAGCACCTCGATGCACCCCATGTACTGCGGGGGGGCCCGGCCAGAGCAGCCTCCCCCGGCCGCCGCCACAGCCCAGGGCCGGCGATGGAGAGGAGGGAGAAGCCGGGTGTCAGCGAGCAGGGGGGGCCCGTCCACGCCAGCACACCTTCGTCCCCCACCCCAAAATGCCCTATCGCACGCCCGGACCCTGCGCTGAGACTTGACAAACTCATCTGCGGGCTACGACTTGTGACGCCCTCGGAGGGGCTGAGCGCCCCCCCCCCCCCCCAGCCCGGGCCGGTTCGTGGGGCCGTGCCCTCCCGGGACGGGCCAGACAACGCGGGTGGTGTAACGGGGCCGCGACGGGACGAAGGGGCCGCAGGCTGCGTGTGCCTGGGGCGGGGGGGGGGGGGGGGGGTGCTGCCCACGACACCCCCGGGCCGGACCCCACCACGTCCCCTGGGCCGCGGTCACGGCGCCGGGGGCTCCCGCGACGCCCGTCCCGGGGCAGCTCCCTCGGGGGGCAGAGCCGGGCAGCCGAGGCGGGGGGGCCCTGCCCGCAGCCGTCGGGAGGGGCGGGCAGCGCCGCCGAGCCCCGGGCCGGGCGGGACTTACCCGGACGATGTAGGAGACGCCGGGCCCCAGCACCCGCTGGTCGGGGTGCAGCCACCCCTGCGCCGGCTTCCGGATGAAGCTGCCCCGGCGGCTCCACTCCTCCGCGCCCGGCCGCGCCGCCGCCCCCCGCGCCCGCCCGCCCGCCGGCCCCGAGCAGGGCGCGGCGCAGAGCGGCTCGCAGGCGCCCAGCACGGCGGCCAGCACCGAGGGGGCCCCCGCGGCCGCCGCCCCGCCCGCCCGGGCCGCCGCCGAGAGCTCCCGCCCGGCGCCGGCGGGGCCGCGGCCGAGGAAGCCGCCGGGGCCGGGGAACTTCCACTGCGGCATCCGCGGCAGCAGCGCGCAGAAGGTGGTGCCGGGCTCGGGCTCCTCGCCCGCCGCGGGGCAGGGCCCGGGGGCCGGCGACGGCATGGGGGCGGTCAGCGGCTCGTCGCGGAAGCGGCCATACCGGGGCTCCGGGAGCATGCCCGGGGCCGCGCTCCGCTCCGCGCCGCTCCGCCGCGCCGCTCCGCCGGCTCCCGCCCCCCGCCCGCTCCCCCGGGGCCGCGCCGCGCTGATGTCATGGTGTGAGCGGTCCGCCGGCCCCCCCCCGGCCCCCCCGGCCGCCAGCGCATCCCCCGCCCCCCCCCCGCCATTCTGGACCCGCGGCCGCCCCGCACCCCGCCAGCATCCTCGGATCGCCCCACACCCCCCCGCACCCCCCGACTGCCCGGCACCCCCCAGCATCCTCGGACCGCCCCGCACACCCCCCCAGAACACCCCACCCCCCCCCCAGGCTGTGCTGCTCCCCCCGAGTCGCCAGCGGGGGCTGCGGGGAGGCGGCAGCCGGAGCCCCGAAGGGGCTGGCGCCGTCCCGGCATTGGGGGACGGTGGGGACGCGCCCGGCCCACGGGCCAGGGTACCGGCCGACGGACCCCCCCGGGCACACCCGGGCTGCCCCCCACGCCTGGGCCCGTGGGGTCGGAGCCACTCGCGGGCCCCCGGGGCTCGCACCGGCCCTGGGGGTTCTCAGCCCCACCGGGGGGGGGGTGTCCCGGGCTGAGGGGCAGTGGAGCTGGGGGGGGGGGGGGGCTGCTGCCGCCCCCCCGGCAACCGTGGGGCTCACGCACACGCTGCTCCCCGCTTCCCCCTTCACTGCTGAGGCCAGCAGGGGCCCGCAGCCCCCGGCTGCCGCCCGCACCCCCAACGGGGACATTTTCTGCTCTTCCTGCATCTCCGTCCCCGGGCAGCGCTTGCAGGGAGCGCGGGGCTGGCGGGGGGGGCGGGGGGCTCTGCCCGCCGAGCTGCCCTATGTCTGTGCCTCCAGCCCAGGGGGTTGTTCACTCTGATTTCATCTGCCTCCAACGCCAGGTCTGGCTCCCGCTTGTTTATATCTGTCTGGGGCTCAGGCAGTAAAAAGCACAATCATTTTCTTGCTTCTCTGCCAGTATCTGCAGCAAGCGGGGGGGGGGGGCGGGGAAGAGCCTTAAAGGGACTTTCTGACCTCAATCAAGTAACTCTCCCTCCCTCCAGCCCTGGGGCTGCTGCCTCGTCCAGTGTCTCAGAGGTCTCGGAGCTCCTGCCCACGCTGCTCACCGGGCGGAGAGGGGCTGGGCCGAGTGTGTCCCCCCCGATGGCGCTGGGCTGGCGAGGACAGAGCCGGGGGGTCCCCCCGGGGTCCCCTGCCAGTGCCCTGGGGTGGCAGGGGCCGAGGGTGGGGGCTCGTCCTGGCGAGGCTCTGGGGTGATGGATGCTCCGGCAGAGCCAGGACGAGCCCGGAGCTGCCCCGGCCTTGGGGTTCAGCCCCTGCCCCGGCGCTCCCGGGGCATCGCCGCGATGCCGCCAGCCCCGCGCCGGCCCGGCCGGGCACAGAGGGGCGAGGGGCCGCGGGGACCCACAGCCAGACCCACCCCGGCCCAGAGCGGGGCCTGCGGCTGCTCTGCCGCGCCGGCACCCCCGGCCCGCCCCAGCCCCGCTCCCCTCTGCCACCGCGGCGGTGGCATCGCTCGGGCTCGGGCCCCGCGGGGTCTTTGCGGAGCAGCCGCGCCTGGCTCCAGGGTCCCCGGGAGCCCCTCGGCCCGGCAGGAGCTCTCCCCCCACCAACAAAACCGGAGCCTCCCCCGAGGCCATGCCCTGCGCAACGCTTGGCCGCCTTTGTCTTGCTTCTCCTCGCTGTCTCCTGCTCCCTGGCAGGTGATGGGGTGAGAGCCAGTAATTGCTCTAAGTGCGATCAATAAATCAAGGTAATAGAATTACATCTGCTGCTGCCATATCAGGAGCCGCTCCTCGGCTCTCTCCTCTCTCCTCGGTTTTGCCTTTAAACCTCCGCAGAGCCCTGAACCAGCCGGCTCCAGCGGGGCCCAAGGGGACGCATGTCCCTGCCCGGCGTGGGTGGCCCCGGACGCGCTCCTGAGGAGAGGCACCGAGGAGGTCACGGGTGTTTCACCCCACGCCATGTGCGAGTGCTCTGGGGACCACGGGCACCCCGCGGCGTGGGGACGGGGCAGCCCCCGCCAGCCCTGCGCCCACCGCGGCAGCGCCTTCACCCGCTGCCCTGGGGAGATGGAGCCGCTCTCCTCTGCTGCACGAGTCCCTGGAGAACGGGGGATTATTTTCATCTCCTTTGCAGCCGGTCCCAGGCTCTGGAGAGTTACCTTCACCTCAAGGGCTTTTCGCCAGCTGCTTTCAATCGTTATTTAAAGGAAAGCTGAAGGCTGGATCACAGCCTCGGGCGCTCTGTGGGCAGGGGGGAGCCCCACAGCATCCCGTCACCCCAGCGCTCTGCGGAGCAGTGTCCTGCCCCACCGCGAGATCCCTCCCCCCGGTCACACACGCTGCTCGTTGGCCCCTCGAACCCGTGGACTGAGTGATGCTGCTGGCACGGCCAACTGGAGCAAGGCGGGGGCGAGCGGGGCCGGCCCCACCCTGCCACTCCCCAGCAGCACGCGATTTGCACAACTTTTCTGAACTGCGCCTGATTCACCTCCTCACACCTCTGGCGCTGTATTAGGGGAATCAGCACCAAGTGCTCTCCAAACCGTGAGGGACTAATTCGGAGAGAACACGTGCACACGCAGCCAAGCACACGAGCGGCTCACCGGCAGCACCGAGGCCGCTCTCCCGCCGCAGCCCCCCGCAGCGCTGAGCCCCCCCCACCCCGGCTGCCCCCTGCCCTCGGCGCCAGGCTGCGGAAAGGGCTGGATCCTCCCAGGGAGGCCCCGACTGACGCCGGTACCGACAGACACTCAGTCTGACTCCGGTTTCGCGGTGGACACCAGACACCATTTCGAGGATTTGAGAGGCAGGGAGCAGGCGGTGGGTCAGGCCGCGGCAGGAGGGCAGCGGGGGCTGGCGGCGGCGACGCGTCTCAGCCAGGCAGCCCCGAGCAGCGCCCGCCGCCCCCGGTGCCTGATCCCCACAGGAGGCAGAGACCGGGCTGACACCAGGCAGGGAACGCCCGGACACACCGAGGGGACCGGGCAGGGCTGAGCACCGGCGGGAGCAGGACCCCGGCCCGGGCGCTGTGGCGGCACAGAACCGGCCCCGCAGTCACCGGCCCCCCACAGCCCGGCAAACCGGGGCCTCTCAGGCAGCGGCCGGGAGCCCCGCGGGTGCCCTGACCCCTCCACCCCGGGGTGCGGGGGTACCCCGAGAGTGGAGGCTCCGGCTGGACGGGGCTCCCCCCGCCCTTCGGCCCAGCCCCGGCCCTGCGAGCCCCGCACGGCTCAGCCCCCCGTGAGACCTCGGTCCCAGCAGAGCACCGACCCCCCACGGCCAATAGCCCGGCAACGGCGGCGCTGGCACCAGACAGGCCGCTCGGCCCCGGGGCTGACACCCCCTTCGGCGGCGGCCCAGCCGGGGCAGAGCCGCTCCGCTCCCGCGGTGTCAGCCCGCCCGACGGGCGCTGCCCCGGGCCGGGTCAGGTGCCGTCAATGCCGGGATGGGGCGGCCCCGCTCCCCACCGGCCTCCGCACGGCGCCTCCAGGCCGCTGCCGGTGCTGCAGCCCCGGGGCGGGCGGCGGGAGGGGACCGACCCATCCCGGTGTGCCCCGCGCTCCCGGAGGACCGGCCCGTCCCGGCATGCCCTGCGCCCGCCGCAGCCCTGGCAGGGAGCGGCCCCGCCCACCACATCCCGTCGTGCCTTGCGCCGCCCTCGGCAGGTGCCGTGACGCCGGAAGAGGCGTCGCGACACCGCCCGCCCCCGCCCCCCCCGGCCAATCCGAGGCCAGCTCGGCCGGCCGGGCAGAGGCGGAGCAGCCAATGAGGCGCGAGGAGTGGGGCGCCGGAAGTGCTGGTCAGCGCCGTCGCCCTGGCGACGAGGGCGGGGCGGGCCGCGGGGCGGGGCCTGCGGGCGGGCCGCCCTCCGCCGCCGCCAGCCGGGCCGCCGCCCTCGCCCCGCGGCGCCGCCCCCGCGCCCGGCAGCCCCGGGCCCGGCGCTCCCCCGCCCGGTGCGGGTCCGGGTCCGGGTCCGGGCCCGGGCTCGGCGCGGCGCGGCCCGCCGCAGGGAGGATGGGGCAGCCGCGGAGGCCGGCGAACGGCAGCGGCCCGGCGGCGCCATGACCGGCGAGAAGAAGAAGAAGAAGCGGCTCAACCGCAGCGTCCTGCTGGCCAAGAAGATCGTCATCCGGGACGGGGCCGGCGTGAGCGCGGGGGGGGGGGTCCCCGTGCCCCGGGCTGGGGGTCCCCGGGTGGGCGGGAGTCGGGGCTGGGGGCAGCGGTGGGGGGGCCCTGGGGCGGGAGCGGGGCGGCAGGTGCGTGGCGGTGGCGCGGGGCCTTCGGGGCCAGGACCGGGCGGGAGCGCGGCTGAGGGTCGCGGCAGCGGCGGGGGGCCCTGGGGCAGGCGGGGGGCCGGGGCCGGGAGGAGCTGGGGCTCGGCGCGGTGGGGCCTCGCCCCGGGAGCGGTGCCGCTCTGCAGGCTGGCGCGCTGCCCTCCTCCCGTCCCCTCCCCGGGGGACTGAGCCCCGGGCCGGGGCACGGCCGCGGGGGGCCCGCTGCTGCCCGGGGTTCCCCGGGGCGTGGGAGAGGGCGGCTCTGCCCCCCCAGCGCCGCGAGGCCGCCGCGCTCCAGACAGGCGGCTTGACGCGCTCCCCTGCTTCGCCGGGTGCCAGAATTCTCTGGTCAGGAGGTGCCCACGCTGACATTCGGTGTTTGCCTTGGGGATGACAGACCGTCTGCAAATCTCTGAGGAAGATTTACCTCTCCCGAGGGAGCCCTTTGCTGCGGGAGCAGAGCGGCTCCGGGTGGTGCGGGCGGCAGCGTCACGCTTCGAAGTGGGCGCACCTGAGCTTAAGATGGTTGCAAGCTCTTCCCCTCTGGGCTTGCTCGAGAGAGAGAGAAAGTAGCTCTGGTCGTGAGGTGCTGGCCTGTCCTACAGGCTCCTAGTACCTTTTTGCATCTTTTTACTTTTTTTCTGTAGCGCCTTTATATTTTGCGGTAGCAGCTGTACATCCTCCAGAGGAGCGGTTCGGCGGGTGACCGTGCACTCTGAAGGAGATTAGTTACCCTAAATTGCTTGAGGACTCTACCGCAATAAGATGGTTGATAAGTGGAAGGAGTGACGTTAAGCTGTGAACAGGTTAGATCTGGACCTACTCCATAAAGAGAGATTGGCCGTTAATTTTGTTGCAGTCATGTGGTAGAAATGTTTAACTGCTTGAGAGGGCAAAGAGGGATGGTGAAGGGAAGAGGAGAGGGCTGCTCTCTGAAGCAAGGTGGGTAATGACAGCTGTGCTCTTAATTACTGGCTTTGTGCCGCCTTGGGGCTTCTCTCTCTGCTGCAAAACATTATCTCATTTGTGTGCAATAAAACAGAGTTGTTTTAATGACCCGGTCCCCCTCGGGTAGAGTGCCTCTCTTGCTGATGCTGTTGATTTGTTTTTTAAGCAGACTTAGCCTGTCTGCAGGAGACAGTTTTAATAGAGTCTGCGAACATAAACAACGTTTCAGCAGAATAATGTTTCTTGCTGCCTTCTCTCATGTTTCAAATAACTTACAGCTGTATTAGTTATCCGAAGTGCAGTAGTATTCTGTCAAAACCTGGGAGGATGGGACTGGGTAAAAGATTGCTCTTCACACGCCAAGTTTCTTGAATTCCTGTCCCTGAGAATCCGTCAGCGGTGAATGCTGGAGGCAGGACACTGGTACATCTTTGGTCTGGTCGGTTAATGATTCGTATCTTGGGAGCACGGTGTAGGAATGTCAGTCAGCTGTGAGGAAATTAATAACGTCCAGTCTCTTAGCCTGGAAGAAATGCCCGTGGATTTGGGGTTTCCCATACCAAATCCAGTATCCCTTTGGTTGGGAGATTTGTGCAGTTGCTGGAATTTTTTAACTTCTGGATACTCTTCAAGCTGCAGGAAGCTGTAAATTGCTGGGATTGCAGACATTTCAGGTGGTTTTATTAATAATGTATCAGGGCTCGACTACCCTTCTGGTGAGTTCAGATCATGCGCTTTGCTAATAGCAGAAATAGGTTCCTGTGGAACAGCACAGTGTGCTCCGAAGCGTTTGGCATGTGCTGTTCCCTGGTGTAATTCAGCTGAAACTTGTGTGCTTTCCTCCCATTCCTTGTGATTTGTTTTCCTTGTGAGCTGGTGACTTCGCAGGTGTGTCCTGCGTGGCTGGAGGAAACCTCCTGGCTAGTGGCTGAGACGGGCACTTGGAAAAGCGGCAGGACAGATGCTGCCCCGAAAGTGCCATGAGGGATCTTTATGGAAGGAAAGATGAGCGGGGGTGTGGGGTTTTTAACAGCAGATCTAAGGCCTGTGCCTTTCCCACCGTGCTGGGTAGATGGAGTTGGTGCTGAGCAGTAAAACCGCCTCCCCAACTCCCCGAGCCCTCTCCGGGGTGTGGCACGCGCTGCTGTCAAAACGTGCAGAGAACCGAGGGGTTTCATTTCCAGGTCCTGAGGTGAGGGTTGAAAGGATGATATGTTTGGCCATCTTTAGAGAAAGCGTAATGGTATCAAAGATATTGGTTCTTGGACAAAAAAATTGAGGTCAGGTTTGTAGGAGAGGCAGGTGTTGGTAGGACGCAGATGCTGCAGCAGGGGCTCACCTGCACGAGGCGGCACCGAGTCCCCTCGGGAGCGGCTTAGGCCCGAGCGGGCGCTTCGGCGTCCAGCCGCGCGTCACCGGTCTGTCGCAGAGCAGGGCACGGGCAGTTTTTCCTTACGGAGCTCTGTTTTGCAGCGACAGGGGATTGGAGAGCCCAGCGTGTACCACGCCGTGGTGGTTATTTTCCTGGAGTTCTTTGCCTGGGGGCTGCTGACCACGCCGATGCTGACGGTGAGTTAACGCTGGCCCTCGCCTCGGCCAGGGTGGAGATCGTAACGAGGTGGAGACCGAGATGGGAGTGATTGTGCCTGAAAAAGCTGGAGCTATAGTAATTTTTTTATGGAGTTGGGCAATTATTTTCTTAATTATTTTAGCTTAACTTGGAGCAGAGCATGAGTTAGATTTTTGAAAGCTTTTGGAGGATTTCAAGAAAGCGGGAGTGAAAGACCTGACAAGAAATTACTAGAATTTACTGGTAGTTTACTGTCATTTATTCCCTTTTTTTTTTTCTAGGTGTTTTTGTTTTTTTTTTAAAAATGCACTTGGGAGCTTAATAAAAGGAAGTTGAGCAAAGCTTTGACTTTTTATCCAAAGACTGCACCTTCCACCCAACACCAACTTCCTTAGGGATAAAGGAGATTTCTGGTGAGAGACGATTTCCCAGCAGTTCCTGGAGAGCCCAGCGGTAACTCCTGGGTTACGATGAACACAGGCAGCAAAGGCCACTTCACGGTGATGTTAAGTGCAGAGGGATAGCTTTATTAAAGAAACTTAAAATCTTGTTTCGGGTATTTGCCTTTAGTTAAGGAACGGTAAACTTCTGATGTGGCAACTTCAGGAAGAATTCTGAGCTTTTTAAATTCATTTCCTGGTGGTGGTATGTCAGCTCACACTGAAGCCTAACGTGCCTGATCTCTGATGTCCAGGTAACTGTGCAGAAGGGGCCGTTGTTTATGCAAAGGCATTTAGAAATACGGTATTAGCTTAGTAGTGTGAAACACAAATTGAACATATAGATGGTACAGAAGGGGGAGAGAACAACAGAGAAGTTATGTGGTCACATGAAGTAAAAATGGACGGAAATCAGACGGTGCAGGGATGGAGAAAGGCACCTTTCAGATCCCCTTAGCCTCGCCCAAGTGTGCTGGAATAATTTATAGACCTGGGAAGTATTAAAGGAAGCGGCTGCCCGTGTGGAGAGGGGCGGCAGAGCTCCTCGCGCAGGCGCAGCAGTGGTGGTGTCCGTGGTGTGTTTCCCACTTCCCTGGTTTGTGCTCTTCCAGGCACCGCGCTGTCAGGTGCTTATGGAAGTTTTGCAAGAGTTGCTAGCTCTGTTCTTGTGTTTTTGCTTTTCCTAGGTGTTACACCAGACTTTTCCTCAGCATACGTTCTTGATGAACGGCCTGATTCATGGAGTCAAGGTAAGGAATGCTCCTTCCAGGCTGTCCTGTGAATCTGCGATCAGTGCAGGAAGTGTCACGCCGTTACGACCTGTGTCACTTGCTGATGTCAGCCAGCATTGGACAGATCCGTGTTCGGGTTTCAGTTTGGGTGCTGCTGGCAAAGCGAACGCAGAACGAAGCCCTGAGGGCGCGTGGACGCGGCGGTTGTGTGCTTGGTGTTACTGAGCAGTGTTAACAATGTGCTGCTTGTCAGCCTGGGTTTGGGGCTGGAACAGCTGCCTGTTTCAGCTGAAAACATGCTAATCAGCATGAGGTCAGCCCTGTATCCATGTTCTGGAGTGTAACAAAATAAAAAATCAGTGACATCTGAACTTACAACCTGGGAAGCTGAAGCTAAGGGGCCCTTAGCGGGCTCTCCCCAGGCGGGAGGTGGGGACTGCGCTGCAGCACGGTGAGTTTGGGCTAAACCAGCATTCCCAGAGCAGAGTTGGAGGCAACTGTATTGAACAAGCAGTAGCCACGTGCTCTGACTTGGGAATGTGGCAAAACAGATCGTTAGGCCCCGGCTCTGGCAAGAGGAGCTCAGAAAACGTCCCCAGAGGGGTTTGCTGCAGCGTGGGGTGGGTGCTCCCACGTGCGCTCCAGGGCTCTTCCCGCCTGGCTCGGGTCTGAGAGACCTTCAGAGTCATCGAACAATTTTATTTGTGCTCAGTGGCCGTGGCATCTCGTCAGGTCTCCACCTGAAGGAGAAAGCTTTCCCTGGAACGGCAGCAGACGTTAATGTGAGGGAGCCGTGCCCGCGGCTTTGCAGGCGCTGGCAGGGCGGCTCCGGCGGCACCGGCTGAGCAGTTGCAGAGAACGGGAAGTAACTGGAGTGTTGAGCAGTGCCGAGCGGGTCAGGGGTGGCTTTTTCTCCCTAAAAGGATGTGAGCAGTTTAACAAACTGTTCTGTTTTGGCAATATTGCCTGCTTGTAGAAAATAGGAATGAATTGCCTCATCGTATTTTTATCTCTAGATGATGTTGTCAAAAGCTCTTGCCGTCAACGGTCAGAATTTGGCTGAGGGATTTCTCTCTTCATCCCGTCTGTCTCTCTTAGGGTCTGCTTTCTTTTCTAAGTGCCCCACTGATTGGTGCTCTCTCTGATGTCTGGGGCAGGAAATCCTTCCTCCTCCTCACTGTCTTCTTCACGTGTGCGCCAATTCCCCTTATGAAGATCAGTCCGTGGTGAGTTTACTCGTTACAAGCGAGGGGCTCTGAGGAGAGGAATGAGTGTGAGAGCGAACGACGGGGGTTGTGGGTGCTGCATGGATGGGATGGGAGAGTCCGTCAGTGGGGAGGGATGCTCAGCCTAGGGACTAATTTACTGGTCTGGTTCTACCAGAGGCTTCAGTGTCAGGAAGAGAGAAGCTGTCTTTCCTCTCCTGGTGCCTCTTCTCCTGATAGCTGCGTTATCGCTGTTCGGGCGTGTTGATGTTCCCTTCCTCTGTGGGGAAGTGATAAAGCTCCATGGGCCACCGGGCTGAAGCTCGGTGTCTCGGTGTTGCTGAGCGCTTTCTGGTGCAGTGAAGGAGGATGGAACAAGGGAGAGGTTCCAGTTCAGCCGTTGTGGACTGCCGCCTGGTCGCTCTCTAACTCTGCTTTGGCAATGCCTGTTTCAGGTGGTATTTTGCTGTCATTTCCATGTCTGGGGTCTTTGCTGTCACCTTTTCTGTGATTTTTGCCTACGTTGCCGATATCACGCAGGAGCATGAACGCAGCACGGCGTACGGCTTGGTAAGGAGCTGAGTGACTGGCTTGTCTCTTGAAAGGAATGTTTGGGGCTTTGCAGGTCGGAGGGGTACAAAGCGAGGGTGGGGGATGTATTGACAAGCCTGAGGACAGTATCGGTGAAAGGATGATATGCGCTTCACTAATAACAGAGTCTCCCTGTTCTTCGGTGTGTGATTTAGCACCGAGGGCGAAGGCTGGTTTCTGTGCAGTCTGAGCCCCGGCTGCGAGGTGGCTCAGCCTCCAAACCAGCCCGCTCTGCAGCTGCCTCGCGCCAGGGAGGGAGGGAGGGCGCAGGCTGGGGCACTGCCGCGCGTACGAGGAGCCTGTGATCAGCCCTTTCTGCGGGGTTACTGGCAGTGTCCTGCGTGAGTCGTTAGGACGGATGGCTTCACCCTCCCTTTGCTGGGCCTTAGCCTAGATGGCACCAAGAGAACCTGTCGCCTTTCTGTTTGCAGGAGCCCGCACCCTGGTTATCTCCGTCAGAGGTGGCGAACTGGTGCCCTTGGGCTCCTCTGGAGGAGGACGGGCTCTAGGAGGAAGGGGCTGTATTAATGTTTTCTGCTTGCAGGTGTCGGCCACCTTTGCTGCTAGTCTGGTCACCAGCCCGGCCATCGGCGCGTACCTCTCCCAAGCCTACGGCGATACGCTGGTGGTTGTGCTCGCCTCAGGCGTTGCCTTGCTGGACATCGGCTTCATCCTGCTGGCCGTGCCGGAGTCTCTGCCGGAGGAGATGCGCCCGGTCTCCTGGGGAGCTCCGATCTCTTGGGAACAAGCAGACCCATTCGCTGTAAGTCACCTTGCTGCTGCTTTTCCACACACTGGTGATGCTTATATTTGCTTTAGTTCTGCCAACTTCTCTGAGAAGGAAGATACATTCCGCTAAAGGTGAAGGGTTTGAGGTGTTGATTAACCCGTTGCAGGTACAACCTTCAAATGGTGGCAGACTGCACCTCTCTAAAGCTGTCGAGTGGCTTCATATAGCTACAAACCAGGTAAAAGCAGCTCCAGGTGTCCTGAAGCAAGAGCATCTCGTGGTGGAAACGTGCCGGTTGTTTGACTGCAAATCCCAGTGCTCAGCGATAGCCCTGTGCCAGGAGAAATCTGTGTGCTCCTGGCGTCTGGGACCTTTGCAGTTTCACCTCGCCTTTGCTTGCTAGGAAGATTATTTTGGTCATCTGAGGAAAAAACAATTCTGATCAAAAGCACTTGACTGTAAATCTGAGCAACTGAAAGATAACAATTCCTTGTTCTCAGGTGTGAGTTGGTGCAGTCGCACCCCCGGCCTGGTGTGCTGTGGCATCTTCCTCCAATGCTGCTCTGGTTTCATTCCAGCATTCACCTCTTCGATATAAGATGGTGACTTAAGCACTTGGGTTTGCTGTCTCTGTACCCCGAGAATATTTAATTATATTAACTTTTTTTTTTTTTTTAATTTTTTTCATTCCCCTTCCCTACAGTCCTTGCGGAAAGTGGGTCAGGATTCTACAGTGCTGCTCATCTGTATCACCGTCTTTCTCTCCTACCTTCCTGAGGCCGGGCAGTACTCCAGCTTTTTCCTGTACCTGCGACAGGTCAGTCTCCTGCCATGAGGGAATGCTCGAAATGCAGGAAGTCCCAGCCTACAAATCTTATTTTAGTTGCATGTCCTGAGGAAGCTAATCTTGGCCAATAGCTTAGTGAGGTTGAAGCTATAAGAAGTAGTGACTTGTTCCAGCTTTCCTAAAAAATGTGGGAGTCTGGCGACCACTCTGTGGACATTGCCAGGACTCTTGCTTGGTTTCTTGCCGGTGGTCTGTCTGTCCATCCTGTCCGTGCCACTTCCAGGTGTTTAAGGTGAGCCCAGATATTTAAAACTGTTCTTTCAGCCAGAGGAAAATCTTCTGTTGTATTCCTGTGGCAGCAGGGAGGTGGTGAGGGCACGGCTGGTTAACGCTGAAGTACCTGATAAGCCCTGTCCCTAAACGTTAGTGACACTGATGGAGTGGCTTTTCTCCCGTGGTACAAATCTCTTTTTTTCCTGAAAATTCCCTCTCTGGTGTTTTCACAGGTCATTGGTTTTTCCTCGGAGACTGTGGCAGCCTTTATTGGGGTAGTGGGAATTCTCTCTATACTGGCTCAGGTGAGGAGCAGTTTCTCTCGTGACTCCAGCCATCTCCTCTTTATAAGAATGTCCAAAATTTCTGGTAATCGGGGCTGGTGAGTTGTCAGAATCCCTGTGGCCACAAGGACATGGTTGGAGCCACGCGCAGCTCACCCCTGGTCCCTCTCTCTTACCCATTGGATGTAGCCGTTGAACAACAAACGGCGGGTGGCCCCGTGTTGCTCTGTAACGCCCCGTAGGTTGTGCTGGATCGCTGGGGGCGGGACGTGCTGGTTCCTAAGGGCGTAACGGGAGCAGAGGAGCGTCTGCGAGATGGCAGCACGAGCTCCCTCGGGTTCCCGCCCTCTCGTCTTCCGCGTTGTCTTTCTTTGCACGTACGTTGACAGCATCCATTTTGTTTTCCAGACAGTAGTGTTGGGAATTCTCATGCGTTCGATAGGAAATAAAAACACCATCCTGTTGGGACTGGGCTTCCAGATCCTGCAGCTTGCCTGGTACGGCTTCGGGTCGCAGCCTTGGTAAGAGTTTGTCTCCCAGGTTCCTCCCTCCGCGGGGGTCCCTGTCCCCGTCGGTGCTGCCCTGCCGCCGCGCGGGCTGCGGCTGGCCCCCGGCAACCGGCCGCCTGACTGCGACCTCTTTCTCCCCGAGGATGATGTGGGCGGCGGGAGCGGTGGCGGCCATGTCGAGCATCACCTTCCCGGCCGTCAGCGCCATGGTGTCCCGGAACGCCGACCCCGACCAGCAAGGTGGGTGTCCCGGGGACGGGGCGAGCGGGCGACGTCCCTGAGCTGACGTGTGCTCCGGTTCTCAGCCTTTGACCGTAGCTGATGCTTTGGGAGGGAATTCTTAAATTCCTAAATTAGGTGTTTGGGGCGGCCTGTCTGAGATAGAGGCAAGGCCACTGCTTCATGGTTCGACCCTGGCCTTCAGACTTGGCTGCCTTAAATTCCAGTTCAGTTGGAAATTGTGACTTGATGTGTCCACCCTCATTTTATTTGCCAAAGTTTCAAGTCCAGCACTGCTGATCTGTGTAGAACCTGATACTGAGCGAAGCTCATCACCAGCTCACCACTTCATCTGTGGAGTGTGTGGCCATCCAGATCCGAATGCTTGATCCAGTTTTTAAGTACATAAGCGTCCTTGAACAAGTTCCTGCAGCAAGCTGGAGGCACATCTTCCTTTCCCCGCTCTGTCCCCAGGTGTGGTGCAGGGGATGATCACTGGAATTCGGGGTCTGTGTAACGGCCTGGGGCCGGCGCTCTATGGCTTTGTCTTCTATCTCTTCCACGTGGAGCTGAATGAAATGGCTGAGGTGGAAACTTTGGGTAAGGCCTCCAAACCCAACATGGCCAACCCTACGGACGAGGTAACCTGTTCAGCTTTGTCGCGCCGTGTGCTGGGTGCTTACACCCCACGCCTGAGTGTAATCGTTCCTCTGTTTGGCCCCACAGAGCAGCATTATCCCAGGGCCTCCGTTCCTCTTCGGGGCCTGCTCTGTCCTGCTGTCGCTGCTGGTGGCCCTGTTCATCCCGGAGCACACCCTGGCCCTGCGCTCGGGCAGCCACAAGAAGCACAGTAACGGGGCCCAGGCCCACCCCCACAGCCCGCAGGCCGGCGGCTCGGACGGGAAGGAGCCCCTGCTCGAGGACAGCAGCGTCTGAGGGCGGCGGAGAAGGACCTGCCTGGCCTCTCCACTCCAGAGCCAGGACGGACTTGGCCAGCGGGAGTTCAGGGAGAGAGGGGGGGGAGAGGAGGATGGAGGTGACACTGTACCGCTAACAGCTCGTGAGAAGGGACAGGGTTTCCCTTCCAGCCAAATAGTCCAGCTGGTGCAAAAAGGGAGTTGTATCACCTGGCACTGACGGAGGGGGGAGACGCTGAACTGCTCCACGTGAAGGGATGGTTCTTGAGAGCAAACCTGCCCTTGCACGGGAATACCGAACCTCGGTGTGACCTGCCAAACACCCAACTCACCAGTAAAAGGCGGAGGAGTTCTGACGTGAACGGCCTGAGCGAACAAGGCGTCCGGTCCTGCCCCCGTCCCCTCGCCAAACCGCTCCCCCCAGCTCGGCCGCGGCCGGGGGGAGGCTGGGACGGCGCCGGCGGCTGCGAGTGGGTCCTCGCGCTCGAGGATCGATGATCTGCCCGTTCTGGCCCAGGTGAAACTGAGACACCCCCCACCCCAAAAATCTTCTGATTTAACGTTCTGGTGAAGGTAAGAAAAAGTAAGAAGTGAAGTTGCAACAGACACAAGGGAGACTGGGCAGAGGAGAGAGGGCAGCTGCATGAGGGACAAGTGCTTAGAGGTCAACGACATTTGTGTTTCTGTTTGGTTTTTCCTCTTTTGTTACACTGATGTAACATTTGTCCGTGCTACCTCCATGGGTAGTAGGTAGAAGGATTTTTCAGAATTTTTTTCTGGAACTGCAGGGGCTGTTTAGAAAGTACAGTTCTCTGAGAGGTTGGAGAAACAGCTAAACTCTGCTGAGCACTTGGATGAAGTGTGGTTTCCTGAGAGAAAGGTCAAAGAAATAGCTGTTTATCTTGAGCACTTTTATAAAGCATGTTGATTTTTCCCCAGGCTCTTGCCATCTAATATTAAAACCAGATAATGACTGTAGCTTGGTTTTTTTTTTTCTCAGTCCAAAAGATCCTGATGGTGATGATTACAATCGATTTGAACGTACAGGTTTGGGTTCCACATAGCGTTTCTGAGCCTGCTATGAAGGTTTTCATTCTGTTGAGTGGAGTTGCAACCTCTGCTGCAGGGTTCAGCTCTGGTTAGAAAGAGCAGCAGGTACTTGAACTTGAGTGTTGTGAAAGCAGCTGAGACAAACGTATGGGGAACGCCGGGTGGTTTGTGGATACGTAGAGGTACGGCAGAGGGCAGGAAGGATTGTTCTCATCTGAGTAAGATCAGAAGTGACGGCACTGAGCGCTCACTGGGGAAGCAAAGACCAAACTGGGAACACTTAAGAAATTAGTTGTTAAGGGAATTGAGGGTACGTGGCCAGAAATAGTCCTGCCCCGGAGCGGGGTGTGTGCGGCTGCTGTCAGCTGGCTGGGATCCCTCCTCGGGGGGGCTGGGATGGGTGACCTCGGCGAGAAGGGCCAAAAGGGCGGGACTGTCGTGTCACGTCTTGGGTCTTTGCAAACAGGTAGTTGTGGCCAATGCTGCTCCTGCGCAGCGGTGGCTGCGGGTGCCATTTGCCTCTGGGCTCGGTGGAAAATCCACGTGGATGGCCCCGGAGAGCTCAGTCCTGGCCCCCGGCCAGGGCTGCGAGGGGATGTGAGCTCTGGCCGAGCTCTCCCGTGCGCTCGCCGGCGCGAGGGCTGGTTGATGTTGGCTTTGGACAGAGGGAGCTGCAGTCTCGTGTAGGTCTCAAACACCCGCCAGATGTTAACGGCTCGGAACCGCTGCCCGCCTGGGCTGGGCTGAGCTAACGGTACAATGGCTGCCTACCACTTGCCTGGACCAGTTGGTTATTGGAGGTGGGCATTGGAGTGAAATAATTCAGTTTGGTTCAATCCAGCCCAGTACCCCGCGGTCAGAACTGCAGGAGCAGGGATTGTCCGCGCAGCCCCGGGGCTGTCGCAGAGCAGAGCTGGCAGAGTCTCAGCGACCTGCGCTGGTTCCAGTTTTCCCCAGTTCGTGGTGGTGATGCTCCAGATTCCCGAAGGTTACGGGGATGGTCTGTGCTGTGCGTGCACGACAAGCTCCTTTCCTGAAGGAAATTCAGTCACTTAAATTTCCAGGCAGCAATCCCAACTCTGCGTTGCTCACAGAAATGCCTTTCTGAGGCCGGAGCGTCACCGAGAACGTCTGGCGATGCGTTTGTTTACACCTCAAAGGGAACTGGAGGAGGTTTGTCCCTCACACACGGATGAAGTGAACGGAACACCGAGTCGTTACCTCGTTCTCACTGAGGCACTCGGAGCTTCACGGGTAGAGTAGAGCAGAACGTTACAAAAAAGACGAGCATAATTTATATGATATAAAGTATATAGAGATATATTTTTAAAAGTCCTTTCCTTTATTGAATAGTTTATTGAAACCGATGGGTTTCTAGTCCCGTTCCCTCTCGCCGCTGCTGCCGGTGGCATCTCAGCCTCTCCTTCCCCTCCGACAGCAGAACTCTCGGGCGAGCTCCCCTCCTCCATCCCCACCGTTCCCCAGCCCGGGGGTGGTTCGGCGGCTTCGGCAGCCCCTGGGCTGGGGGCCGGGCGATGCCTCAGCCCGGCCGTGCGAAGGGCCCCGCTGCCGCCGGGGGGTCGGGGGGGGGTGACTCGTGGGTGGGTCCGTGGCTGTGCCGCGCGGGGCCCTGCCCTGGGACCCGGGGCTCCCCAGTCCTGGCGCTGGGAGCAGGCAGGGATGGTCCTTCCCGTGGTTTTGAGTTCCTCTCACCTGGCCGGGGGCGGCCTGAGCCCCCCGGTAGCTCCCGTCCCGCCCAGCGCAGGGATGTGACCCACCCACCGTTCTGCCTTTACGGGACCGAGGAGGACTTGGGCCAAGCGGGGACGGAGCCGGAGTTGCCGGACCCGAATGAAGAATGTCTCATTCTGAAGGGCTGGTAATTCTGCAGCATCCCACGTGGAGACTGGAAGATCTGTATGGAGCATTCAGCTAGTTTTGCCAATTTTGGTTACTTTATATGAAAATGCAACTTTTTTAAAAGAGCCTTTTCTTAAAACGCCACTTGATCTGCTGTGTAGTGCCTGAGCCTGGCTGTTTAACATCAGTATTCCCAGAATTTGTCTGCAGTGACTGATAATTCCGGTCGGTAACAGCAATGCCCCGAACGTAAGGCAAAGCTTGGCTGAACTGCCCTTCTGCAGCCCCAGCAGTTCAAGTGAGTTTAAACTGATCTTGTCGCATTAAAAAACCTGCGTTAAACCATTGCTTTCTTTTGCCATTACTTTAGCAAAATAGTAACTTTTTACTTCACTGTTTTTTTATTCTTTTCTCTGCACTCACATGGCTGCTAACAACGTGGATTATCTTTAAGAAGCGTGGGCATAGCCCGCGCTCACTGAGGAGTGGCAGTACCTCCGCGCTCTCAAAGTTTACTAGTGCGTGCGTTTCTGTATCTCTCTTTTTTTAGGCTAACAATGAAATGTATTTATTTCAGTTCAGGTTGTGTTTAGAACTGGCTAATCTCTCCCTCCGATGGATTATTTATTAAACTGCTGCTTTCCTGTTGTGTTGAAGTTCTCTGTCCTCGATCCTCCCTCGCCCGCGTTACCAGGCAGCTTCCCCCGAGCCCGCCCCGTGCCTCACCCCGGCCCATCCGGGCCGTGTAGGTTGTGCCGAAGAGGTTGGTATCAGAGAGTGGGTGTCGGGGCTCGTCCATCGACCTCCTGTCCCGAACGGGCACCAGGCGTAGAGTTACTGCTCCCAGTTCCTTAGAGCTGTTCTAGAGCATAAAGGACTTGGAACCAGCTCACCCTCAGCGCTGACCCTCTGTAGCTCTCCAGGTTTCCACGGGAGCGTTAAACCAGCTCCGACATCTTCCGCACTTGGGCGTGAACCGGGCTGAGCCCTGGCGCCGCTGCTCGGCCTGCGGCGGGGGGGACGGGACTGAGTGCTGGCGCAGGAGGAAGCCGTTTTTGGGCAGTTTGTGCAATACTGGGCGAAGCAGGGAGCAGCAAAACGCTCTGGAGGAGCAGGGGACCCGCTGCCTGTGGGGGCCGGCGCCGTCCTGCTGGCGGGTTTGTGTGTGCGGAGAGGGGGCTGCCAGCCCCCAGCCCAGCCCAGCCCGAGGTCCCTGCGCTGGGTCCCCCCTCCCCACGCCAGCGCCTGCCCCCCAGGAGCCTCCTCCCAGGCTGGTTTTTTAACAGCCCAGACCCTATTGTCTTCATTTACAGCCAGGCTTAATTTAGATATTATTTTACTCATTAAAGCACTTGTTTGGGTGTTCGAGGATGGTACTAAGTGAACAATATAATCACAAGAAGCATAAACACACCCAAGGCAGCTCTTGGATGGGGTCGGGGGTTTGACAGCCGATATCCTGTAATGAGCTGGAAGCACAAACCATCTCTTACACAATATGTTGCCTTTTGCATTTATTTCCTCTGGACTTGAGTTTATTCTTATTTTTTTCATCTCTGTTAGAGAAAGAACCCTGGGCTTGTCTCAGTCTGAATCTCTTTGGAGAAGAAGGGAGGGTGTTTCAATACAGCACACTGTTGGCCACCCTCTCCTCGCTGCGGTGGCCACTGGGGCGAGGGGCAGAGCCCTCAGCAGGACCAGCCTCCCCGGCTGAGCTTCCCGTGCTTTGCACATTGCAGGAAGCCTTAATCTTGTTCCCCTTGTCCTCGTTAGTGCCTGCCCCAGCCCCGTCCTTCCAAGGGCCAGTGCTGACAGCCCGGGGCTACGGGGTATCCTGTGCTGGGGCTGCTGCTCGTCCCTCTGCGCTTTGCCTTTCCCCGCTGAACTGTTTTTGCTTCCTGAGAAACATCTCTGGATCGAGCGTTGCCTGGCGAGAGCCCCCGGCTCCTGCCCCTCAGGAGGAAGCACCGTTGGCTTCCAGGAAAACTGTTCGGGCTTCTAATTCTTGAAAACCACAGTTTCCCTTCTGACCCAAAGGTTTCCTGTTGGGTGGAAAACTGTCTCGGTACCGAAGCTTGTTCCTTCTGCCCAGTGTCTGCAACCTGTTGGTGTGCAGCCTTGCTGGGCTCGGGGAGGGGGAGCTGCCCGCGCGCCTCCGGGAGGGAGGAAAAAGCCTCTGAGTCCCTTAAAGATGAGACCCCGAGCGGGTGGTGGAGGGAGGGGTGGTGGGTCACTGTGCGGGGGGCTCAGGGGGGCCCAGGGCCAAACCTGCTGCCTTGGGGCCCTGCTGCCACGTCGCTCCGAGCTTGGACGAGTCCCCTGACCTCTCCCTGCTCGATAACCCCAGAGCTGGCCCTCAGGGTTGGGGGTTTATCTGGTTTCCATAACTCTGGTTTCCTCCGTGATCCACGTTGCCCGTCCAGCCCCGCGGCCAAGGCCGGGGCAGCTCCCGGGCGCTTGTGGCATCAAGTGCTCTGCAAGCCCCGACCCGGAGGAAGCGTCTCACAGGCGCTGGACTTTCTGGCAGCTATTAATCTCCTGATGACCCGTCCGGGAAAGCTTTCTAAAAAAAACCAGAGCAAGTCTGCTCCGTAAGTGCTCGACTCCAGTTCGGATGCTGGTTTAGGTGTTTTTCTTTTCTCACCTGGCGCATCCTGTTGAGGGCACCTGGGCCTTGGGGTGCGCTGCCAAGGGCTCGTGGGGAGCCGCCTCTCGCGGGACCATCGGTCCGGTCCCCAGCGGCCGCTTTGTGCCCAGCTCACGGGCGGAGGCCGCGCAGCTCCGCACCCCCCGCGCGCGGGGCCCGGTGGCCGGTGGGCACGGAGAGGCTGGGACCAACACCCCCGGGCCTGTCGCTGCTGGTCCGTCGTTGCAGGAGCCCTGGCAGAAAGCTGCACCGGGCCCCGGCCAAGAGCAGCTTCCAGGGTTTGGATAATTTATTTTTTTAACTGTGTTTTGCCCCTCCTGCCCCAAAACCGCGTAGCAGCAAGCGTGGCCTGTGAGGATGGTAGTTCCCTTCTTTAAACTGTGCTCGGTGCCCCGGATGAGGTCACTCGGTGCTCGGTGCTTGCCCCGCCGCCCCCACCGCTACCTCGGAGCTTCGCTCGCCCGTGGCCCGCGGGGGGACCGGCCTCGTGTGCCGGCGGGAGCGGGAGGCGAATCCCGGCCCCACGCGCGTGGCCTCGGGCGTCCCCCGCTCGCTGCTGGGAAGAGCCCGGCCCGTGCGGGCAGGGGCTGGGCCCACACCGGGGGCTCCCGCGGCCGCTGGAAACTCCGGGAAGTGTCTCTGTTAACACAGGATGGAAGGAACAAAAACCCCCCGAGCCATTAATCACTGGCTTCGGCTGAATGCGCATATTTGATGGCGGCTGTTTACAGAGCACTTCCCTGCTCCGAGGCCTCCTGGACCTGGGACCATTAATTACCCGACCTCCTGAAAGGATGCGCGACGCGCCCAGTGCCCAGAGCTGCCTCTCCAGAGAGTTCCCAGATGGGAAAGGGCCGGGTCCTGTGCCGACTTTCCACCTTCTGTGACGGGAGGTGCAGGGCTGGGCCCATCCCCGCCCTTCGGCACCTTCCCCGGCTTCGGCCGCAGCCCGGTGGGATGAGATGGGGCAGGATCGGGCCCGTCTCTCCCCGGGCAGCGGGGCAGGAGCAGGGAAGTGGTGCCGGACCTGCCGTGAACAGGGGACAGGCGCTGGGGCTGTGCCGGGGCCTGGGGGCTACAGGACATGGGGCAACAAACATCTTCCACGTGGTAACACTTTCTCCATCGATACCATCAAACCGACCCTCCCAGAAACACCAACGTTCACCCTTGAAGACGCCCTGTTCTGCCAATAAACGCTGTTTGCGGCCCCCGAGCCTGGGGCTGGTCACCTCCTCCCCCTGCCCTGGGGCGGCGCCTTCCCAACCCCAAGTCGGGGCAGTCGGGGCCACCCGGGTGCAGGGGGGCTGCCTGCTCCCGAGCCCCCGCAGGGCTCCGCTGGGACATGCCCCGGGCAGCCGCCGCGGCCGTGGGCTCCCGTCCCTCCGCCCCGGCGGTGCTGAACACGGGCCCTGGCCCTGCTGTTGGGGTGGGGGTCTGCGACGGCCTCAGCCCCCCCCCGGCTCATTTCAGCTGTTGGTGCTGGGGGGTGCAAAGGGCTGGTTTGCCGGGGGGGGACGGTGGAGCCCAGTGAGAACCAGGGAAGGAACCGGGGCTCAGCCGCGCCTTGGGGTGCAGGTGCCTGCGCAGGGCTGCCGGGGGGGGGGGGAAGGGGGCCCCTGCAGCCACGCTTTGGGCCAAGGCTCTCTGGGTTTGGGGCTGCCAGCACGGCCGTCGGCGGCGGAGCTGGGTGTTGTGCAAGAGCTGAACTTGGGAAAAAAATTGGAAACCTCCCTCTGGAAATACCCCTCGGGCTGGAAAGTGGCGGAGCCCCCGGGGCCGGCGCTTGTGGGGGCGGTTCCTACAGACCTTAAGAAGAGCTGAGGTCGGGGCTGGCGGCCAGAAGGAGACAGTCCCGCCGGCCTTCGCTCCTGGAAGGAGGGAAGGAAGGAAAATCAGCGCCTGCTGCTGCCTGCCCGCTGCTGGCCCTCTGAGCGATGGAGCCGGCTCCTCTCCTCCTCCTCCTCCTCCTCCTCGGCTCCCCGTGGGGCTGCAGCGGTGAGTCCCGATCCCTCGACCTGCTGCGCTGCCCCGGGGTGTCCCCATTGCCCCCCCTGGCAGCCGCCGTGTCCCACACGGACGCGGTAGCGTGAGCCCAGCCTGCGCCCGCTGTCCCGCTGCCAAACGGCCGCGACGCTGGCGAAGGGTGAGAGCTGGGGGAAGGGGCGTTTGGGCACATTTCCCCGAGAAACAGCTGGAAAATCTCAGTGGTAAACTGAGACGGATCCAGCGGCAACGCCGGCGACAGGGCAGGCCCAGGCTGGCAGTGGCCCCGGGCTGGTGGCCCCGCAGCACTCGGGGGGGCGGTGAGCGGTGCCCTGGCACAGCAGTGCTGCGGGGACGCCTCGGCCGCCCCTAACGAGCCGCCACTAACGAGCCGTGCCCCCCCCATGGCAATGGAGCTTCTGCGGTGCCTGAGCGCGACCATCCACTCGGCAAACAGGGGAACCAGTGTCCCGTTGGCCCCGTAGGCAGCGGGGTTCTGGTGACCGTCCCCCCTGAACCCCCTTTCCCTCCCTCCTCCACCCAGGGCGACCCGCTGACGGGCTGGTGCTGGTGCCGCCGGAGCCGGTGGTGCGGTTCGGGGGCTCGGCGCAGCTGAACTGCTCCCTGGCCTGCGCGGACGGCACGGTGCAGTGGAAGGGGCTGGACACCAACGTGGAGAGCATCACCTCCTTCCCCACCCACAGCATCCTGCACATCAGCAACGCCGCGGTCGCCACGGGGGGCACCAAGAGCTGCCACGGTACCTGCCACGGGCAGCGCTACCAGCGCACCGTCAACCTGAGGGTCTACGGTAAGCATCCCCCAGCCTGTCCCTCGCCGCCTCCCTGGCCAAGTCCGGGATCCCCGAGGCAGCCCGCTCCCCCCCGGCTGCCAAAAATCACCACTTGACGCTGCGACTCCTCTCTCAGCCCTCCCGGACGCGCTGCAGCTGGAGGCGACCCCCCGCGCCCTGGAGCCGGGGCAGCCTGGCAGCCTGCGCTGCTCGGCCGGGCAGGTCTACCCGCTCACGGGGCTGGTGCTCTCCTGGTACCGGGGGGACCAGGCGCTGCCGGAGGCAGATTTCGATGTGACGGAGACCGAGGAGGAGCTGTTCAACATCGTGTCCATGCTGCCGGTGGCTGGGGAGGAGGTGGGAGAAGGGGTGGAGTTCAGGTGTGAGGTGACGCTGAGCATCGGGCAGGAGAACTTCACCCGGGTGGCGTCGGTGGCCGTGAGCGCTGGGGGTGAGTGCTGGGGGGAGCTCAGGACCTGCCCCGTCTGCCGGAGCCGCCCCCCATTGCCCTGCGCTGCTTGAAACAGCTTTGCTGGAGCGGGAGCAGCCCTGTTTCTGCGCCGCTCTGCAAATCTCCCATCCCCATCCCTGTCCCCGTCCCTGCTGCCGTGCCGGGGCTGCCGGTTTGCTCCCACTCGCTGCCTCTCCCTGCCCGGGGCGGTTGGTGTGTGGGGTGGGGGAGGATGGGGCGGTGCGGGCGGAGGGGGCTGTCACCCCACGGGGACAATGTGTGCCAGAGAGGCCCCGTCCCAGCTCCGGGCTGTGGCGAGGCCGCTGTGATCTTCTGTGTCCACAGCTGTGACGGAGCAGCCGGTGGCCGTGGCCACCTCCACAGGGAGCCCCTGGCCAGCGGCGGCTCTGACAGGGGCCCTCAGCACAGCCAGGCCTGTGACCACCACAGCGCTGCCCCCGGAGCCCAGTGTCCCCACACACCATCCCAGCACATCCCTGACCGCCACAGCGTGGGAACCTGATGCCAAGACCGTCCTGGAGCCGGCTGCTGCCACCGAGCCACCCTCCCCAGAGCGCCCCGTTCCCCGGGACCCGCTCCCAGGCAGCCCCACGGCACGTCCGGCCACCACCACGCTCCCCGACTCGGGCACCGCGAGCCCCGGGGCTGAGGCGCAGGGGACGGCTGCGGGCGGCCTCAGCGGGGGCTCTACCCCGGCGGCAAAGGGCACGGGGACGGGAACGGTGCCCGCCTGCAGCCTGCGCATCTGGTCGCTGCCTCCCAACGGGACGCGGGGCAGGGCCCTGCGCATCGAGTGCCGCGCGCGGTGCGGCGGGAACGCCACCGTCCGCTGGCTGCGGACCCCCGTGGCCCTCTCGCAGTACCGGGAGGAGGCGGCGGGCAGCGGCTCCACGCTGCGGCTGGACCATGCCGAGCCCCGGCACCAGGGCCACTACCAGTGCGTCCTGCTGGGCCACCGCTCCCAGGCGGCCAGTCTGCAGCTGACAGTCTCGGATGGTGAGTGGCGGCCTGCAGCCGCTCCCTGTGCCCCAGCCGCTTGGGCCCGGTGTGTTCGTGCCGCACTCGGTGCCGGGGGGTGTTATCCTCACCCCCGGGATCTGCTGGCGTGGGCAGCGTCTGCCTGCAGTGATGAATCCTCCTCATGTCCTGGCAGATCCGCTCAGCACCGGCCCTGCCGTCGCCGTGGGGTCAACGGTCTCGCTCCTGGGACTGATCGTGACCGGCGTCGTGTCTCGTCGCCTGTGGAAGCGGTTCAGGGCCCGGTACGAGCTGCCCTAGGGGCGGGAGGTGCCTGCAGATGCCTGCAGCCCCCCGGACCGGTCCCTGCTGTCGCCCTCTCCACTGCCGAGCAGCCCCCACCCCAGGATGGATGCTCTGGGACCGAGACCTCCGAGCTGCTGCTGCTGCCCGGGACGCTGAGGGGCTTGTGGGGGGAAAGGCCGCGCTGCCCCGGGGGCCGCCGAGCACTGGGCCGCGCCGGGCTGCCGGGCCTGCGCCGAGGAGCCGGTGCGTGAGGCCTGCGGAGGCTGCGAGCCCCGGGACCACCTGCGCGAGGTGGGGCTGGGACGGGACGAGCAGAGACGTGGCAGCGCCGGGGGGACAGGGACAGTCCCGGGGGCTCTCGGGGGCTCCCGCACCCCGGCGGACGGGCGGGAGAGCGACGGCCCGGTCGTCTGTCACGACCGAGGGGCCAGAAGCAGCCCGGGGCGCGGGGGGGTGCGGTCCCCCGGCACGGGCGGAGTAGCCTCGGCGGGCGGACGGGGGCTGCAGTAAAGGGCTGTTCCTGCCTGAACCCTGAGCAAGTGTCTCTCTGGCCGGGGCGGGGGCGGCCCCTCCCCGGTACCGTCCCCGCGGGAGGCCCCGGGCGCGGGGCGGGGTCCCCGGGCAGCGTCCGTAGCGACCGCCGCGCGCCCGGTTGCTAAGGGCGGGGCACTTCCCGGAGTAAACATGGCGGCCGGGGCGCCCCGCCGACTGACAGCTGCGGGGACGACTCTTTTGCCCACACGCAAGATGGCGGCCCGCGGCCTCACCCAATGGCGGCGCCCTCGCCTGCCTTCCCGCCTCCCGATTGGCTGCCAGTGCGTAAGATGGCGGCGCGGAAACTTCCGGCCCCGGCGGAACCGCTGCCCAAGATGGCCGGAACTGGCCTTTGCTGCCCGCAGCCAAGATGGCGGCGTACGAGAAGCGGCGGGCGGCCGCCGCCCCGGCCCCGGCCCCGGTCCCGGCGGCGGGCAGCGGGCTGGCGGAGCCGGGTCTCGCGGCGGCCGGCGGGCTGGGGAGCGAGGCGGAGTTCCTGCTGCAGGCCGGCGTCACCGCCATGGTGCGGGAGGCGCTGCTGAAGGTGCTGGAGGCGCGGCCCGAAGAGCCCGTCTCCTTCCTGGCCGACTACTTCGAGCGGCTGGTGCTGGGCAGCCCCGGCGCGGCGGGCGAGGCCGCCGCGGAGCTCCCGGGGCCGCCGCAGCGCCTGGCCCGGGCGCTGTGGTACGTGCGCCTGGCTCACCACTCCCACAGGTGCGGGCAGCGGCGGCCGGGAGGGGGGCGGGCGGGCGGCGGACTACAGCTCCCGGCGTGCCCCGCGGCAGCGGCCTCCCTGCGCCGGCCGGCGGGCGCGCGCGCGGTGCACGCCGGGAGCTGTAGTTCAGAGTGGGCGGGGGGTGAGGCCGCGTGTCTGTGTCTGTGCCGTGTCGCGACAGGACGGCCTTCGACAGCAACGCCGGCGCGGCCTACGAGGTGCTGGGCGCCGGCGGGCGGCGGCGGAAGGCGGGTGTGGACGGGCGGCTGTACAGCGAGCTGCTGCGGCGCATCTGCCAGCACGGGGGAGCGCCGGCGGAGGCAGCGGCGGCGCTGCTGGGGCGGGTCCGCTGCCGCGACCACGAGGCTGTGCCTTTCGACGTCTTCCGCTACGGCGTCCTCACCTGCTTCGTGCTGCTGGAGTTCGCGGCCAAGGCAGACGCGCTCTTCGGCGTCCTGGATGGCGGCTCCGGCGCCGCCGACAGGAGGGTCTGCCAGGCCGTGCTGCGGGCGCTGGAGGACGCGCTGGGCGCCGGCCACTTCTCCCTCCCCAGCCGCTACCTGGAGGCGGGCTCCAAGCTGGGGCCGGACGGGCTGGCCCTGGCCATGGACCGGGCGCTGCAGGAGAGGAAGCTGAGCACCTCCATGAGCAGGGAGGAGTTCCTGAAGAAAGCCACCGCCTTGTTCGTTGCGAAAGTGAAGCCCGTTGAGTAACGCCCGGGTGGGAGCGATGCTGACTGCGTCCGCTGCGACCTCCGCGAGCGCTCCGGGCAGAGCTGCTCACGCGAAGGAGGCTCTGGACCCCTGGAGCTGGACGGCGAGCACGGGGGCTGGTCAGGCGCTGTCTGGAGAGCCCGGGTCTGCCCGACGAGAGATTCCCGATTCCCACGCTCCCTTCCTTGTCCCGAGCGCGACAGGTGCCCAGGACGTGTCCCCAGCCGCTGTGCCTCTCCCAGCCGCGGCTCCTCCGATCCAGCTGGCGTTAGTAAATCTCTTTTAGGTGTTAACTGGGAACTTGTAAGGAGGTCTGTAACCTGTAGGGCAGCGTTAGTCGTTAAAAATGAGCCTGAATAAGCTAAACGTGGGGCTGGACCTCCAGATATCCTGCAGATCGTCCTCGCCCTGGCAATCTCGTGTTTTGCGGCTTCAGCGGGGAACTTTGTTTCTGCTTTTGGGTTTGTTTCACACCTCCCTGTGAAGCGGGGAATGACACTTGTCTGCCTCACAGACTCCTGTGAGGATTCGCAGGTAGATAAGGGGCTGAGCCGGTGTGAGATACAGCGTTATTTTATTAAGCAAAATGTTTTAAACGCACAGCAGATGAGAAATGGCCGGCTGGGAAGCAAACCTCACCGGGCAGGGCCGCGAGCCAGCGGGAGTCGTGCCAGCAGCCGAGCTGCGAGGCGATGAGCTGTCCCTGCCACCTGCTCGCTCCGTGTTTACCCAACCGCCCCTGGCCGCCGTGGTCCGGACTCGAGATCAAAGCTCATGCCTGAGCGACGAGTTCTCAAGTGAAGCTGCAAAGTGCTACAGATTCGATAATGATTTGGGACGAGACAAAGCCCCTTCCCTGAGGTCATAGTTTGCCTTTGAACAGAGATGCGTGTTGAACCATGTGTTATTTATTTGAACTTGTCTGTGTTAATTATTTATACTGTGCAATTATTGGTTTACTGTAAGACATTAAAGCTTTTTACTATTTTTTTAGTGGCTAATTTCTTTACTGCCTGGCAGCGCTTAGTGCCAGGATGAGCCGCAGCAGCGCGCGGATCCTCGAGGCAGCCTGTCCTGGGGGTTGATGTCGGCAGCCTGCAGCACCCGCCCGGCGGAAGGGACGGGAGCGCAAAGCACGTGGAGCTGCTGCCGAAACACGAGGAGCGGGGAGGAGGGTGCCCGTCGCTCCGGGGTGTTTGTTGTGTTGAGCGGATGTTTGGATCGCTGCGGGCGGGAGCGGCACTGCTGGAGCCGGTCTGGGTGAGGCTGCGGGTGACGGGATGTGACACGGGGGGAGGTGGGAACCGGCAGGGCCTGGGACATCGTCTCCGCTGGGCCCGTGCCAGGAGCAGCCTCTGCTGGAATTCCAGGTGCTGCCTCGTCCAACGCCATTACGGAGGCGCCGGAACCGCACTGAGCGCTTCTGCCCAACAGGTGTGGTCACCCGGGGGGGCCTCGGCCCCTTCACTGGCATTAAACGCCGACCTGAAGCAGCGCGGCTGCGGCGCCGGGGTCCGGGCTGGGCTTTTGGGGTTCAGCGGCGCTGAGGGCGCCCTGTGGGCCGGGAGCCACCCGCGGTGGGGGAGCGGGGAGCCCGTGCGCAGGAGGGTTTGCGGGTGGGGATCGCAGCCGGCCGCGCTGCGGGGGGGGTTTGCGGGCGGGGATCGCAGCGGGCGGGGATCGCAGCGACCGCGCTGCGGGGGGGTTTGCGGGCGGGGATCGCTGCGGGGGCCCGGACCCTCGACGGGCGCCATTAACGCGGCCCCGGGACGGCCCGAGGCACCGAGCACGCGCCGCGCCGCGGAGGCTGCCGGGAAGAAGCCCCGCCCCCCGCGCCGGCGACGCGCTGCGATAGGCGGGCGGTGCCCTGGGGGAGGAGCCTGCTATGACCCCGCCCACCGCCCGTCAGCGCGCTCTGATAGGTGGGCGACGTCCGTGTGGGAGGAGCCTGAGCTGGTCCCGCCCCGCGCGGGCGGACTACAGCTCCCGTCGTGCCCCGCGCGGCTGCGCTCGGAGTGGCCGCGGAGCAGCAGGACCCGTCCCCGTCGCCCCCCTCCGCTACCGCGGCTGTCGCGCCTACGCCAGCCCCCGGCTTAGCTCGCGGCCTACTCTGGCTTCTCGGCATGGCGCGGCCCCTCGTGCCCAGCTCGCAGAAGGCCCTACTGCTGGAGCTCAAAGGGCTGCAGGAGGAGCCCGTGGAAGGGTTCCGGGTCAACCTGGTGGATGAGGGGGACCTCTACAACTGGGAGGTGGCCATCTTCGGCCCCCCGAACACCTACTATGAGGGCGGGTACTTCAAGGTGAGGGGCTGGGGGCAGCAGGGGGGTGTGTGGTGGTGGGGAGGACTGAAGTGGCGAGGAGGTGAAGTTCTGGGGGTTGGTGTGTGGGTGGGGGGCGGAGGTGGGAGCTGGGGTGAAGGTCAGTGGGTGATCCTGGGGGATGTGCTGGGGCGAGGGGGTCTTGGGAAGGGACCCTGGGAGGGGGCTGTGGGGCGAGAGAGAGGGGGTTTGGGAGGGTCAGGTCCAGGTGGGTGTGGGGGGGTGGCAGGTGCTGCCCTGCGCTCGGGGGGGAGACCTGGGTCTGGAGCTGGACACCCGGGGGTCACCGGGGCTGCAGGAGCTGGGGTGCTCCTGGGGCGTCTGCGAGCGGGAGCTGGGGCGAAGGGGGGAGCCTGTGCGCAGGTGGGTGCTGCCAGGGAAGGGAAGGGAAGGGAAGGGAAGGGAAGGGAAGGGAAGGGAAGGGAAGGGAAGGGAAGGGAAGGGTTCCCTTCGTGGGACGGGGCGTTTGGCCCCCGCGGGGCTCTGCCTCTGAGGCTCCTTCCTGCCCCCTCCATCCCCTTGGTCTGTGGGCGTAGGAGAGCGAGCTCGCAGTGGCTGCTGTCCCCTCTCCTGGGGGAGATCTGGGCCATCGCCACCAAACCAGAGGGAAGAGACAAAGGACTCTCCTGTGCCGGCACGGACGGCTCAGGCCGAGTGCAGCAGCTCGAGCTGGGTGGGGAGCGGGTGTTGTGGTTTTCTTTGGGCTTTGAGAGGGGGGAGAGGGTGTCTGTGGCCTGACTGCTCAGTCCCTGCGGGGAGGATGTGTATCTGCTCGTCCCAGGTGTTGTGCAACCTGCGTAGCTGTTTTCTTCCTCTTTCTCATCCTCCCTCCTCCTCTGTGAGCTCTTCTGTCTTCATCCTGTTGCTGGCAGGGTGGGGATGCACCCGGGGTGAGTCAGCCCGAGGGTCAGACGTGCCCGAGAAGTTGGGTGGTTTGTTTTTTCCGTGGAGCAGTGGCAGGCAAGTCCGATGCTTCAGGGTCAGGTTTTATCTCTTCACTGAAATGGAGTCTTTTTCCGTAGCCTCTGTTGGCACAAGGCCTTTTGAACTCTCACCCTTTCAGCAGCTCACGCTCACGGGTTGTGCCCAAGAGCAACCAGGCTCAGCGCAGTTGGTGGCAGTAGATGAGACTTTAAGAGGAGCGTGAAGGGGCCGAGTCCTCTTCCAGCTCCTGGTGACGTCGGCCTGTTTGTGCACGGCAAAGCGAGGTTGCTTTCCGAGCCCCCTTTCGGGATCGCTTTGCCTCTGGCTGGTTTTGTTTTGATCCCCTCTGGCACAACAAAGGGGATTATTCTGCGGAGTTCAGCTGTTTGGCCGGAGCCCAGCGCCAGGCCGCGTGTTGCTGTGTGTGTGTGCGCGGCCCTGGCCTGCCTGAAGCTCCGCACACACACAAACCGTGTCCAGCCCCAGCTGCCACCTCGCTTTTCCTTCTTTCCACCCCTTGTCCCATGCTGCGGAGCACGGGGCGCTCAGACGAGGGGCCAGGCGAGGTGGTGATGGGCGTAGGGACAGGCCTGGCATGGTCGGGGGCTCCTTGGACTCGCCATAAGATCAACTTGTGCCGGGGCCAGACCCTGGCAGGGTGGGAGGGGGCGGAGGGCAGAGGCCTGGGAAGGCAGGATGGGAGGAGGACAGACCTGTCTCTGCCTTCCACACTAATCCTTTAATGGCCGTTAGCTGACGACTGGCTTTGGCAGCGTTGCCTATTGTCGAGGCTGTAATTCCAGAACCATCTGAAGCCTGGTTTGCAGTTCCATCCTGAATGGGGCCCGCGCCGGGCTCGTTCCGTGGGGGAGCAGCGCTCCCGGGTCGCTCCAGGCAGAGCCGGGGTAGTTCGCGCTGTGGCTTCACCGATCCGACGTCTGAATTCTCGTGTACACGAGCTGAGGGAGCAAGAAGTGTTCAGGGTGTTGCTGTGTGTTTTAAACCTTCACCCTTTTTTTGTTTGTTTCTGGCCGTTGGCTTATTGGGAGTAGTGGCTGAATCTTGGTCTGGAAGTTTGCTTCCAGAGCCTGGAAACACCCAAAAGCTGCAACAGTCGCCGCAGGTTGTGCAGCGGCGCGGGAGAAGCTGCCTCCGTCCTGGTGGGACGCCTGGCGCCGGGGGCTGGGGTTGCAGCTCTCTGGGGGTTGGGGGGTGCTGCTGTACGTCTCCATGCCGCCCCAGCCTCCTCACGCGGAGCCGACAGCGGGTCTCTTTGACCTGCCTTAACACCTTGTTCTTTTGTGGCCATCGCCCACAGGAGAGGCCGCGCGGGCCAGTTGCCTGTGCTGGTGCTGGAGCCATGGGCTGCAGCGTGATCTTCGTTTGCTTTTATTTTTAGCACCTGAGCTACACGCTGCGGCCGGTTTTGACTTGGTCTCTTTTTCCAGTGGTGACAAGCTATTTTTAGAGATTCAGTGTGTAAATCGGAGCACTGAGCACCTGATGCTTCCTTCCCTGTGAGCTCTGAGGGGTAAATAGCCTTTTCTCCGGTGGCGTGGCCATCGCGTGTCCCTGGCAGCGGGACTGGGGATGACCCCAGGCTCACAGTCCGGCTCCCAGTGCCGCTCGGCTTGGCCAGGCGTGCGGCTCCCAGCCCCGTCTGCCCCCTCGCAGCCACAAGGCCCTCGCTCCACCGCTGGTTGCCATCCAGAAGCCCTCGGTGTCGTCACCCTGTGCCGAGGGTGCCGGTGTGGGAGGGGGCAGTGAGCGTGTGAGGCGTGTGCCGCACCAGCCCTGCGAGCCGCCGCTGTGCTCAGCCTGGGACCCGCTGCCTCCCTGCACGTCGGAGAGCCCTGGTTCGGCACGGTGGGCAGCGGTGGAGGAGAGGTTACGGTGCAGGATGGTGGTGAAGGAGCTGCCGCAGCTCGCGGCCCATCACTTGCCTTCCTCTGCGTGGCGGCACTGCCTGTGTCCTGCCCACGGAGCTGGCGGGCGCGGAGGCTCCGTCTCTGCAGGAGCACAACTGGGCTTGGCAGAGGTTCCTTTTTCCTGCTGGTGTCGGGAGATCTGTGGTTTCCTTCCCTTCCTTCTCACGAGCCCATGCTCACTTCTCCTCGTTTCCTTGCAGGCTCGTCTCCGGTTTCCCATCGACTACCCCTATTCTCCTCCTGCCTTTCGGTTCTTAACCAAAATGTGGCACCCCAATATCTACGAGGTAGGTCACCTGGGACCGCCTGGCGCGTCTTGGGTGGGCGGGGGGCCAGTCACTCTGCTCTGGTGGTACTGGTGAAAATGCCAGCCTTTGTCTGGCACTGGCGCACGGCGTTGGAAACCCAGCGCCTTTGGCATTTAGTGCCTGGCACGGGAAACGCAGCTAACGAGCTTATGACAGCTGGCCTCGTGTGCTGGAGCTGGTTCCAGGGCAGCCTGGCTTTCCAGGCTTGGAGGCTCCCACGCTTGGCTACTGGCGGGGCTGTGCCTGTGCCAAGGGTGGATGCAGAGCGGGCAGTGTGTGTGGCCCCGGGGCCGCGTGCTCACCGTGGGTCGCTGCCCGCAGGGCGGGTGGGCGCCGGGAGGGCTGCGCTGGGGCCTGAGACAGCCGAGGGCTGGGCAGCCCCGTCCGTGCCGTGCTGGCGACCACGGGGTGATTATCCAAGGCCCGAGGCTGCCGACAGCGTAGTGGGGACCACGCTTGTGCTGCCCCTTCCCAGGGCCCGAAGGAACGGGCTGGGATTGCCTCAGCTGGCTTAAGCCGAAGTGGCAGAGCAAGCAGGCTCCTGGGGCAGCAGCTCCTGAGGATCCCGTTTCACTTGTGCTTTCAGACCGGTGACGTCTGCATCTCCATCCTCCACCCGCCAGTGGACGACCCGCAGAGCGGGGAGCTGCCGTCTGAGCGGTGGAACCCCACTCAGAACGTGCGGTGAGGGCTGCGCGGGCAGGGAGCTGCGGGTGGGGGGGGGAGCAGGCAGCTGGGGACGGCCTGCTGTGCCCGAAGCCTGCGGCGGTGCCTGGAGGTGGTCGAAGGGCAGCGTCTGGCACTCGGGCTGCGTGTGTTGCTGAAGAACAGCAAACACGTTCGAGCCCTGCGCGGCTGTCCCCTGCGCGGCTGTCCCCTGCGCGGCCGCTCGCCTTGGCAGGGGTGCCAGCCCTGGGCTCTCCTCCTGCTGCGGGACGCGGCTGCGCTGGGACCCGCCTCGGCTCTCACCTGCCTCTGTTCATCGGTGCCCAGGACCATTCTCCTGAGCGTGATCTCGCTGCTGAATGAACCCAACACGTTTTCTCCAGCCAATGTGGACGCCTCTGTGATGTACCGCAAGTGGAAGGAGAGCAAAGGGAAGGACCGGGAGTACACAGACATCATCAGGTGTGTGCTGAGCTGAGCCCAGGCCCAGCAGCGCTGTCAAGACTTGCGCTGCTGTAACCTTGTGGGACGCAGAGGACCCTGAGGGCGTGTCCTGCCCTGGGTCCCACCTGCGGGCTGGGAGGAGGGAGGATTCTGGCTCTGAGCGCGGCTTCAGGAGAAGCTTGGCTGGGTTCTGAGCCCAGCTTTGCCCTCAGCCCAAACCCCGGCTCTTCCCAGCTCCGGAGCCGGGCATCTGGGTTTGTAGTGGCCGTGGTGCTGTCAGGGCCGTCTCACAGGACACGTGGAGTTCCTGAGCGGGGTTCCCTTGGCGCAGGGACACACCAGTAGCCACATCAGCTCCCGCCGCTCGCCCTGCGCTGCCCCTCGCCAGCTGGGGCGCGAGGGGGGACGGGACAAGCCGCGCGCGGGGCAGAGCTCTGTCCTCACCCGCCGCTTCTCGCCCCCAGGAAGCAGGTCCTGGGCACGAAGGTGGATGCCGAGCGGGATGGCGTGAAGGTGCCCACCACGCTGGCGGAGTACTGTGTGAAGACCAAGACTCCGGCCCCGGATGAGGGCTCAGACCTCTTCTACGATGACTATTACGAGGATGATGAGATGGAGGAGGAAGCAGACAGCTGTTATGGTGATGACGACGACTCTGGCAACGAGGAATCTTGATGGCCCTCTGGCACTGCAAAACTTACTATAAACTCCTGAATTTTACCTCAACTAAGACAAACTGGTTTGAATTTAGGATCTGTCAGCCCTGAATTAACTCTCTACCTCGCAGGGAGACTGTTCTGCTGTTGCAAAGGAAATCCCACCGCTGTCTTTGTAGAAAAAGCAAAAAAGTAAACCCCTATTTTATAAACTTCCTGGGTGGGGGGCGGGTGGGGAAGGGGGAAGCTGCGCTGGGGCGTTCAGGGATCTGCAGGACCCGGGGAGCCGGTGGCTCTGGCTGGACGAGGAGTGACACAAAACCTGGCGGTGGCCGCCTGTTCTCGGGGCGTGCTGAGCTCCCTTGGGCCCCCCCGCGTCTGGGGGGGCTGGAGCCGGCACCTGGTGGCTTCGGGTGGGAAGCGTGTGAGCCCCGTGTAGCTTTGTACAGCCTGGGAGGGGCGCAGGGGGAGTCCCGCAGGGGGAGCCCCCCAACACCGCTGACGTGTTTGCCGGGAGCAGGGCAGGACGCGGCGCTGCAGGGCGTGAGGACGGGCTGGTGGTAGTTTATAACGAGCTGGGAGGGATGGGGTAGTTCTGAGTCTTTCTGCTTCTGGTTTTGGTTTTTTTTTTTTTTTGAAACTATTTAATAAAGTACTTAAAGGGAAGGGCTGTGTGGTGTGTGGGTGAGGCTCTGCCCTGTCCGTGCCCGGGCCGCGGGGGTTTCCGCGAGGGCTGGCCGCTCTCCCCGCGCGGCTGCGGGGGGCTGCAGGGGGGCCCTGGCTCCCGCAGCAGCTCTCTCCCCTCTCCCCGAAGTCGCGGAGCGGGCGGGAGGGCCCGGGCAGGGCTCCTGTGGCCTGGAGAGCGCCTCTGCCCCTCCGGGGAGGGCGCAGCCGCTGCGGCCTCTGCCCGGAGCCGCTCGGTCTCTGCCGGGGCTGGCCCGAGCCCCCGCACCCCCAGCGCTGCACCGCGAGGGTGTTTTTCCCTCCTGCTCCTCCCGGCCCAGCGCTGCAGCGCAGGCGGCGGCCGACGGGCCCGGGCAGTGCCCGGCTACGCCCGGCGGGGCCCGACGGGTGCCCGGGGCTCTGGCGGCTCCTCCGAGCCGGGACCGGCTGGGACGGGCGAGCTCCGGAGGCTGCGGCCGGCTCCCAGCCCCCCGCTCCGGCCGAGGGGCATCACCGGGGACCTCCGCTCTGCCGCGGGGACGTGCCCCCGGCAACCACCGGCCTGGGGCTCTCGGCGACCCCAGCGGGGCTCCTGCCCCCACTCCCACCCCCCTGGGCAGAGCCCGTCAGAGGGGTCAGAGCAAATCCCGCCCCCCCCCCCCCGAGTTGTGCAAACGGGATCAGGGCCCGAGTGACCGCGGGCGGCGAACGGGTGTTGTTGCCTTGGGAAATGAGGCTCAAAGGCGAACAGGATTATTGTCACCTTATTCCGGCCTGGAAAGCGGCTTCCAAGGTCACCGAGCAGCAGCAGCCCCGGCTGCTGGTTCAAAGCCAGCCCACCCCCCCTTCCCCGGGGGGCTGCTCCGCAACCCCCAGCAGCTTCGCTCGGCCTGGCTGGTCCTGCCCAGGGGGCCCGAAGGGCCGTGGCCACCCCCCCCTCCCCCCCCCCCCCGCCGCCTTCGCGGGCTCCTTGAGCCCGGTGCCTCCCCGCTGCAGGGGAGGGGTCACGCTCCTGGTGGCACTGTGAGCTGCAGCCCCCCCCCCCAAGTCCTGGGGTGTCCGGGAGCGCCCCAGCCTTGGCCCCGCAGAACCGGGCAGCTCGGAGAGGGGTGACTTCCCTGCCGCTCGCCCCCAGCCTGGGCGGCTGAGACCCCCCAGCAGCGCCGGCCACAGGGTGCGACGTGCTGGCGGGGGCCGGGGCGGGGCCGGGGGCCGCCAGGTTCTGCCCCATTTCTGCCCCGCGGGAGCCGCATCCCTCCAGCACGGGGGAAACGCGGCGGCCGGTGGCTGGGAGGGGGCGGCCGGGCAGGACGTGCCGGGGCAGCTGCGGCGCTCGGGGTAAGAAAAGCTCCGGGAGGATTCAGCAGCTTTACAGGAACCGGCGGATCCCCGCGGGGAGCGCGGCGGGGGCTGGCGCTGCCGGCCCCATTGTTCCGGCTCTTCCTGCCCCCCCGCCCCGCGCCCCCGGCCCCCGCTCCTTGTTCCCAGGCCCGGGCTGGGCGAGAGTCGGTTCCCGGGATGGGGAGGAGCTGGGACGGAGCCGCGGCCCCGCAGAGGCCCCTTTGCCCCGGGGCTGCCGCACTTTGGTTTTCGCCCGCCACAGCCCCCGGCGTTGTCAGGTGGCCCCGGGTGGGCTCGTGGCCCAGCGCCCCCCGGCCCCGCGGAAAGTTCCGCCCGGGCTGAGCCCCCGGGGCCGGGCGCGTTCCCCACACCGCGGGTACCCCCGGCCCGGGGCTCTGGGCCCACGAGCGGCTGCGGGACGGGGCTCGGTGCAGCCGCCACGCCCCGGCGTGCGGGGCCCACGGTTCCCCTTGGACCGGCCGCTGTTCGCTCCGGCGCTGCCGGTTCCCTCCCCACGTGTCCCGCTGGGGGGTCGCGGCCCTGGCTCCCCCCTGGCCCCGGCCCCGCTCGGGGACCCCCCGCTCCCGCCCCCGCCCGCGATGCACCCGCGTGGCCGGGGGAAGGCGCGGGGGGTGCAGCCCCCCCCCACCCCGGGCTCCCGCCTCGGCAGGGCCGGGAACTCTCACGAACGTGTTTTTAACCTCCCCTCGGCGCCTCGGCCCGCTCCCGCCGCCGGAGCTCCCGCTGCCCCCGTTCCGCCCCCCCGCACCCTCCCCCGGCAGCCTCCCCGCTGCAGCGCGGGGCGGCAGCGCCGCCGTTCCCCGGGGCCGGGGCCCCTCTCCCGCTGCCGCTCCGGTGCCAACACGGCCGGGCCCCCCCCGCCACCGGTGGGCGTGGCCGCGGCGGGACCGGCCCGAACCGGCTGTGCCCGCGGGGGGCCGGGGGGCGGTGGCGGGCGCTCTGTCAGTTCTTCCTCCCGATTGGCCCCGCCGCGCTGGGTGGGCGGGGCGTGTCGCCGTCGCGCCGCGCGATTGGCCCTCCGGAGGGCGGGGGGCGTCGCCCGCCCCCCGTGCCCACCCCTGCCGCCGTGACCCGGCGCCGCGCTTATAGCGGGCGGCGCGGCGTGGGGCGGGCGCGGGTGGAGATGGCGGCGGGACTGCGCGGGATCACGGCGTTGCTGCTCCTCGGCGGGCTGGCCGCCGGCGTGGCGGGGACAAGTACGGGCGGGGGCGCTCGGGGGGGGCCCTTCGGCGGGGGGGGCGGCTCCGTGCCGGGGCGGGGGTCTGGGCTCCGCGGGCGGGGGCTGCGCGGCGCCGCAGCGGGCTCGGGCTGGGGGGGGGGGGGGGGGTGGAGCGGAGCGGAGCGGCTCTGGGGCCGCGCAGGCGGCGGCGTGGGCGCCCTGCGGCCCGGCACGTCCCGCGGCGGGCGGGGCCGGGGCAGCGCTCCGGGGGCGGGGGGGCTGAACCCGCGCTACAGCCCGGGGGGCTGGGGGGGGCGGGGCCGCGCGGCCCGCCGGGAGGTGGGGGGGGAGTGTGTGGGGTATCGGCGGGGGGGTCTCGGCCCCTCGGCGTGGCAGGCCGGTGTCCCAACGTCCGTCCGCCGCTCCCGGGCCGCCCCTGGCCCCCGCCGGTGCCCCCGAGCCGGAGAGCGGCGATGGCCGCCGGCGCTGCCTGCGGCGCGGGTTTGGTTTCCCCTCGGTAAAAAAATGAGCAAGTTTATTCCTCGCAGCCACTTCCCCGGTTTCCGGGGCTTATGAGCAGTAACAGATCCCCGGGCTTTAAGACCTTAAAGATGTTCACATGATGCTTAAGTTGATAATCCCCTGATGAGGAAACAGCGCGCGGCGCTGGGGGCCACAGTCGCCGCTTGTCGGGCCCTTGAAGCCCTACCCAGCGAGCCGGGGCTCGCCCGGGGCCGCAGCTCTGCCGGGTTTTCTCCCGTCCCGAGCTGGCCCGGAGGAGCCGCGGCGGGGGGTGGCCCGGGGGGGCTCCGCGGTCTCTGGCTCCGAGCCGGTGCGGGCGGTGCCGGTGCAAAAGGTTTTTTTCTTGGCCAGTGGTGGCCTGGTGCTGGTCGCCCTTCAGCCTCTCGGGGGCTATTTCTGGGCTGTTTGTGGCACCAGGCTTAATTCCGCGCGGTGGAGCTGAACGCGAAGATGGAGGGCGAGAGAGTGGGAGGGCTCTGAAAAATCCCGGGGTAGCGCCAGAGTCGGTATTTCCCCGTGTGGAACGGGGGGGCGGGGGGAGCCTTCCCGGGGCGTCACGGGCAGAACGGGACTTTCATAAACCGAGCGGAACGTGCCCGTGTCGGGGCCTGCGCGGGGCGCGCCCGGCGGGGTCGGTGCCCGTGGGCTCTGTCGGTCCCGGCCGAGGGCTCTCGCTCGGCGCCTGGCGATGCTCGAGGACGCGGCGGGGGGGGCTGGGGGGTGCGGGGGGTTCCCTCGCATCAGCGCTCGGGTTTGGCCTCGCGGAGCCCCTCGCTGTCGCCGCTCCGGGGGCCCGGGGGGGGGGCTCCAGCGCGGGCGCTCGGGACGGGGATCCGGAGAGGCAGCGCTCGCCTCGGGCCTGGCTGCGCGGTGCCCGCCCGGTTACGCGGAACTTCGGGGGCAGAGTGAATCTTGTAGCCACTGGTGGAACTGGGAAGAATTCCCCGAGAGCCCCGGGAGCGGAGCGGCCCCGCGGCCGGCCGGGTCCTGCCGGGCTCCTGCCCCAGCGCGGCGCCGCTCACAGACCCTGTTTACACCGGGAGGCCCCCTCCCTCCCCGGGGGGGTTGTTTGTGGTTTGACGTGACTTGGGAGGACGTTATCTGCTCCGGGCAGCCCCGCCGCGGTCGGGGTGAGCAGACACCGCCCGCGCCCAGCCCGGGTCTCCGGGGAGCGGCTCGGTACCGGGGGCCGGGTCCCACCCGCAGCCCGTCGCCGTTCGGGGAGGTTCGAGCAGCTCGGGTGGGTCCCGGCGGGTTGGTGCTGGCTCCTGCGCCCCTGGACCCGCAGGCCCAGGATTTTGGGTGCCCGGTCTGCTCCGTGTGGGGAGGAGAGGGGGGTTAATCCGGTGTGAATGCAGACGGCCCTTGCTGAAGCCGTTGGCCTGTCTGAACCTCGCCAAGTGCCCTCTAACTCCGAGCAAATAACCTTGCCACAGCTTATTTTGTCAGCACACAATAATCACCTTGTATCTGTACAAAAAAAACCTTGATCTTTACTGGCTTCCATTTTAAACCGGGCTGTAGTTAAAATGGGACAGGCTTCTACAAGTGCTGTAGTCAGCTCGGTGACCTCACAGGGAGGTGGTTGGGAGTGTTTAATCACAGGCCTGTGGTGTAAAAAACCCCACCTGGCCCCCGGGGCAGTTGTTCTGGAAGGGGAACTCGGTGTGTGAGGAAGCTGCTCACAGCCGATACCCCCACGCGCCTTTGGGGACCCCTCTCACCTCCTGCTTTTTTAAAACCAGTATCGGCCTTTTCAAAGTGTCTTGGCCTCGGATGGGGGGCAGAGCTCTCCTTGTCCAGGCGTGTTCGTTCTTCCAGACTTTTAAAGCTTTAGTATGTAAAGCTGATTTTTCCTTTCAGAAATGTGTAATTGCTTTATTTTTGGACTCCTGAAACTTACCTCGCAGACTTACTTGCATTGTTCTTGAGTTTGGGCAAATTTGGGTTTATAATGCTGGTTTGTTTCTACGCTCACAAAACATGGTCGTAGGGTTCCTTACTAAAACATCTTTAGACGTTCAAAAAACAAACAAAAAATTGGCTCCCAAACCCACCTCCTTTGTGCCTGTACGTCACGGTACATGCACGGAGGGTTGTATATAACCGTGAACTTGAAGTGCTTAATAACTGAGTAAATCCCTTCCCTGGGAGCCGTCTTGGTGTGGGGGATGCCCCGTAAGCCCGCTGTTGGCACGTCGGGGTGCAGGAAGGACGTGTCGTGAGCTTAACTAGTTCTTCCTAAATCTGCCGGAGGTTGAGTCACGGCAGTGGCCTTGACGCCCGAGTGATGCCTTTTCCTGAAGCGATGTGGCTGGAGCCTCCCTCCCCGCGGCTCCGGGCCCTGCCCTGCCCGGCCGCCCGGTGATGGCTCGGGCCGTGGGGACCCGCTGGCCGTGGGGACCTGCTGGCCGCAGCAGCTGTCCCGTGCCTGGCTACTAGCCTAAAGACGTTGGCAGCTCAGCTTTCTGCAGCCGTGGCTCACGGACCTGCCTCTGGACAGTCTGTTTTCCAGAGCTCCTCCTGCAGGAGCGCTCTGCGGAACACCCCGGTTCCAGCCTGCAGCTGCTTCTGGGGCTTTTAATGTTCGTTACCGATGTAGCTCTGCGGATTCTCTCGCCTGAGACGAAGAGGCTGATTTTGCTGTTTGTGTGACAACAGACGTGATGTGTTTTCTCACCTGGCTTGAAACATCTTGCAGACTACAAGACGTTCCTCCCCCCCCCAAAAAAGTTGTTATCTTCATACCGTGTTTAAAACGGGGCATCTTAGTGAGCAGATCCATGGGACGAGTGTGAGCACGGGGTGGCGGGAGGCCCTCGCAGCGTGGGGAGGGCGGGCAAAGGGCCCTGGGACCCCCCCAGCTCCGAATCATGGACAACTCACCTCCGGCGTGTGCAGCGATGGGGAAGGGGCATGTTCCTCTGGGGGGAGAGGGGGGGAACGAGGCGCTCCTCCCGTTACAGCTGCCCCGAGAGAGGCTGCGCGGGGGCTCGGGCTGTGCCCCCTCGTGCCAGGCGCCTCCGCAGAGCCGAGGGGTGCCATCCCCAGCACGGGGACGCTGGATTTGTGTGGGAACCGTAGAGGCTGGATAAGCCCTTGCAAGAAAAACCTGTTGTTGTCTCCATCCTGGGCTGGAAGCGGAGCGGCGAGTGCGGGGGAAGCGCGGCAGGCGCTGGGTCTGCCCCAGTGAGCCGCCCCCCCGCTGCTGTGGGAGTCTTGTTGGGATGGTGGCAGAGACGATGTGCTGGTCTGTCTGCTCTGGCGCTGCAGCAGAGTCCCAGAGGGTATTGTTGGCTGGAGATGCAACAATTAAAAATAACAGCCCCGTCGGAGCTGGGCAGAGTTCAGAGAGCGTGGAGGGGAGGGAGGGAAGAGTGCGCTGATCTAAGATTGTCTGTGGCCTCTTCTCAGTGGCTGAATTTTTTTTTTTGCTTGTAGAAGGTGAATTCTTGCTTTGCACTAACACTTTGCACTAATACCTCTTCAACTCGTAGCTGGTTTTATAAAGTCACCGCTGTCTCAAAAGAGACTGACTCAGGACAGCGTCGAGTTGTACTGCGAGGCGATTGGTAACCCTATCCCTGAGATCCAGTGGTGGTTTGAGGGGAACGAGCCAAACGAGACCTATGCTCAGCTCTGGGATGGGGCACGGCAGGACCGTGTCAAAATCAACGCCACCTACAACCTGCACTCTACCAGCACCATCTACATCGCAAACCTCACAAGCGACGACTCGGGCATGTACGAGTGCCGGGCCAGCAACGACCCTGACCGCAACCACTTGTCGAAGAGCCCCAAAGTCAAGTGGATCCGTTCCCAGGCGAACGTTTTTGTCATCGAACGTGAGTGGCCACGCTGAGGCCTTGGCACTTGCTCGGACACCGGTGTCTTGAGTCTCCTGCCGTGCTCACCCCTGCACCCGTGTCCTGTGGCTCCCGAAAGCTCCCCTCACCCTCCCACCCCGGCTGTAGAACTGAGAGACTCCCACCCTCTGTCATCTCCCTCACCACCCGTGACTTGACCTGAAATGGCCCTGCTCAAAAAGGGTTGTGGCTTCCCAACCAAAACGCCCTTCGGCCATCCCGCGCCTTTTCCGGAGCCAAAGACCTGGAACCTGCCGCTTATTCCCGAGTGCCTCCGAGTCCCGGTGCTGGCTTGCAGAATCGAGAGTCTTGATTCTGCGTAGACTCTGCCCTAACCACCACTGACAAACCGGCCCTTCCCTACAGCTCGTACAGCTTCTGCTCCTCTCAACAGTCCTGCTTTAGCTCACTTTCTTGCTCGAGATACAAGCTGTGGGGAACAAAACCTGCTTTGAGTTTTCCAGATGCAACCGTTTTTGACGTGGCCGTGTCTGTGTGCGACACTGATGTGATGTAGCTGCTTGTCCCGTGGGAGCGGCTGGACCCCTCCGCTCGCAGGGCTGGCGGCCGAGCTTGGGGCGAGCGGGCGCCTTTGAGTGGTAGAAACCTGGGACGGGGTGAGGGGGTTTAACGTCCTCCACAGGCCCTGCCACCAGTCCTGAAGTTAGCTGAGCAGCGTAGCAGCCTTCCCAGCGTAAATGTGCTGGGGAACACAGAACTCCAGCAGAACCTTCTTCCAGTGGAATTTGGGTAGAAGGAAAAGCAAAATCCCTGTAGTCCTGTGCAAAAATTGTTCCTTCCAAGAGACTGAGGTGGGGAGGAAGGTGGGCAGCCTGGTGCCACCAGGGCTGTGCAATGGTGCCGCTGGTGGCAGCTGTTTTCCTGGACTGCCTCCCGCCAGCAGAAACGCCCGAGTCATCTTATGTTGCATAATTTACTGCTGCTGGGCGCATGGAGGCCCAGGACCTTTTGGAGTCCTGGTTCTGTGTTCTCCCTGGAGAAAATCTAACTCTGATCTCTTGGGCGGCATCAGGTGATGCACTTATTGCTGGCATACGTCTCGTTTGCTGCCCCTCACCGAAGGGCGTCTGGGCTGCCCTCCGTTAGGTGTCGAGAGCCGCTCAGACCCTGGAGGTGTTGGCACAGGGAGCATTAGTGGCTCCTAAAAGCCGAGAGCCGCGCTCTTGTAACTGCCCTTCCCAGTGTGACCTTTTCCGTGGCTCATCGAGCGCTCGGTGCTGCCGGAGCTGCACCCATCGTAGGGAGAGCAGGAGCTCGGAGCTGCCCAGAGCGCGTGGCCGTGGCCCTGCTCGGGGTGGCAGCAGCCAGGGCCGGCGGCGCGTGTCGCTGGGCGCAGTCAGGCCCCGGCCGCCTGGCTCGAGCCTCTCCTGAGCTGTTCCTCAGTTCTGGTGGGGAGCTGTGGCGAAGGTAAGTGAAGGCTGTGAGGGAGACGAGGAGCTGCGGGGTTTGGTACCTGTTCGCGCTGGAGGGTCTTGGGCAGGCGCGTGACCTCTGGAGCACCAGACGTTCACTTCGGTCCGTTTATTTGCGGATGCAGGTCCAGACATCAAAACTTCCACAACCAAGGCTTCCGACAAGCTGATCCTCACCTGTAACATGACGACGGCGTCTTACCCCCTTACCATCAGGGGTCACGAGTGGGTGCACGGCGACAAGGTGCTGCAAACGGACACGGAGTCGACTGCTTTCACCAGCTACACGTGAGTGTCGGGGGCAAGGTCGGGTAAGAATCTGAACGGGGGGGGCTGTTTTTTTACCAGAGGCAGTTAATGTTTCCTATCAGCTGACCCCAAAGCTGAGTGCTTGCAGTCCTGCTTTTAAACTTCAGAACAGAAGATGAGCTAAACAGAGTTTTGGTAAGGCCCAACGTTTCCTCCTTTGTGGGGAGGAGGAGGTGAAAAGGAGAAGGAGGGGAGAGTTATGTGCCGCAGATCTCCTCCCGGTGAGAGAAGCTGTGCTGCCTCCCGTGCTGGGCGTGGGTTTGTCGGGGGCCCGCGGCCGGGGCCGCTCCGACACCCGTGTGCCAGAGCGGGGTTCCCGGAGCTCGGGGGAGCCCTGCTCTGGGCAGGACGGCAGCTCCCGCGTGTGGGATGAGACACTCCAGCGCACGTTGTCTCTGCCTCTGGGGTTTATGTACCTTTCCAAAGTCCGACCGTTCTTACGGAACCAGCCGGGGAGCTGCGGTCAGCGCTGCGGAGCCGTTGGCAGGGCACAGCTGAGCGGCCGCGGGGGTAGCGGCCTTATTGTGGCAGTGCAGTGAGCTTTCCCTTCTGATTACAGTCAGGGCTGGCTGGCAGTGACCCAGGCGCTGGAGAGGCATCATGTCCTTTTGTATCGCAGTGCCGACGTGCCTGTCTCCCCATAGCAACAGGGAGCTGAACAAGGATTAAAGTATTTATAACCCAGCCTCCCTCGCGTGACCTCAATTCCTTAGCTGAGTGGTTTTTGGAAGTGGGAAGCGCCGTGCACAGCAGAAGTAACAAACAGGCTGTTGTCCCGGCGCAGCCGTGGGACTGGGACTTCGCCTGCCCTGTCCCTCGGTGGGCACTGCTGAGCCGCGCAATGAGGCGTTTGTTGCGGTGCAGCATAATCCACGAAATCTCATTGCAGCAGCTTTACAAAAAGGAGAATGGGAGAGTTCTCCCCACTCCTGGATCAATCCAGAGTAACCCAGCCCCGTGTTCCTTTGCCGGAACACACAAGACACCTCGTTTCAGCGGGCTTTCCTGCATCCTTCCTCTGAACCTGCTTCCTCAGCTCCTGCCTGGCTCCTGGAGGTGAACTGCGGGGCCGGTGTCCTACGCGAGGCGTGTGGCCGCGTCCTGCGTTGTGCGAACTCGGGGCCTCTCTTGCTGCACTTCACGTTCTGTTGGCTTTGCTCAGTAGGGTGCAATATTTTTTTTTTTTTAAGATGAGCCTGGGATTTGTGTGCAAGGGGGAAGAGCACGGAGTTTGCCCCTTCTGGAGCGTACACACGGCACTGCACCTGGTGGTGGTGTGATGCTGTCCTGGTGCTCCTGGTTTCCTTCATCTATACTAGCTAACAGTCCAGGCCGTAAATTTTTTCCCTTTGTAGAGGCCCTGAGAGCCAGAGTGCTTCGGGTTAGGGAGGGAGAGCTCCTGGTTTTCAGGATTCGGGACACAAGATCAGGAGGCCTCAGTGGTCACTGACCTGACAGACCCTTGTCAGACTTGAAATCCTCTTCTGCTGCCCTCGGTGTGTGGGGAGAGAAGGGTTGAGAGCTGGGCTGCTGTAGGTACATGGTGCGGTGTAAATACTGGTGCTGGAATGGGAGAAACGGCCTGTGGAGGGAGGGGACTGCTGGTGCTTGCAGATGTCTGTGGGTCTGGGGTCCGGTGTCTGTGGATCGGTCGGTTGTGCTGAGTGCTGGTCTGACCTCCTGGGTTTTGGCAGAATCGAGGGGAAGTGGGAAGAGCACTCCGGCATCTACGAATGTGTCTACAAAACAGACCCAGATATAACGGGACAAGTGAACGTTTCAGGTAACTTCGTGTGTTCTGGGTGTGAGGAGGGGCGTGGGGAAGCTGTGATCTCCTGAACGCTTTGCTTTGGTGTCTTTTCAACTTCTTGAAAAGCTGCTCCTAGCCCCTATTACTGATAAGGCTGCAGGGCTCTGCTGTGCGAGGCAGCTCCGTCTTATCGGGAGCTGCAGTGTCTGTAGGGTCAGCGCTTGGACCCTGCCTTGAATCAGCCTTCTGCTGGGGCGTGTTCCCACAGGAATAATGGATAATACCTGGTGGACAAATCTCTTTGAGCCTATCTCGAAGCGGTTTGATGTGCTTTCCTCTCTGAAAATGCCAAACAATGGCCGAGCAGGGGAATAGACCTACTAACACGTTTCTTAAACCCAAGTCAAGCTTTACGGGTAACATTGTCTGATTCTGGCCAGTGGCCTGCAGGAGTACACGTCTTCTAGCTGCTCTCTATGAGGTGTCTGATTTTCTTCTTCTCTCGCCGTAGTTCCGCCCCAGGTGATGGCGTACAAGAAATCTGAGCATGGGAACGAGGGGGACACCGGTGTGTTGACCTGCAAGAGTCCCTCTTTCCCCCCCGTCAGCTTTTGGGCCTGGTACAGAAATGGTCAAGAGGTAAGTGCTGTGGTTTGCTCTTTCTCCCCTTCTGCCAACCCTACTTTCAGCAAAGGGCTGTCGGAGCTCGTCTCCTCAGAATTAGCTGGTTCGGAGCCGCTCGGCACCGTGGCGAGGAGGATTCCTGTAGCGGTAGGACCGCGCGCGGTGAGCTGAGCGCTGGCTCCTCCCTCCCTCCAGCCCATCATCAATGGTTCTGGTCGATACATCATCAAGTCCAGTGGCAACAAGACTGAGTTGCGCATCCTTAAGCTGAACATCGAGGAGGACACAGGCGACTACCACTGCAACGCCACCAACAGCTACGGCTCTGGGAGCGCCGTGGTAAACCTGCGTGTACGCAGCCGCCTGGCAGCGCTCTGGCCCTTCCTGGGGATTGTGGCAGAAGTCCTCGTTCTTGTCACCATCATCTTCATCTACGAGAAGAGGAGGAAGCCAGATGAGGTTCTTGATGGTAAGAGGTGCCTGGGGTTAAATCTTTCTGGGGAGGCCAAGTAACTTGTAGGGTGCAGGCAAAGTGTTCTCCTAGAGAACTTGGAGTGCCCTTCATCGGGAGGGTGTTAATGTGAGGGCAGCTTCTCGGGGCACTTCTTGTAAAACCAGGGTAGTCTTTACCAGGCTGCTTTAGCCATGAAGTTGCAAGGAATTGCACTGTTTCTGACAGCCTTCAGCAAGCTGGGCTTTTGGATCTGGAGTGAGATAAGATTCAGCACAGGTCAGCCTGACCTTTTGTCTCTCCAGCTCCTCTGCACTTTGCTCAAGTGCTTCATGCCAGTGTCTGGGGGACTGGGCTTTCTTTGGCAGCTGACACTCTGGAGAAGCTGATTTCTGAAGAGGTAGTAGAGCTGCTCTGGTGCCGTGGCAGTGGCTCCACAAGACCAGGCTTAGCTTAATTCAGGTTCAGTTCATGGGTCTGTTTTTGGTCCTCAGATCCACACATCCTGACTCTCTGGGACTTCCTCAAAGCCTAGTGCTATCTTTAATCTGTTCTGGAAATATCAGCTCCTCCCTTTCCCTATCAGTGAGAATCTGCATTGTGTTAGCCCTGCTGCCCCTACCTTATCTGATCCAGTTAACAATGAAGTGTAAACGCTTCGTATCCTTCCTGACCCCGGAGCCCTCTGCAAGGGAACAGCACATCAGCTCGGCGGAGCTGTGAGGTGCAGCAGAGGGACTAAATAACCCTTCCCTGGCTGCGGGGCTCGGAACTCGGCTCGAGGCGGTTTTACAGGCAGATGCTTTGCGCTCTGACACCCTTGGCTGGAAGGCAGATGTTGTCTTGAGGTTATCTTAAGCTGCATCTTCCAGCAGAAAAAACTGAAGTTCCCAGGCAGCAGTCCTGCTTCGGAGACTGCCCGGTGCTTCCCAGCGTCATTCCGGCTCTGGGGCCTCCTGGGGTATCTGGGGTTGTCCCGGGGTTAAGGAGGTACCAGACCTGACCTGCTGATTGGTGAGGGGGGTGGGGGGGTGACTTAATTATCCTCCGAGCCAAGCCTGCCCTGTCCAAACACAAGCCACAGGAGCTTATGTCTAAGTTTGTGCCTTGCCTAAGCTTAGACAAGAAGCAGCTTAAAGCTCATGCAGGGTGGTGGTGGTCTGGTACGGAGTAGCCCCCAGTTCTGCCAGGCCCTGGCGAAACAGGAGCCCCGTGGACCCGAGAACCTTTGGGTTCAGTCCTGTGCAGGCAGGAGTACCCAGACCCCGCAGGAATGCAGCCCCCGGGGTTTTAAGAGGTGGCAGAGACTTCTCACACGCTCTTCCCTGATTCTGTTCTTTCTTTTTCCTACGCTGTCCTGAATGTGAAGATGATGATGGAGGTTCTGCACCACTGTAAGTACTTTGTTTTTTGCTATTTAGCCAGATTTGTGCTGCCAGATCACATCCCTCCAGGGAATCTGCTCTGAATATAAAAACTAGCTGGTGTGGGAATAACACGCTGGCTCGCTGGGTGGGAAACCTCCCCCCCTCCCCCCCGGTTCATTTAATGTGGACTGTGTATAAATCACAGCCGGGGATGGCACCAGAGTCTCAAACTGACGCTGTTCTGGTAACTAATCTCATCTCGACCATCTCTTTGGACCTGAACTACCTCAGTGGGGAGGGTGCTCTGTGCTCTTGCTTTCCTCACTGCCCCTTTTCTCTTTCCAGGAAGAGCAACGCCACAAACCACAAGGACAAGAACGTCCGCCAGAGAAACGCGAACTGAGAGCGGGGGCCAGGTGGGTGCTGCTGGGCCTGCGTGTGGGACCAGTAGTGTGTCCGCCCAGACGGGCAGGGGAGAGGGAGGGGAAGGTGCTGGGCTCTCCCGGGGGGCTCCGAGGCGTGGGAGGGTCGGGGCTGCCTGATGGCTCCTGCTCTGGGCTCGGGCAGGAGCCGAGTCGTGGCCCACAGCCTCACTGGAGAGCAGCCTTGGTGCCGCGCTCCGGCGCGGCCTCACCGGTACGACTGGGTTATCTGACGGGCTTTTCTTTCTCTCCTGCCAGGTGACATGTAGATGAGGAACTCATCTGGACAATTTTGTTTTCTTCTAATTTTTTGGTAAAATAGCACCATGAAATATTCTAGTGCGTCCTTGCGATTCAGTTAAATTCACTTTCTAAGGAAACTTATGTTGTAGAATCTAAAATACACTTTTTTTTTAAAAAAGAGTTGTGGGAGGGTTTTTCTACCTGTAAATGTAAATCCCTTGTTTCTGGTAGTCTAGGTCCCGGGCTGTCTCTGTCCGAGGTTTCTTTGTGTTGGTGCGGAGGGGCTGGGTGGGAGCATGGCTGGGTTCTTCCTTGCCTCTGGGAGGAACGGGGTGTGTTGGGGGGGGCTGTTCTGAAATGCCTCCTTGCCCCCCCTCGGTGTCTGAGGCCCTTCGGGGAGCTGTGGGCGAGACCTGAACACACAGTGGAACACACGTGGCTCCTCCTGCGGCTGCACTGGCCGCGTGGCCAGTGCCCCCAGCAGGTCTCTTGCCCTGCCCTGTTTGCGTGGGCCTGGGGGAAGCTGCTCTGGTGACCGTCTGGAGATGACCCGGCCTGACCCAAGGGTTCGGGGAGGTAGTTCTGTGTCTGGCATGGGAGCGGCAAGTCCCCTGCGAGCCACTTGTCTGGGGCCACCAGGTACGTGCGGCTCCTGGGGAGGAGCGAGCGAAGGACGGTCCTTGGCCTGTGCCACCGCCCCCACCCCTGCGTCGGGCAGATCCCCCTCGGCTCCTCCAGAGCTGCTGCTGGTACCGAGACAGCCAGGAGGCCGCCTTAGAGCTGAACACTGGATGAATATGATCACTGTTAACTTATTTCACGGGGTGCTAGTGTCTCCTCAGTAGCTGCGGTGGGGCAGGGCGTGGGGCTGGGGCGGGGGGCGGTTTAACAGCGTGTTCTTGTGCTTGCACCATCGCGATGTTTGCGTGACAGGAGCCTGAGAGCAGGCGAACGCTCAGTGCAGTCTAATACCTTTATTGCTGGGTAGCTTTGAACTGTTCCATCTGTTAACACGCTTCACAAATAAAGATGATTCCTCTCTCTTTTTTTTTTTTTCCCCATCATTGGACTCTGGTCTCTCCCCTCCTCGCTGACCTGCTGACTCATTTCAGGCTCCCGGGGTGTAGACGCTGGGTCTCTCAGTTCGGTGCCAGCTCTGGCTGCAGATCCAGGGGTGTTGGAGCCTTCGGGAGGGGGAGCTGAGCCCAGCGGTGCTCTGTGGAGCCTGGAGGAGCGCTGGTCGCTGAGGCACATGCACCTCTCGGGACAGGCGTCACCTCGCCGTGCTGCACCACTCCTCAGCGTCTTGTGGCCGTGGGGCCGAGGCTCAGCCCCAGCCTGCGGGAGCCCTTGCAGGACGTGCTGCTTGTGTCTCTCAGGCTTCCCTAAGCAGTTACTTTTCTTTTTCCCTGCTCTTTCCTGGGGGGAGAGCAAAGGTGCGAGGCCTCTGCTGCCTTTGTGTGCAGTGTGGTGCCTGCAGAAGGACAGAGGATGCAGTGGGGGGTCCCTCTCCTGCAGCCTGAGCTCAGCGTGCTGCTGCCCACGCTCCTGCCCTTGGAGCGAGGTGGGGAGGCTGCGGGCTGGAGAGGAGTGAGCCCTGCCTGCCCCAGCCTTGGTGACCGTGGCGGCTGTGGCCTCGCCCCGTACCCAAACACTTCTCCCTGCCCGGGAAGGGGTAATTAGGGAGCGTGGCTTATCCCAGGGCTGTGCCCAGGAAGCTGCTGCCTGCGGTGTGATGGTCCACAGGTCTGGCAGCGGTGCCGGTGGTCCGGTCCCTCGGTGTGCAGGCAGCCGGGCTGGCCACGGGGCTGGCCGGGCAGCGTGGCTCTGCGGCACGTAAGTGGGTTATGCAAGGCTCCCACCGCCGGCCTCGTGCTGGCGGGTGCCGTCCTGGTGAAAATCAATGCATGGTTTAATTTCCTTGATGAGGATTATGGGTCCTGCCTGACCCGGCTCTCGGGCCGTGGCACAAAGCACCACTTGTGCCTTTTGTTTGGGAGGCGCAGGGTGGGCAAAGATCCTGGGGGGGACGGGGCAGCATCGTGCTGCGCTCGGCCGGGCCCACTCCCCCGCGGCGCAGCCCCAGCGGGCCAAGGCGTGAGCTGGCCTCTGCCGGGGTGCCCCGCTCCGAGCCGGGGGACAGCGGGTGCTCTGGGCACCCCCATCTGCGGGGATCCTGCTCAGCTTCTGCCGCCCTGGGGGGAGCCCTGAGCCGCTGCTGCCTCCCCGGGGCCTCGCTCCACTCTGGCCTCTCCAGCCTCCGGCTCAGGTCAAGCTGCAGCGTCGGGGGCTCCCCCGAGGGCTGGGGGACAGCTGGGGGGGGCAGCGCTATCCTGGGGAGCAGTTTGGAGAAATGGGCTGTCGCGGGTGGTTCCGTGAAGCCGAGGGGGTGACTCGCTGCAGAGCGAGCCCGCGGTGGGCTGGAGCGCGGCTTTTGGGGCGTCCTGGGCCGTGGGGCTCCGCGGGGGGGCGGCGGCTGCCTGACCGGGGCGCGGAGTGGGGCTGGCGGGGGCCGGGGCCGGGGCCGGGGCCGGGGCAGGAGCCGGACGCGTGGTGTGCGGCTGCGTTTCTGCACCGCGGGCAGCAGATGGTGCCACCCGCTCCGGCCGCGTCGCCCATGCGGCACCGTGACCCCGGACGGGTCTCGGTCTGCCGAGGGCCTGCGGCAGCCGGCGCTGCCGGAGCCGCGGCGGTGCTCGGGGCTCACCCGGCCTCCTCCTCGCTCCCGTGTCCTCGCAGCTCGGGGCAGCCGCGGGGGGACGGCGGGGCGGGGGGGGGCTGGTCCCGCTGACCCGCTCCCGGCACCCAGAGCACCACCGGGTCCCGCCGTGGCTGCGGGCGCGGGTGTCCCCTCGCTGGTGCCCAGCTGCAGTTCCCGGCCCGTGGCGTTTCCGGGACACGCAGGAGCCGCCCTGTCCCGGGGTGCCGGTCCCGGGTCCCCATCGCTGCGACCCCCCCGCCCCACCCCCACCCCCGGCCGTTCCTCCCGCCACCGGCTCGGGGCGGGGGGGGCTCAGCCCTGGGGGGTGTGAGGGGACGGGCTGGGTCTGGGGACGTGGGCGATGGGTCCCCGGGGCTGCGGGAGGGTGAAGCCACGTCGCCCCGGTCTGCGCGGAGCCCCCCGTGCCCGGCGGGGCTGCGGGGTCCGCCCCAGGCCCGGGGGTGGGTGGGGCCGCCCCGGGAGCGGGTCCCGGATGCGAAGGGGCTTTCGACGGGGCAGCGCCCGGAGCGCTCCCTGCCCGGCGGGGGGGTAGGAGGGGTCCGGAGCCCCGCGGGGGGAGCGCCCGGGCCGGGGCCGTCGGGCGCAGCGGGGGCAGCCCCGGTCGCCGGTGCCGCCGGCGGGGGCTGTGCCGGCGGGGGGAGCTGCGGAGCTGCCCGGTGCCCGCCCCGCCGCCCGCCCCCGGCCCGCCCCGGCCCGCCCCCGCCGCGGCGGCGGCCGCCACTCGGCCGCCGGTGGCCTCGGCGGCGGCAGCGGCAGGATGCGGGCGGGCGGCGGGGAGGCGGCGGCCGAGGAGGAGGCGGCCGAGGCGGCCAAGCGCGGCGGCGGGGGGGGGGCGGCGGCGGCGGGGCGGGCGCGGGGCCGCGGCGGGAAGGGGTCCCCGAACGGCGAGTGCCGGCGGGGGGAGCCGCCGCGCAGCCCCGGCCCGGAGCCCCCCCGGGAGCCCAAGGTCTCCTTCTCCTGCGGCGGCGGCGGCGCGTCCCCCGGCGGGGCCAAGGCGGCCGAGGAGGGCGCGGAGGATGCGGGCGAGGAGGCCCGCGGCAGCCAGGCCAGCTTCATGCAGCGGCAGTTCGGGGCGATGCTCCAGCCCGGCGTCAACAAGTTCTCGCTGCGGATGTTCGGGTCGCAGAAGGCGGTGGAGCGGGAGCAGGAGCGCGTCAAGTCGGCGGGGGCCTGGATCATCCACCCCTACAGCGACTTCAGGTGCGCGCCCGGCCGGGGGGGGCGAGGGCAGCGCCCGGGACCCCGCGGGGCTCCGGGGCCGGTGCATCGGGCCGGGCTGGTGCATCCCTCCCCGGTGCCGGTACATCCTCCCCCCCCGCCCCGGTGCTGGTACATCCTCCCCGCCCCCCCCGCCCCGGTGCTGGTACATCCTCCCCGCCCCCCCCCCCCCGGTGCCGGTACATCCTCCCCCCCCCCCCGGTGCCGGTACATCCTCCCTCCCCCCCCGGTGCCGGTACATCCTCTCCCCCCGGTGCCGGTATATCCTCCCCCCCCCCACCCCGGTGCCGGTATATCCTCCCCACCCCGGGGCCGGTATATCCTCCCCGCCCTCCCCCCCCGGGGCCGGTGCATCCCCCCCCCGGGGCCGGTACATCCTCCCCCCCCCCCGGGGCCGGTGCATCCCCCCGGGGGTGGGGGGCGAGGGGCCGAGCGGAGCCCGGGGCCGGCGCCGCGGGCGGGGGAAGGGGAGGCCGGGCCGAGCCGTGCCCTGGAGAGGGCACCTTGAGCTGTGCTGGGGGTGGCGGCGCGGATGCTGCTCGCCCGGGTGCAGGGAGGGGCCGGCGGCTGGGCACCCCCCTCCCCAGCGGGGCTGCAGCCGATCCGGGGGTGCCGAGAGCCCCCCGCTTTGACAGGGGGGTGTCCGGGCAAGGGCACCCCCTCGTCCTTCGCGGGGCCTCCGGCGGCTCGGCCCAGCGCGGACCCTCTAGAGCCCCACTGGGCTCTGCCCCCCGCGACCGCCCCTGGGGACGGTGTCACCCTCCCCCGGCAGGGCCGGGCTCTGGCCTGGAGCACCCGCTGCTCTCCCCTCCCGCTGCCAAGCGGAGCTTTGCCAAGGCCCCCCCTCCCCCGAGGAGGCCTGATCCCGTCCCTGCCATCCAGGGAGTTTCAGGGGGGATTCATCTCGCTCCCAAGCGGGCCCAGAGACCCCCAGACCCAGCCTGAGCAGCTTCCAGCCGAGGAACGGCGAACCCAGGGAGAAGGACGCTGCAGCTCCATCTCCTTCCCCCCCACCCCGAGCCCGGGGGGGGGCTCGGAGGCAGCAGATGCTTCCCAGGTCATGTGAAAGCTGCTGGGGGGGGGGGGGGACGTGCGGCTCGACTGGCTGGGGAAAACGGCACCGGGGATGGGTGGCCCCCACGGCATCACCAGTGAGCTGGGCATGGGGGTCCCTGGTCCAGGGACCTCCAAGGGGCTGGAAGGCCTTTGGCCGGAGGCTGGGGGGGGGACGAGGAGCTCGGCTTTGAGTTGTTCTGGTGCGCGGTGTGGGGAGGGTCGAGGGAGGGTGCGGGGATGCTGCTGAGCCAGACCCCGGGATCCGTTCACCGCTGATGGGTCCCCACCAGCGCGGGGGTCCCCGGGGCAGGGGGAAGAGGCCACCCACGGGTGGGGGGGTCTGCCCTGGCCAGGTGGGCTCAGAGCAGGAACCAGCGCCTGCACCTCCCGCCCTCATGCGCTGCTCCTGGGCCCATCTGGCACCTTCCAGAGGAGCGGCCGGCGGCCCTCGGCCCCTCTCGGGGCTGCCCTCCTCTCGGGGTCCTGCGCCCTTGCGACAGGCTTTCCCGGGGGGGGCCCGCCGAAGGCACCTGCCCGAGCCCCTCCTTGACTTGCTGGCTGGGCACCGGCTCTGCTGCAGAGCCAGGGCGAGGGCGGCTGCACGGCGAGGGCGGCTGCACCGCGCAGCCATCGCCCATCCCGCCGCGGAGCAGGTGAGGTGGTGCCAGGCGGATCCTTGGTTCCTGGGGGCTGGCGAGCCGGGGGGCTGAGTGACCCCACCGTCCCCCCCATGACTGCACCAGGGCCAGCGCCTGCCCTGCTCCTCTGAGCTGGCAGAGCCGCGGTGCTGCCGAGAGCTGCGGTGGGAGCGAGGCCTCGGAGGCTTCCCTGGAGCGGAGCAGCGACGCTCCCCAGGCGGGTGCTTGCGGCGGGCGGGCAGGTGCCGGCCCACGCTGGGGTGACCTTGGGGAGTCACCCTGGCCAGCCTGCCCCGCGCTGGCTCCTTCCCTCCTGGAGTCACTGTCAAAACTTGAAACCCATTGGGGAAGAGCCCCGGCCTGTGTTTTGATGCTGCGAGTGGCGTAGGAGAGTTCCCTGCCCAGCGGGGAGGAGCCGTGGGCAGAGCCGCGGCATCATCTGGGGCTACAAACGTGCACACGAGCAGGATCAGCTCAACGCGGGGCTGAAATCCCGGCCATGAGGAGCCTGCCCTGCTGGGGCATGTTGAGGACGTGTGTCCTTCTATTCCACATTGCCCTGCCGTAAAAAAAATGTGTTTATCTAGTAATGATAATGGAGCATGAACCCAGCTGTGTTTGCCCTGCAAAACCCATTTTCCCGTCTTAAGATAAAACCATTACCCATCTGCATATGTGACATCATTTCGTAATCGGAGTCGTTTAGCGATCCTGTCTCCTCACGGACACAGCGCGGCGATTATTCATGCAAAATTCAGGGGCAGACTTGCTCCAGGAATGAAAGTTGCTATTTACATAAATATTGAATTATTAGGAAGCAGCCTGGGTGGCTGGTTGAGATCCCGAGCTGCAAATCTGATAAAGGAGACCTTGGAAATCGCACGCTGAAGCAGACAGTGCTGAGCAGAGCCACCTCCTTCCAGGTGCTGTGCGCCGTTGTCGTCTCTGTGTTCGCCTCTTCTGGTCTTTATTGATGGGAGGAAAAAGCCCAGTTAGCGTTGACTTTTTTGTTATTTCTGTTGGTGTTTCTGCAACTGGGGTATCGCGCTTGGAGCGGGATTGGGAGCCTGAGGGCTGCATCCAGCCCTCGTTTCGCAGTGACCCGCGGCACGTTGCTGTTCTGGCTCCCACATTTACACCCCGTACGCACCCGGGGCCCAGGCAGGGGCGTGTGTGGGGCTGGGGGTGCTGCGAGGCCTCGGGAGCAGGGACGCACGTGGGGCCAGGGCCAAGGAGGAGGCCGGTGGCGTTCCCAGGGGGCCGGGTGCTTCCCGGGGAGCACAGGAGCCCAGGGAGCGGGTGCTCCAGCTCCAGGGTCCATCCCTTCCCCTTCTCACACGGGAAGAGCCTTGCGTAAGCCCGGGAGGAGGATTCAGCCTCTCTGGATGCATCAGTAATGCTGGGAGCTGCGCGCAGCAGTGACTCAGTGGTGGTGGCGGTGCCCGTCTCCCCGCGACCGCCGCGGGGCCACCTGCCACGGCCACGGCTACGCCGGCATCGCCCCCCACCAGCCCGGCGCTCGCAGCCTTCCGCGATGCTGGGGCTGGGGCTGGGGCTGGGATGGGGATGGGGATGGGGCTGGGGCTGGGGCTGGGACTGGGGCTGAGCTGTGGGTTTTTGCTGCTGGCGAATTTCTGTTGCAAGAGCCGATCCCGCACCTGAATCAGGGGCAAAGCCACATCCAGAGCGTGTGTCCCTGGTGCCGCTTGGCCAGAATCTTCCTCTTCTGGACTTAAAACAGTTTCTGGGGCTTTGCTGGTGCCTGGATGGTGCCACCGTCGGGGCTCCTGAGCAGAGGGACCGGGCTCGCCAGCTGTGGTCACTCCCAGTGTGTGGACCAGCGCTGCTGCTGGTCCCGGTGTTACCGTTCCCTCTGGTGAGGCTGTCGGGGAGCTGTTGTCCCCCTCTGCAGTGTCGGTGTGGGGCAGTCGGACCTGCTGAAAGTGACAGGGAAGAAAGGCTGCGACCCGCTGTCTGGGGGGATTTCAAAGGTTTTGGGTCCTCGAGCAGTTTGCAAAGCCTTGATCCCCCCTCCCCTCCCCAGGGACCCCTGGGGTAAAGGGCTTTTCCAGGGGGGAGCAGCACCAGTCATTCACCACAACTGGCTGTGCTGGGAGGGGGGGGGGGTACGGTCGGGATGTTGGGCATCGCACCTCCCTGCTCGCTCAGCTCGGGCAAACTCCTGCCACTGGCTTCTTAACCCAGTTATAGGAGCGACCTCGTTTTTTAGAATATGAGTATTTAGTGCGAGTTTGCAGAGCACCGATCCTGCGCTGCTCCCGCCCGCTTGCAGCCAGGGCCTTGGTCCGGGCCGAGGGGCTCATCCCTCGGGGACCCCCCGGTCTCGGGGAGCTCCGGCCGCCCGGGCAGGCTGGGGAGCGGCAGCTGGGGGCCCGGTCACTGCCGTCGCCATCGAGGGGAGCGACACGTTGCACCGAGCGTGTGGAGGTGGCTGGATCGTCCCTGGGAGCTCCGTGTGCCAGTGATGGAGCTGAGAGGGGACATCCTGGTGTCCTGCTGCTGTGCCCCCCCTCGGATGGCGCCGGGGGTTCTCCTGGCCCCCCCCAGGCAGCAACAGCGGGCAGACGGGGAGGCTTTGCTGGTGCAGCCGTCGGGATTGCCCCGCGCCTCTCCGGCCTTGGGGTCTCGTCGGGGTTTTGGAGGTGCTGGAGCGGTGGCAGCTCTGCGGAGGGACCTGGTGCTCTGGGGTCTTGGGGGCAGGAGTGTGGGGGGGTCCTGGGGCTTGGGGGGGGCTCAGCCCCGACTCAGCTCCTGGCCAGGACCTGTGGGGCGGCACTGCTGAGCCAGGCTCGGGGCAGGCGGTGCAGTAGGAACGCAGCAGCCCCCGCTCGCAGGGGCTTTCGGCATCTTCTGTCACCGTCGCTGCCATTCAACTGGGTCAGGAGCAAAGGAGGGGGTGCTGAGGATCCTAATTAATTTGTTTTCAGATATTTTTAGTAGCCTGGATTGGATCTTATTTTCTATGCACACACTGCTCTTGGAGGAAGAAAGGGTTGGCATCACACCCGGGTCCCCAAAGAGATCACACAGAGTCAGCCGTGTGTCTTGGGGGGGTCAGGAGCAGTTTACTTTCTCAGCAGGCTGAGTTCTGCCCTGGCTCAGCCAGATTGCGAAGGGATTTGAGCCAGTGGAGAGTTTGGCCCAGCTGGCGTGATTATTTAATCTTTGTTCTTCACAGCTTTGCGTGGCTGATGCCCCCACGGGACTCGCTCTGTGCCGCGGGGTCAGTTCGCAGCGAGGGCACGAGCTGCTGGGGGGTTTGTGGGGCAGATCCAGCCTGGTGCTGCCGCGGCCCCAGCAGCGGCTCTGCCGGTGTCCGGGGGGTCGTGTCATGCGGCTGGAGCCCAGGGGTCCGGCAGGACCCACTGTGGCCGCAGGGGTGCGGGGGAACACAGCCCGCTCCTCCTGGCTGGGGAGGGTACCCTGGAGACAGCCCTGGGTGTGAAGTCACCCTTGTGCAGCAGTGACATCACTCACGGTTGCCACGACAACGCCTCACATGGGGAAGGTGTCATTGGAGAAAGGTCAGGAGCCGGGATGCTCAGCTCCGGTCCTGCGCTAATCTGCACGGGGGGATGGAGCCGGCCCATCCCCCGTTCCCATCTGCGGGAGGTCCCCCCCTCGTCCCCCCGTCCCCCCCAGTGTGGCCAGGGCAGCCCCTGCCCCTCAGCCTGTGGCTCCTGGGGTGGGCAGCGGCGGGGGGGGGGGGGGGGGGGGGGGCTGAGCGTGGGCAAAGGTCCTGCTGTCTGTGCGGGTGGCACCGAGGAGCATCCTCTCCTCCGGCCCCCCAGGGCAGTGCCAGGGCGTGGGGCAGGCGGGGCCGGGGACCCCTGTGCACGGTCCTGCCGGGATGGGGCTGCTGTGACCTTGCAGATGCTCGGAAAGGTCATGGGAGGCCCAGAGCATGGGGCAAGGAGAGAGGAGAGAAGGACGGGGGTGAGGCAGGGGAGGGTGGGGGCGGCGGAGGAGCCGCGCAGCCGGGCAGAGGCAGAGGCTCCAGCTGCAGCCGTACGTGACCCGCTGCGGCTCCTTCCGCCGCGGCCGCGCTGCCGGGGTCCAGCAGCCACCGCCCTGCGCACCCCCAAAACCAGGACCACAGCCCCGTCCAGGGAGGCGCTGGGGAGGGGTGGCCCTGGCTGTCCCTGGGGACTCTGTCCCCCGTCGTCGGGTCGCCCCCCGGGAGTGGGGATGGGTGGGGGCTGCTCCCAGGGCAGCGGTGGGGGAGGCCGAGCTCCCCCGTCCTGCCTCCAGCCGTGACCTCGAGCGCTGACCGCAGAGAGTGCGATGGCCCCGCCGCGGACGGCGGTTTGGGGGTGAGGGTGATCCCCAGCCCGTGGGCGGCTCAGCGGGGGGGTCTCCCCCACCGGCACATGGCAGCATCGTTCTCCCCTGGGACATGCCTGGTTTGGGTGCTCAGGGCAGACCTGGGGCCAAACCAGCGCAGCAGAAAGAGCCCCCGCAGCGGCCAGCCCCAGCCTCATCCTGCACCCCCTCCGCACTCGCACAGCCATACCGCTACCAGGGGCTGCGCTGCCCGGCAAGATCAGGCCTGGAGGCAGTTTTGAGGGGGGGGAGCAGGATGTGGTCCCTGGGCAGAGGGTGCCTGGGGCCGAGGTGGAATCAGGGTGCTGGCACCCCGGCAGCGGGGGTCTCTTAGGGCAGGGTGTAGTGACCAGGTCCCCTCGATGCAGGGGGTGGCTGCGGGGCGCTGGTGACACCCTCCTCCATCCTCTCGCTCCCCAGGTTTTACTGGGACTTCACGATGCTGCTCTTCATGGTGGGCAACCTGATCATCATCCCCGTGGGCATCACCTTCTTCAAGGAGGAGACCACAGCGCCCTGGATCGTCTTCAACGTGGTCTCTGACACCTTCTTCCTGATGGACCTGGTGCTGAACTTCCGGACGGGGATTGTCATCGAGGACAACACGGAAATCATCCTGGACCCCGAGAGGATCAAGAAGAAGTACCTCAAGACCTGGTTTGTGGTGGACTTTGTCTCGTCCATCCCCGTGGACTATGTCTTCCTCATCGTGGAGAAGGGCATAGACTCGGAGGTCTACAAGACGGCCCGCGCCCTTCGCATCGTCCGCTTCACCAAGATCCTCAGCCTCCTGCGGCTCCTGCGCCTCTCCCGGCTCATCCGCTACATCCACCAGTGGGAGGAGGTGAGTGTCCCACGGGACGCAGCGGCACTGGCTGGGGGGAGCAGGAGCCAGGAGGGGCCCCTGTGAGGGCCGCGGGGCTCGGCACTGCCCGAGGTGCCGGCGGGTTGGAGGGGGCCTGCGGGGCTGCATGCGGGGCTGCATGCGGGGCCAGTGGGTGGCTGTGACCCTCCCTGGAGAGGGGGGGGAGGTTCTGGGCACCCCTGGGTGTCCCCCACCTTCCCTCTGCTCTGTCCCCTGTGGTACAGCAGCACCCCTGGGTGACAGCATGGCCAGGCACAGGCAGACGTGCTGCCCCGTGCTCTGCCAGCAGCTCAACCGCGTCTGTGGTTGGCTCGACCACCCAGCTCCGCACCTCTGGTCCCCGCCAGCTCGCTGGGGAGCACCGGGGGGGCTGCGGGAGCCCCAGCACCTCAGGGCCAGCAGGACCCCGGGGTGCCCAGGGCAGGAGGCGGGGTGCTGCCCGGCTTGGTGCACCCAGGGTGTGCCTTGGCGTGGGGACAGGGTGTGCTCGGCCTTGCCGCGTGGGCAGGTGCCTCCCGGCAGCTCCGCTGGCTGCGCGCCCGCGGCTGGAGGGGTGGCGAGGGCCTTCGCTCCCTCCTCCTCCTCCTCTGCCACCGCCTGTCCCCAGGCCCAGCGAGGGCACGTGCGGCTCTTGGCCGGGTGTCCGGTAGCGCAGCAGGGACCCGCGGTGCAGTCTGGGCACGGTGACGTCGGCTCCGGTGGCTGCGGGGATGGCACCGGACCCTCCTGCGCCTCCACCCTGCAAAGCCGCGTGGCCGCTCTGCGAGCCGGGGTGGGCGCTGGGGGCTTGTGCCCAGCTGGGGTCTGCTGCGGGAGCTCCCGTGCCTCCTGTGAAGCCCCATCCCAGACCGTGTCCAGCCCCCCCTGTCCCCCCCCCCGCCAGGGCTCCGGCTCTGCACCCTTTTTTCACTTTCAGATGGGATTTAGCAGGGAGAGCGGCGGGGGCGCGTTAAACCTGCGCGTGGCTGCGCGGATTATCCGGGTAATCGCATCCGCCTACGGGGCACGGGCGGGGAGGTGGCCCCGATCCCCGCTGGGACTCACCTGCTCTCGGTGGGGGCTGGTGGATGCTGTGGGACCATCTCCGGGGAGGCCACATGTGCCTGATTTAGCCCTCGACGGCAGTGGGTGGGAGAGGGGCAGAGAGTGGCCACTCTGGGGTAGAGATGGCCACTGGCTGCATCGGGGCAGGGATGTGCCCGCGGCCGGCAGAGACGGGGCCAGGGCTGCTCCTGCCTGTCCTCGCCCCTTCCCCAGCCCTCGCGCTCCACCTTGTTCCCTCCCCAGCACGTTGCACCGGCTCTGCCTCGTGCTGCCCGCGCCGCGTGCCCTGCCTGCGCAGGCAGCCACAGAGCCCGCTGTGGCCGTGGCGGTGGCCGTGGCCATGGCCGTGGCTGTGGCCATGGCGTGGCCCTGCAGCTGCTCCATGCGATGCTGCAGGGCTCCAGCCTTGGATCTGCAGCGGGGGGACGATTGGGAGTTTCACAGCAAGGGGGTTAATTGCTTATTTTTTTTCTTTCCCCCTGCCCTGAATTCACTTTTTCTGGACGCTAAAAATATTAAAGGAAAAGGAACAAGTCCTCAGCCCGTGGCTCAGTTTGCAACCAGTAGGACACGTCTCTACCCCCTACCTGTGGGGGGCCGGGGGCAGGGGGTGCTGCTGCCAGGCTGGGGCTGGGGACGCGGCCAGGGGAGCCCCGCTCTGACGGGAGCTGGGGGCTCGGGGGTGCTCAGGGCACCGATCAGCCGCTCCACGGCCAGGGCTCTGGTCCCAGCACCACCATGGTGGGTCCCCCCGGTCACAGCTCCCTCCCCTGGGCTGGGGGCTCTCCCGGGGGCCCTCCCGGGGTGTTGTTGATGTGTCTCAGTGTTTGATGCTCTCGTAGCCGCCAGCCCTGGGGGGACGCAGCCCCGGCGCATTGTTGGTGGGATTTCTGGGCAGTGTGGAGCCGCCCGGGCTGCTCTCCCCAGATTGGGGGCTGAGAGGGGACCTGACGTGGGCACCTCGGACCCTCTTTACCAAAAGCCGCCTGTGGCTGAGCCTGGTCCCCAGCACCCGCTGCCCCGGGGGCTGCCCCGCTCCCTCGCCAGTGCCCAAAGCATTTGGCTCTCCCTGAGCAGCCGCCAGCGCTGGCTTATCCTCACCAAAGCTCGCGGCCATTAGTGCTTTCCAGGGCGGCAGCGTGGCAGCGTCCGACCAGCTAGAAATAGGCAGGTGGAGCACAGGCTGCTGGGGGGGCTGGGACCGTGAGTGCCTCCTTTGGCCGAGGCCGTGTGGGTCAGTGCCCCGAGGGCGCCGGGCAGTGGGGGATGGTCCCTGCGCTCACCCGCTGCTGTCCCGCCCCGGCCCCGCCACCTGCAGATTTTCCACATGACCTACGACCTGGCCAGCGCGGTGATGAGGATCATCAACCTCATCGGCATGATGCTGCTGCTCTGCCACTGGGACGGCTGCCTCCAGTTCCTGGTGCCCATGCTGCAGGATTTCCCCCAGAACTGCTGGGTCTCCATCAACGGGATGGTGGTGAGTGCTGCTCCCGGCCCCACCGCGCTCCCCTGGCCCCGCGCCGCCCGGAGCCGCAGTGCCCGACGGTGCGAGCGCGGGGGGGGCACGGGGCCCCCGCGCCTGCTGCGGACGCTCTCCCTGGCGAGGTCTCGCAGGACCCGGGGCCTGTGATCGATCCGGGTGGGCGGAAGATGCTGACGGGGCTCTTTGCCCCGTCCCTTGCCGCCTTCTCCTGCTCATTAGTAGCAAAGCTGCTATTAATAAATAATGGGCCACGTTTCTAATTGCTCCCTCTCTGCCCTGCAGCGTGCTACAAATGGCTCTTCTGCCTCCATCCCTCTCATCCCGCTCTGCCGGTGTTCCCATCCCTGCTCCATTCCCCCTGCCTGGCTTCCTCCCCTTCCTTCCTCCCCTCCTCGTCTCGCGCTTTCCCTTCCCCGGCTGCTTCGCTCCTGGGGGAGCCGGGGCTTTGCCTGAGGCTGGGCCGGGGGATTCCAGCCTGACCCAGCCACGTCCGCAGGCTCCCGCGTGCTGCGGTAACTCAGCAGCTTCCACAAACTCAGAGCTTGTTCCCGTCACAGCATTTCACAAAGCTGCACTTTTGTATATCAGCTTAAAAAAACCCAACAACATCACTGAGTCCCTGAAGCGAAGCCAGGCGGGTGGTGAGGTGCAGGAACCCGCCGGGAAGGAGCAGAGCGCTGCGGGATCGCCGCCCGGGCGCTTGGGGTGGGTTTGGGCCTCACCTGCAGGGTGGGACTGTCACAGCCCAACAATCCCCTTGCTGAGTGCGGCGGGGAGGCAGAGGCAGAGAACCAGGACAGTTTGCCAGGCCTGAGTCGGGGCGCTGTACCCACGCACACGCATGTGCGAGCGGCCGAGCGGCCGCCGGGGCTGAGCGCCGCCGCCATCCCTGTCGCTGCAGAACGACTCCTGGAGCGAGCTGTACTCCTTCGCCCTCTTCAAGTCCATGAGCCACATGCTCTGCATCGGCTACGGGAAGCAGGCGCCTGAGAGCATGACAGACATCTGGCTGACGATGCTGAGCATGATCGTGGGGGCCACCTGCTACGCCATGTTCATCGGCCACGCCACCGCCCTCATCCAGTCGCTGGACTCGTCCCGGCGCCAGTACCAGGAGAAGGTAAGGCTGGGCTGGACGGGGACCACGGCCCCCAGCCCCTGCCTGGCGCAGCCCCCCTGGAGCCGCAGCGGTGCCTGACGGGGTGAGCGCTCTGTGCCGACACAGGGCAGGGACGAGGCGCCGGAGCGGGACCCCACAGCCAGGAGGGGTCTGGGCTCACCCACGGAGCAGGGACGTGCTGGGGGTCCCGGCCCCGCAACCCCCGCCCGGCTGGGCCCTGACGCCGTCCCTCGTCCCTCCCCGCAGTACAAGCAGGTGGAGCAGTACATGTCATTCCACAAGCTGCCCGCCGACTTCCGCCAGAAGATCCACGACTACTACGAGCACCGCTACCAGGGCAAGATGTTCGATGAGGACAGCATCCTGGGGGAGCTCAATGAGCCCCTGCGCGAGGTAAGGGCCCCCGGGGGCCGGAGAGGTGGCTGAGGGACGCTGTGGCGAGGATGGGACCCCCTGAGCCCTCCCCACAGCGCGGGTCCCCCTGCTCTGTGTGGCGGGGGAGGCCGCGGGGCCACCGGCTCCCACAGGGCATGTGCTTGGGGTCGAGCACCTCTCGCTCTGGCTCTGCAGCTCCACGTGCAAGTGTGTCTGTGCACAATCGTGTCTGCGTGTGCCGACACCTCCGTGTTCGTGAGCCTGCCCCGGGGAAGCCACGTCCCGGGCTCCTGGTCCCTCACCTCCTTCCCCTGCAGGAAATTGTGAACTTCAACTGCCGCAAGCTGGTGGCCTCAATGCCGCTGTTCGCCAACGCGGACCCCAACTTTGTCACGGCGATGCTCACCAAGCTGAAGTTTGAGGTGTTTCAGCCGGGCGACTACATCATCCGCGAGGGCACCATCGGCAAGAAGATGTACTTCATCCAGCACGGGGTGGTCAGCATCCTCACCAAGGGCAACAAGGAGATGAAGCTCTCCGACGGCTCCTACTTCGGAGGTGAGCACTGGTAGGGCCAAGCCCGCGTCCCCTCCTGGGGGCTGCACGAGGCACCAGGAGGCCCGCGCTGTCCCGGGGCACCCGCCACTCGATCGTCCTCGCCCCTTTCCCCTCCTTGCTGGTGGTGTTTTGACTTTGGCACTGGTGTGTCCTCCGCAGAAATCTGCCTGCTGACCCGGGGCCGGCGCACGGCCAGCGTCCGGGCAGACACCTACTGCCGCCTCTACTCGCTCTCGGTGGACAACTTCAACGAGGTGCTGGAGGAGTACCCCATGATGAGACGCGCCTTCGAGACCGTGGCCATCGACCGCCTCGACCGCATCGGTAGGGCACAGCGGGCTGGGGGGGCACGGGGCCTGGCCTGGACGTGGCTGGGGTGGGGGGCTCGGCCTGGCCCCAGCGCAGGGTCTCACGGTGGTCCCCACCCCGGCCCCCTCCCTTGCAGGGAAGAAGAACTCAATCCTGCTCCACAAAGTGCAGCACGACCTCAACTCGGGCGTCTTCAACAACCAGGAGAACGAGATCATCCAGGAGATCGTCAAGTACGACCGGGAGATGGTGCAGCAGGCGGAGCTGCAGCAGCACACGGCCCTGTACAGCCCCGTCCAGCCCCAGGTCACCTCCGCCATCGCCACCCTCCAGCAAGCCGTCGCCATGAGCTTCTGCCCGCAGATGGCCAGCCCGCTGGTGGGCTCCATGGCCCTGGGCTCGCCCCGCATGATGCGCCGCTTGCAGTACGCGCAGGCCGTGCCCAGCCCCTTTGCCGTCTCCCCCGTCTTGCTGCAGCAGAGCCCCCCGCAGCAGCCGCAGCCCCCCGTGCCCCACGCCAACCCCTCGCCCTCGCAGGACCAGGTGCAGCCCACGGCCCTGCCCGCCTCCACCAGCGCCTTCGCCGCGGCCGCGGCCAGCCCGCCGTCCCAAAGCCCGCTGGCCAGCCGGACGTTCGCCTACGGAGCCGCCCCGGGGCAGCTGGGCTCCCAGCTCTCCCTCAGCCAGCAGCAGCCGCCCGGCTCGCCCCAGCGCCTGGCCGCCCACAAGAGCACGCAGGCGCTGCCCACCAGCAGCCTCAGCCAGGATTCGCGGCCCCTCTCGGCCTCGCAGCCCTCGCTGCCCCACGGGCTGGCGGCCGGCAGCACCCAGAGCCCCCCGGCCTCGGCCCGCGAGTCCTGCGCCTCCATCGGTGGGGGCCCAGCCACCGCCTCGCCGGGCCCCGGCCCCCCGGCCGTGCTGCGGGGCCCGGCACCCTCGCGGGGGGCTGCGGCCCACCCACCGGCCGCGGGCTCGGTGCAGGCGGGGCCGCCCGCGCTGCCGCAGGACTCGGCCCGCAAGGATTCGGCGGCCAGCACGCCCGACACGGACCCGGCCAAGTCCAGGCTCTCTTCCAACTTGTGACCTCCGCGCCAGGCCGGGCGCGGGGATGAGTGTGCCCGAGGGGGCTGCGGCCATGAGCCCCGTCTCGCCCCGTGCCCCGTCCTGCGCCGGGTGAGGGCCACGGCCACGCCGCCGGCTGCCTCCCCCCGCCACGGCGCCAGCCCCGCTCCCCGCTGCCTCCCGCCGCAGAGCAGGGCAGCACAGGGGGGCCGCAGCACCCCCCCACCCACCGCGGGGGTACGGGGGGGCCGGGCTGAGCCCCGGCCCGAGTCGCCTCTGACCAAAGCGCGGCCCCGTCTCCCGCTCCCCGTGGCGAAGCCCCGCTGCCCCAGCCGCCCCTAGAAGCCACAGCTGCATCATCCCCGTCTCAGCTCCGCGTATGATCCGTGACCTGAGCCCACGCCTGTGTCTGTGCAGCCCCGGGACCCCTCCCTGGGGCTTTAGGCGCTGGCCAGCCCCGGCGCCTGCCCCCCCTCCCCTCCCACAGACCCCAGGTGAGGGGTGATGGTCCAGGACTGGAGGTAAGTTGGGGGGGGGTCTGAGGGATGGTCACCCCGAGGCTCACGAGAAGCCCACGCACACGCTGCTGCCCCCAGCCCGACCCTGGGGCTGGGGGGGGTAAATGCAGCCCCACTTCCCTGCAGTCAGACACGGGAGCCTGGGGCCCTGCACCCGGGGCTGTCCCGGCACTAACGCCGGGGACACGCACACTGTGTGCACCAGCGTGCCCGGGTGTGCCCCTGCGGACACGGGTGTGCCAGCGGGTGTGTGCAGTGTGTGTGTGTGCACGTATGCCTCTGCCTCACGCTCCGGAGCCTTCCACATTGAATGTACGCAGCGACCGCGGGGCCCGCGCCAGCCCGGCGCCCTGTAGCTGCGCAGCCGGCGGGACACGGCCCCGCTCCCAGCTCCCCCTTTCCCTCCAGCCCATCCTGTGCAATAAACGTCAGCAGCTGACAGAGCTACGGCCGACTCCGTCTCTGCTTCTTCGCCACCGTCCCTCCCCGCCGCGGCTCCGGCTGCCTCCGCTCCCCTGCCACCGGGCACGGCCCCAGGAGCCGGCGTTGGCCTTGGTGAGCTGCTTCCCTGCCAGAGGAGGGACAAGGTGAAAAGGCTCCTCCCAGAACCTTCCCTTGCCGGCAGGGCGCTGTCCCTGCTCCAGCATCAGCGAGGAAGGAGCTGGGAGCAGGCTGGGCGCTGGAGGCGGGTGGGCACAGGGCTCAGGTGAGCCCCAGCCGCAGGATTTCCACCCAAAGGAGGGGAGCGGGGGCCTGGAAGGGCCCCTGGGGGTGCGGTGGGGCCACCAGCTGCAGCCACCCCCACTCCCACTGCAGCTGCACCAGCCCCTCAGTTTTGTCTCTGTTTCTGCTGCAAAAGCAGTTCCAGAATGTGACACCTTTCGTCAGCAAAACAGCAGCAGGGGGGTGAAACCAGTCCCACGTCCCCAGGAGGGGGGTAGGAGCCCAGGCCTTGTCCCAGGCTTAGCTGAGGAGGACTCAGTTCCCAGTTAGTATTTCAAAAAACGTTTTATTTACAGTATCATACACCTCCACCCTGTGTTAGTGGTTTTCCCTGCCTGAGACTCAGCAGAAGCGAAAGCGATCCCTGGAGCTGAGAGTCAGGAGCTGCACGGAGGCTCGGTGGTGCAGGAGGCCGATGATCAGGGTGGGCACTGGGGGGAGGGACGGGGGGAGGGACGGGGGGATGGCAGCCCAGGACCAGCAGCCCAGGACCAGCTCCGGCACCTTGCCCCATCCACCGTCACCCCTTCAACCCACCAGAGAGCTGCAGCCCCCCCTTGCCTGGGACAGGGGCAGCAACAGCAAACAGTGCAGACACACAGCTCCCCCCACCCCCTCGCCGCTCCTCCTGCGCCCTCCCAGTTTGCCCCAGTGTCTTGCTGGGCTGGCGGCCGTACCCACTTTCCCCATGAGACGCAGGAGCTCGCGGGCCAGTGCCCACAGCAGCAGCCCGAGGTAGTCGGGGGCCCCACTGGGCTGCCGGGGCTCAGCTGAAGAAATAGGTGGAATTCATCACCCGCTTCAGGTTGAACGTGCCTGGGGGAAGCGAGGGAGAGGAGAGGTCAGAGGAGAGAAGCTGCGCCAGGCTCTGCTTCAGCTTCCTGCCGAGAACAGCTGCAGCTCAGCGCCCGACACAGGCTGGGCCAGCACAGAGGGAGCGTTGTGGTCTTCCAGGAACTGATGTCCCTCCAAATTTATCTGGGAGGGTGGTAGGAAGAGCAAGACAGAAGAGCAACAGCAGCAAGGCAGGGGAGGACGAGAGGGAACGAACCATCCTGGCTCGTGCTGCCGCTGGGGCTGAGCGCGGCGCTGCCCAAGAGCCAGGGAGCAGGGGTCTGCTCCAAAGGTCAGGCAGATGGTCTGGCAGAGGCAGGGCCGAGAGATTAGGAGGAGTTAAAGTAATTGCCTTAATCCCATTGTATGTGTATTATCCAGATCCTGGCAATCACCTCCCCTCTCCAGACAGAGGCCTCTGGCTGGAAGCAGATGGGAGAGGAGCTCGGCTGGGCTGGGGCGTCCTGGGGAGGCAGGGACGGCTCCCAGGGAGCTGCAGGGGAACCTCTGAAGGTGCTGCCCCCCGCCTCTGCCGTGCTGCACAGGCAGCAAAACCCCATCCCAGGGACAGCCAGACCCCCACCCTGTCCAGCTCCAGACACATCAGCTCAGCGATGCTGGGGGCCGCTCCCCACCTCCCTCCCCTCGTCTCCAAATAGCTCTGGGCCGCTGCTCCTACCTGTCTTGGGGACATTCGACAGCTGCTCCATCAGTTTACTCTGCCAGAGGGCTCTCATCTCTCTGTCAGGGCTGGATGAACCAGAAGGAAAGCAAATCAGCGTGGGAGCTCCGGGAGAAGGTGCACCCTCCTCTGCTCCCCCTGACAAGAGGATTCAGCTCTCCCAGAACACACCATCCGCCCTGCAGCACCCGGAGCAGGGGCTCAGCCCCAGACACAGCAGCCCCAGGCAGGTGCCGAGGTGGCTGCAGACGCTGCCCAGGACTGGGCCGGTCTCTGGGGGGGTAACGGGGGCCACACACCAACCCAGCAGGTGCCTTCACCGCTCCCCCCTGCCCCATTCACAGCGGGGAACCCCAGGCACCCCCAACGCATTTGAGCACCAAATCCTACTCCAGTTCTGTACCAAAAGGATGCAGACACCTCGTTTTTCACCCCGAGGTCCAAGGTAATTTGGGCATCAGTGAGGAAGGAAGAACAGCTTCCCTCCAGAGCAACCCCCAGCTCACAACCCGTGAGCATCTGGGCACAACCACCCTGGGAGAGGGAAGGGCTGCGGGCAGGGAGCACGGGGGGGTTCGCCAGCAGACCAGGGGTACCTGCAGTACTTCTCCACCATGAACTTGGACAGATCCTGCAGGATCTTCTCGCTGTGCAGAGCCACGAATTGCTGCCGACAGATCTGATCCAGGGAGCAATGGTGAGTTAAGAGGCGTTTTCCCCTCCTTCCCCTCAGTGCTTCATCAGCCGAGACAGAGGTGAGGGGCAGGGAAGGGCACGGGGGGGCAGGGGGGGCTGCCAGACAAGGGGGAAGGGAATCAGCCTGGGGAGGGGGGAGGCAGAGGCCGACTCCTGTTTATCAATCAACTCTACAACAGCTCTGGCAGCACTTCAGGGGAAGGGCCCAGGGCAGGACAGAGGCACCGATGCTGCCAGGCGCTGGGTTTAGCGCTGATTTACGGGCAGATTCTCCCACAGACACTCCCTGAAGGGTGGGAGGAGAGGGGGCTACAGCACCAGGACATCATCTGCAGCCACCAGCAAGCACCCCAGGCTCACCGCGCCCAGGTAAATAAATCAGGCTCTGGAGCAAAGCCCAGGGCAGGCAAGGGCTGGCAAGTGCCCAGAGGACAGATCAGCAAGATCCCTGCTCTCGTCAGGACACTTGTACCTGGTTCATGACATCCACGGTGAGCGCGTGAGTCCAGTAGCAATCGTGGACCGAGACGAAGGTCAGACCCTGCCTGGCGGTGGCAGAAGGTGCCATTGGTACCGAGAGCCCCCTCTCTGCGCTGGCCCCCGCCTCATGCAGACCTCGCCGGGACCATGCTGGGGGGGACACACACACCCCGCCCGGTGCCCCCAGATCTTCAGAGCGTGGTGGCCAATGCCAGCGCCTCCCCTCACCCCCCCATCTGCCAGGAACCCCAAACGCCCCCAGCAGGGAGGAGCCCGGCTGCCCGCTGCCGACCTGAGGCAGTGCAGAGCCGTGAGCATCATGTGCGTGGAGTCCAGGGAGTGGATGAAGTTGGGTGGGAAGGCGTTCTTCTGCTTCACCGTGTCGGGCTTCCTGCAGCACAGGGTGGGAGGCGGGAGGAGCTGGGGCACTTCCAGGGCCGGAGGGGAGCCCGCCAGCACAGAGCCAGCACCAGCCGAGACCCAGAGGGTTCCTCCAGCCGGTTCCACCCATGGGAAGGCTTTGTCCCCAGAGCACAGGCTGGGGACAGCTCAGGGAGACCATGGTCTCGTACTTACTGGTTGCCATTGAAGGTTTTCACAGTCAAGGTCTGCATACTGCAATTCAGCTGCAGGGAGAGAGGAAGGGATCAGCTGTCACAGGGCCCTGCCCCGTGCTGCCGGAGAGGGGACAGCACCAACTGCGAGCTGCTCTGCCGGGAGCGTCCCCAGCTGCAATGAGGGCCTGGGCAGGGACCTCCCCGAGCACCCCAGTCACCACCGCAGCGGGCGCTGCTCAGTGACACCCTGCCCGCTGCCCCTCCTGAGGGTGCTGGCCGGCACCCTTCGCCCCATTCCAGCGACGCGCTGATTCACCCCCGCGAGGGCCACGAGAAGGGCTTGTGGAGGTGAGCGGCTGCGGGGACGAGACGGGCTGTGGAGCTGTGAGTCAGCGCAGCAGCGCGTGGGAGGTGAGAGCAGCGAGACTGAATCACGCGAGCCCCGAGGAAGGCTCCCCGGCGCGGGAACGGGCCCGTGCCCCAGCTGCCTGAGTGGGACGGGAGCAGCAGAGCTTCCTCAGCAGCCCACCCACACGCTCCCGTCTCTGCCGGGAGCGATGAGGCCGGAGGATGTGCCTGCACACACAGTCCTACCTGCTCTGCAGGCTCACCCGCAGAGGATGCCAACCCGCTGGGCTTTAGCTCGCTGCCTCGAAGCCCAGCTGCGCTCTCCCTGCTTCCCACCACGGCTGGGGAGGGGCAGAGGGGTCCTGCACACCAGCTACTTACCACAGTGGGCTTGGAGCGGTAGTAGGGCTGCACGATGGGGAGACCCAGCGGCGTGACCCACTCCACCGTCTGTCCCGACTGGGCGATGAGCTTGGCGCTCTCCGTCAGCCAGTTCTGCGGAGGGAAGCGGGGAAGAGAGTGGCTGGAGTTAGTGGGGGTGGCTGGGAGACCCCATCCCCTCGCAGGCGACCCCGACTCCTGCTGCTGGGACAGTCTGGCCCGGTACCAGGCACAATCCCACACCTTTGGGCTGGGACAGGAGGATCCTCTCTGGGCCAGAACCACCATCTCCTGCCATGGAGCAGCCCCTGGTCTACGCACGGGCGGGCCAGGGAAGAAGAAAAGGCAGAGAGGGATAAGAGGCAACAGGCACCTTACCTGGATGTCTCGAGTCGCTGAGAACATCTCCTTGATGCCGTTGAACACCTGCTTTACCAGGTAGTGAGATGCTTCCCACAAGTATTCCTGCAGAGCAGAGGCAGAGCGAGGGGTCAAGGGGCAAAGTGAGGGGTCCTGGGGTAAAGCACCAGAGCACCTCGCTGCTCCCCGGCGCTGCCTCTGTCACGGGCTGCGTGAGCCTGGAGCTGGCGCAGGCGGCTGCGGGGTGCGATGGAGGGAGGCCCAGATCAGCATTTCACAGGGCTCCTTGTCCAAGGACAGGCCGATCTCTGCGCAACATCCCCGGACGAACAGGAGGCTCTCACTGCCTCGTCGGCCCCAGGAATGTAACAGGCAGCAGGAACACCCCCAGCATGCCACCCTCAGCAAGGGCTGTCTCTCAGTGGGGTCACACAACAAGAAACAGGCGTCGGGAGGAACAAGCCTCCAAGAGCTCTGCTAGAGACAAGGGCCACTTCCAGAGGGAATAGTGCAGCCACAAACCTGCCTTTGCACCTGAAACACCCGCTGAGGCCGTTGTGCCACCAAGCTGGGCCCAGGGAGGGTGAGGAGTCCCACCTGGAGAGTCCCTCCCCAGCCACAAGCGCAGGCAGACAGCTCCTGCTCGGCACAGGCGCGGGGGGCTCAGTCCTGCACACCCTTCTGCTGGCGAGGTTTGGAGGTAGGGAGGAAGCAAGGCAGGAAGGAAACCCAGAGGAAGGGCAGCGCAGGCACCTCTCCCACCAGGGGCTGAACGTGGAGGAGACACGCTGGGGAGGGCAGGGTAGGCGCGTTACCTCAGGGAACTCGATCTCCTTGAGACGCTTCTCCATCTGCAGCCGCCCGCCGTAGCGCGTGACGCCGTACACCACTGTCATCACCGTCTGCTTCACCACCTTGCGGCTGATGAAGCCCTGCAGCACCTGGGCCACCTTCACCCCCTGCTCAGCATCCTTCTTCCGAAACTCCTCCACCTGAGGAGGAGAGCGCTCGGGAGCTCAGCCCCGCTGTGAGCTGTGCTGGCCCAAGCCCCCCTCCCTGGCCGGGAGCTTCAGGGGGACCATGAGACCCCCCCAGCTGGGCACTGCCTGGCTTGAGCCCCCACCAGAAACTCTGCAGCCCACCTCCGCCAGCCCTGGTTAAGAGATCATCTGCTGAAGGGATCAAGAGGCATCCAGACCTCAGAGGTAACCGCGTCCGCAGGACCCGAGCTTTCCACTGCTGCCTCAGCAGTGTCACTTGTCACAAGTGTCACCTGTCCGGCACCACCACAAGGATGGCCCTGGGACTGTGGCTCAGGACTCGGGTTCTCCTGCCTCTGCCACCCCAGCGATAACTGAGCAAACCCTCTGCATGCTCCTCCTGCCCGGGTAAAACGTGCCGAGGCCTAGAAGGCAGCGCCAGGGGTGCAGTGCCAGCGGAGCGGGGCTGGCAGCTCGCAGCACTCCCAGCAGGCTCGCTTCACAGCGCGTCTTGCCAAGGAAACTGAAGACTTCGCTGCAGTGCCAAGGGCTGAACCTCTCCTTCCTACCCAGCTCAAAGAAAATCCCACAACCTGTGGGCCAGCCAGCTGTGACCAAGAGATGAGAAACACCCTCTGCTCTCTTCCACCTCCCTACCCTACTTCTCCCAGACTTCATTCAGAAGTGCAGACAGCAGGAATCCCAGTGGATTTCTCACAGCTACCTCTGTGAGGAGAGATCTCCAGTCAGATCCCCGCTGCAGCAGTGGTTCCCGTTGGGGGAGGGAGAGACCCCCCACCTCTGACCAGCTCGGGCTTTCCCAGCACACTGGTCTTACTCCGACCCTTCTCCCTGGGAGCTGGAGCGACCCCGTGCAACACGCGGGCAAGGGGGGAGGCGGGTCCCGGAGGTGCTGTGCCCGCTGTGCCTCACCTGCTGGGCCACCGCGCTGTAGACATCCTGGGGGACGCCGCAGGGCATCAGGTTGACGGACACGGCGCCAATAAGGTCCCGGCCGAGCGCCGCGTAGTGCTGCAGACCATTGCAAGAGCCATCCTGCGTGCGGGGAGAGCAGCGGGGACAAGGCGTTCGCGTGTGGACAGAGTCCAGCTCGTCCGCCCCGCCCAGAGCGCCGGCACTTGGCTCAGAGGTTATGGCCATTTCCCCCCCACTCCAGACAGGTTTGCAGCCGATCTCCCAGCAGCGGCCAGGGCCACACCAGTTTCCGTTTTCCTTCTGGCCAGTTTTCCTGTCTGGGTCTCATCACTAACTACTGCTGCCTATGAGGTTTAAAAAAAGAAAACTTCACATCAAACTGCCCCCTCCATGAATTTTCAAAGACATCAGAGCTCTGTGGAAACACTGAAAACCAGAAAATTTGGAAAAAAACAAATCTGTCTGGATGCTAAAAGAAGCCCCCAGAGCCAGCAGTCAAAACAGCCTCAGAGAGCCCAGGAGCGGGCTCGGCGGTGGGAAGAGCAGCTGAGCCGAAGGCCACTGGGCAGCCAGAGCTGACTCGGATGCAGCCGGCCGCGCCGCCTCCGCTCCGGGGCTGACGAAAACACCCTCTGACAGAAACCAGCCCCGACCCGGCCCTTCCCAAAGCCAGGGCTAGGGCCACGCCGACCCATCTGCCACAGCAGCTGCCCGACAGCCCTCCCGGCACCAGCACCAGCCTGGGTGAGACAGGCCCCGAGCGATGGCGTGGGAAGGTCCTGGCACTCCCCAGCCAGCGCCACATGTGCTGCTGCTTCGGACCGACCCCCTGCTCCCGCGCGAGGGCCCTGCTGGCTCAAAGGGAGCCTGGAGCTGCCGGCAGGACTGACCCCCCTCTCCTCCCCACACCCTGCAGTGCAGCAAGTCGAGCCGCCAGCTCCGGCAGCGCTGCCGGCAGAGGAGCTGCCTGCGTTAAGCAAGCGCCGATGACTCAGGTGCAGAGACTCGGGTGCCCTCCAAAAGCCGTCCCTGCTTGGATTTCATTAACGGCACCCTCCCCACGCCCCCACCGCTCTCTTGATCTTCTGTTGTCATAACAGGATCAGTTTAGACTGTCTCATACATATTCCAGACCATCACTACTGGCAGAATACACCCCCATTCTCCCCCCCCCCCCCACTTCATTATGGCCATCTGATCTTCTAATGAGATAAATGAGCAAACCCCTCTCACCAGGAAAACAATTAATCATTGTCTCCCATGCAGCGAGGGGGTTTATGGGCACAGAGAGGTAGCTGGGATATAGAGAGAGCGCAGATTTGCTGGGGCGTGGCAGGGAGAAAGGGCTGAGCGCTGGCTACTGGGAGCAGCCGCCTGGCTACCGGGAGGACAGATGCCTCCAGAGACTGTGCCTGCCCTGCTCGGAGCGTGGGCACATCTGGGACCGAGCAGGGACAGGGCGTGTGGTGACAGCCACGTCACTGAACGCGGGGTCAGATCGGCTCTGTCCCCCTGCCCTTCTCCAGGGGTCCAGCCCTCCCACCCTTCACTCCTGCGGAGCTGCTCAGCTTCAGCCTCGGGATGGGAGCGGAGCAAAGGCCCCCGATGCCTCAGCGCAGCCCCGAGCGCTTCAGCCGGGCAGGTGCTGCCTTCACCAGGCCACGGCCCCCCCAGGCAGGGCTGGGACGACTTCCAGCCCCGATCCCGCAGCTGGGGAAGGTGAGGCTGCCCTGCCTCGCGCCCCGCAGGCAGCTGACCGCGATCCCCCAGACAGGCTCCGCTCCGGTCAAAGGAAGTAAAGCAGCACTAGACTGTACTGGCTCGTTAACGGCTGCACGCAGCAGCAAACTACTGGAGTTCTCAAGCCAAGACGCCTGCAGACTGCGCTCCCATTCTCAAGAAAGCCTGGCCACGCGGCACAGTAAATACAGCCCTGGAGTCCTGGATGCTCCTGCCCTGCCCCGAGCTCCTGGCCCTGCCCGTCTTCCTCCCCGGCTCCGCCACACGGGCCATGCAGATCCGTCGGGCTCTCACCTGGTGAACTGGGAAGTGAGAGACGTAGGCTGCTGGATCCGGGGACCTCGAGGCTTTGGCGATTTCCATACAGCAGGCCAAGGCTTGCCAGGGCTCGTCGGTGTTCATCCACCACTTCCTGCCCTGGAACAGGAAGGCACAGGCTGGCAGGAGCAGCCAGTGCTCTTGGGGCACCCCAAGCAATGGCCGGAGCCCCCGCGCTCGCGGGATACGCTGGGCAAGGCACCTGCCCCCACATGCCTCCACTTCCCTAATATTTCATTGCGCTTTCAGAGAGAAACGTTATTTAGGAAACTCTGCAATGCTTTGTTTCCCTCTTTCCTCTCAAAGTGTTCTTTCAAAATGTTTTTGTTTCAAAATCGATCCGATTTCCATTTTGTTTTACCTTCTAGAAGCTGTGCTAAGTAAGAGGAATGGTTAAGTCTCCTCTGAAACGAACGATGACACCGACCCTTTTTCCTTGGCGTACTTGGACAATTTCTATTTGGACTCCAACAGAGGAACTTCCCTGCTTTTGCTTTTCAGTTGGGTCACTGAGGAGGAACCTCCCAGCCTGCCCGGGGGCAGCTGCAGGCTCCCAGAGCCGGTGCTATTCCCCTGCGTCCCACCACTGCACCCCAGGAGCGAGCAGAGCGCTGCCAGCTGTTCCCCACCTACCGTCAGCGGGCGGTCAGCCGAATCCAGGATCTCCTCCATGATTTCGTTGGCATACTCCAGCCGCTCCCTCAAGGCGTTCTTCTTCTTCAGCCCCGTGAGGTTGATGAGGTGGATCTTCAGCCAGTCAAGGCCCTTGGGCCCCAGCGGCCTTCCCTCTGCGAAAAGCAGGATGGCCCGGGTGACGTCGTTACCGAGGTGGTTGAAATAAGGTGGGCAAGGGTAAGTCCTGCCTCGGAAGTCCATGTTGTGGGGAAACCAGAACACCTTGTCCCTGACGTAGTTGGCGATGGAGAGCTTGTAGAGCGCGTCCATGCGCAAGCTGTGCATTTCAGCCGCCTTCTTCTTGCACAGCAGCAGCTCCTGCTTGTGGGACTTGTTGCCGGTGGCGGAATTGCCGGGAGCAGCAGGAGGCCTGGGGGCCTCCGAGACGGGCGGCGGGATGTCCAGCTTCTCGTTGCCTTTGTCGTTGAAGATGGAGATGATGATATCCAGCACGGGCTGGTTGATCTTCCAGGCACAGTTGCCCAGCTGGTTGAGGGCATCGAGCACGGGGTGGAGGTTGACCGGAGGACACTGCTCCAGGAGCAGCTGGTGCTGGACGGCCCCGTCCACAAAGCGCATCAGCTTGGTGTCATTCAGGACAAAGGCACCAAAATGGGGGGAGGTCCAGGGCACCGGCGGGCACAGCATTGGTATGACAGAGGAGTTAAAGGTCAGCGTGGTCTCTGCAGCGTTCGACACAAGCTGGGAGAAGATGGGATGGGGCTTTATCAGCCCAACCTGGAGAGGAGAATCAGCAGAGGATCAGGGCTGGAGTCTGGAAGAGCGTGTGATCACGCTAAGGACGGACACTGTCCGCACAGAACCAGGGGCTCCTCAAAGCATCCCTGCGCAGGAAAGGCAGCAGGGAGGGACAAGGGTCTGGTTCTGATGAAGAGGGGACCTGCGCAGCCCCAGAGCCCCCTGGACGAGGCTCACCTGCCAGGTGCTGCGGAAGGAGTAGATGTGGTAGAGGACAGGGATGAGCCGGGGCTCCAGGCGGGGATTGAGGATGTTCCTGGGCACCCTGACAGCCTGCACCAGCAGCTCCAGCAGGTGCATGCCCAGGCGCATGAGGATCACGTACGGCCAGCTGCAGTCCTTCAGGTTCAGGGAAGGCCCGAAGCCGGCTTCCACCACCAGCTTCTCCCAGTATTCCCGCGGCAAGTACTTGTGGGGCTGGGAGGTGGAAGGAGAAAAGTGAGTCAGCTGGAGGGGCCACCCTGCTGCTCCCCAGGGTTTGCTGGGGGGATCTGTCTCCTGGAACGTGGCTCTGAGGACCTTCCCGGCTCGGTGTCCCTGGCAGGGGTATTTGGGGAAGGTGTGGCTGGGGGAAGCCCAACAGCGAGAACGCGCGTCTGCTGGTGGCCAGGACAGTGGCGCTGCAAAGCCCTTCCTCCAGCCACGTCCCTGGGCTGACACCCTGGCCCCGCACCATCCTGCCCCTCCTGCAGACCTGCCTCCCCCCACACAGCTCTGGGAACGAGCTGCCCAGATCAGTGCCCTTGGCCCCTCTTCCCCCTCCCAAGCGCACCCCCCCAAGCCCCAGAGCTCTCCCGCGTGGGATGCCTGGCTCTGAGGGATCAACTGCCAATTTAACATCTCTCAGCTCAGAAACACCCGCTGCTGTGCCAGAACTGACCTGCCTGTCGCCAAGGGGCAGGGGCCTGCCGAGCACCAGACGGGGCCTTGCGGTTCTGGGGGGGCCTCTGCAGCAGCAGGTTCCCAGAGCCTGGCCCCGGCAAGGAGGTGGACAGACAAACAGCCTCGTCCCACCTCAGCTCTGTCGCTCGGCTCCCCGCGGGCCCCCGCGCCCCCCGGCACACCTACCCGGCTGTCCCTGGCCAGCAGACCGATGTAGCCCTTGTAGACCTCCTGCACCTTCTCCAGCTGGCGGCTGCGCAGCTTCCTCTGGGTGACGTATCGGTTGTAGACTTTGGAGCCCAGGTCCCGGGCCAGGACAGCCAGGGACTCTCCTTGTGGAGAGAGGGTGTTGAGGACCTGAGAAAGGGGAAGGCAAAGAGGGTCTGAAGGAGGGAGGAACAGAAGGATGGAGCAGAGACACAAAGTTGGAGTTGAAGCCCCTGTGCTGGGAGCATAGAAAGGTGCCGATCCCCGTGACACTGAACAGATGAGGAAGGAAACATGGCCAGGACAGAGCAGGGGCTTCCCTGGCTGCTCAGCACAAGGAGCAGACAGAGCCTGCACCTGATAACCTGGGCAAACTTTGAGGCTCATGTTCTGATTCTGCTGGCCTGAGCGGGACATCGGTGCTTTGCAGCAACGTGAGGACGGGGCGGTTCCTACCTGCATCATGATGGCCACGTACTCCTCGTCCGGCAGCAGGCACAGGTAGGGGTAGAGAATGTTGTACCCCGATGCCATCGGGAGCTTGGACATGTTGTGCTTCGACTTCTGCAGGGCCCGGAGGATGGAGTCATGCCACTGGGATCGAAGGGTGGCCAGCAGCTCGCGCTGCGCAGAAACGGAAGCAAGATAGTAACGCTGTGGTGAGAGTGTCCCCAGGGAGCTGCCCCCTCTTTAGGCCACCAAGCCCTGCATCTCCCCCCAGGTCCCAATGGCTGAACCGCCCCCCTTCCCCCCAGACTCCCTGAGCTCCTTCCCCCCAGACTTTACCGCTTTAATGGCTTGCGGGGTCAGAGGTTTGGTTGACTCCACCGACTCGATGGTTACGGTGTTGTCCAGCTCCATCTCCAGCTGCTGCTGAAAGCGCTCCTGCAACTCCTGCACAGAGAAATCCAGCTTGGGGTACGGCATCGTCGTCTTCTGCAACAAGAGCAAGACATTAAGTGCCAAAAGCCAGAGGAAGAGAAGACGCGCTCGTTCTGCTGGCTCCCCTGCGAGAGGCACGTGCTGCTGAAGGCACCTTTCTGGGACCTCTGCATCCAGAGGGCTGAGCTCTCTAGCTGGCAAACCCCAGGGTAACCGGCCTCTCCTGCTCTGTTCCTGGGTCGTGGTCAAGCTCCCCCCCAGGCAGCCCCTCCAGCATATGAAGCCCATCTCCAGCCCCCCGCCAGCCCCCAGCTCCTCTGTCAATAAGGCTGTTCACTTCCTCAGCACACGGAGCTGCCTGACGATTTGTGTGGGCTATTGAGCAGAGATTGGGCTAAAAAGTTCTTCCCATATTACAGTCCTGGGCTGGACCCAAGGACACCCGCGAGCGCCGTCTGGCCAGCTCCAACACCCCTCCGAGCTGCAGACACACCCCCGAGCTGGGGCTTACTCTGGAGTAGAAGGCCCGGAGCAGAGAAGACTTGCAGATCTTGGGGCGGGGTGGAGGGGGCAGCTGGTACTTGGGCTGGACGATCCTGATGGCTCTCAGCACCTTCTCCTTCTCATCTTCCTCAAACAGGCACTTTTGGAAGAGCTCGTCCACAACGAAGCCATCGTTCTTCAGCTGCTTCACACATCTGAGGAAGGGCAAATAAGACAGGCTTGACCTTTCACAGGGGACCGCATGCATTGCACAGAAATCAGCACATAATGAGGCACGGAAAAAAGTTTTAAAGAGAAGACTGAGGATGGAAGAGATGGATGGGGTGACCTCTTCTGAGGATTCAAGAGCCTTGACAGTATCAGGCTTCTCCTCCCTCACTTGTGGCCTCAAGAGCATCACCCAGGCCCCCGTGAGACACACTACAGGACAAAGAGCCACCCCCCGCCCCCCAATCCCTGGCAGCCGCAAAAGCAAAACCCTCTCCTGAAGCAGGGCTTGGGGGCTGGCACCCACCAAGACCCAGCTCTGAGCACAGGGCAGGACACTGATACATGGCTCCAGGCCATTCCAGGAGGGCCGGTGGGGCCTCCCTGTGCCACCTTCATGCCAGGGCAGCTGCAGGAGGGTGCAGCCTCTCACACTCGTTGGAAAGACTCTGACAGCCCTGGGGAGCAGGATGTGCTCCACACACTTGCCCTGGGATGCCTCCTCCCTGCTCCGGCATGTGCCTCAAAGCCACTCCACGGAGCCTCCACCAAAAGCCGTGCAGCAACTTGTGCCCGACCATGCTGGTGTCTGCCCGGCCCCAGAAACAGGCAAAACCAGGAAACGCCCAGAAGGCAGATGCCTCAGTCCACGAGAGCACGAGTGTTGGGCAGGCGGATGCTCTCCCTGCCCCGCACAGCTCTCCGGAGGTGGGAGCTGCCCCGGGAGCAGGGCCCAGCCTGACAAGGTCACCTGCCTCAGGTTACAGCGTTATCGCCCTCCCACACCTCTGCTGAGCTGAGCCGGCAGCTTTCCCCTTCACACTCGGGTGGGGAGACCGAGCTCGGCTGCCGCTGTGAGGCTGAGCAGAGAGAGGCAGGTTCCTCCACTTCACATAACCCTGCTCTCCCCTCCAGCCCCAGGCGGCAGAAGGGAACCCCCGGGGCTGGTCCCAGCCCGGCAGAGGGGCAGGGGGCTGCGGTTCATGCACCGAGCTGGGGGCCAGGGCCCAGGAGCACAGCTCGCAGGGCTGCAGCAGGAACAGCCCGAGCAGCGCCTGTGAGGAAGCTCTTCCCTGCAGCCCCCGTGGCTGCCAGGGACCACAACCCCCTGCACATGCCAAGATCTCCCCGTCCCCAGCCCCGCTGAGGACGCTGCGGGCCCACAACCTCCTGGCTCTGCCGGGCAGGAGCTAGGCTCCGGGGCACAGCAGGGCCCAGAGCCTCAGCTGCCGACTGGCCCAGCGGGCACCAGGTGACACTGGAGGGACAACAGGCAGAGCCGGGGGACAGTGGCACCAGCCAGGCCCCAGCCCAGGCCCTGGCAGCCATGGAAAGCAAAAGGGGCAGGAGGGAGCCGCTGGCAGCTTTGGGGAAGCATCAAGAGCCCAAGCGGTGACAAACAGCGCCCTGAGCCACAACTGCCGCCGCATGCGCCCCAGCTGCGCTTCGGTACGTCTGGGAGTGGGCGGGAGCTTCGGTGAACAGCCCTGCATCTCTGCAGAGCCCCTCTCCCTGAGAGCTACCGTCCAGCAGCGCAGTCAAAACAAGGAACTCCCACCTTACACCCTCAAAGCGACACTGCGGTCTGGGAGCAGAGCGAGAAACAACCCCCATCTCGCACAGTCCAGACAGGCTCAGCGCTCCCGGCCGCGCCGCGTCCAGCTGGGGGAGCACGTTTAGGAGAGGAAGGGAAACGAGAGCTCGTACCCCCGCACACAGCAAACAGAAACAGCTGTGGGGAAACACACACACACCCTGGCAAGGCTGGGGGTGGACAAATCCGTGCAGGTGTGCTATAAACATCTGCCTACAGACAGCCCTACGGGTGCGCTGCTGTACTGCTGCAACACCCACACACCCAGGCAGGAACGTCAACACCAGTCGCTTCTACATCAGCTGACTGGAAGATCTTCACTCGGAGGCATCTAGAACTTGTGAGCCAGCCAAGGGACACACGAGGCCAGCGCAAAGCCCTGAACCATCCAAGGGTGTTCGTGCAGCACTAGCAGAGCACCAGAAAGCTTCCTCCATCCTCTGGCAAAGCAGCTGCCTGTGCCACCGGACCCAGGCCCCGCGACCCAGCCTGCCGGGATCTCACAGGGCTCCTTCAGCTCCTCACGTTGGGTCTGACACTGATTGCCCCACGAAATTCATCTCAATCTCCTGACCACTCTCCTCCAGAGCGCCCTGCAAAAACCAGCTGTTTGCTGGAAAAGCGAATGGAGGAGCCATTCCTACCAGGCAGTGACAAGATGTCCAGGGCGGGGGCAAAGCAAGGAGCACCTGCCCGCAGAGAGGCTGCTGCCAGCCCAGGGCACTGCTCCGAGCTCTGCGGGAGCAGACGCAGCCCTGCCCAGAGCAAGGTTGTTCTCATCTCCTCCACCTCCCTCCCCTGCGAGATCTGGGACAAACTCCCCAGCAGCTGGGGGTGGGAAGGGCTGCAGGAGCTCTGCCCCCCCAAACCCGGCCACGAGAAGTGGGTTGACGCATGTAGCCACGCACGCAGCGGGCGCATCCCCTCCCTCCCCCGAGCCCCCACGTTACCTCTGGATGGCTTTGGCGGGCACCTGGCTCCGGCCCATGCACTCCAGCGCCGCCGCGTACGAGTCCAGGCTGGGCTGGAGGCCGGCGGACACCAGCATGGAAAACAGCCGGTGGACGCGCTGCAAGCAGCCCTGCGGACAAGAAGGGAAGGGGGCTGCGACACAGACACCAGCAGCCCCAGGTCACAGCTTCACGCCCCTCTGCTCCTGTTCCAGTTTAGCCATGTCTACCCCGCCCCATCCCCTTCTTCCCCTCAAAGCCACCGCAGAGGTATCAGTGGCCCAATTCAGTGGCCTCGTACCAGCTCCAGCCCTCTCAGCAGAGTCAAGCCCCCCTTGAACACTTGCTGAAGGCAGCTGCAACAAACACCGATAAAACCACAACCGCTGCTTCTACAGGCACGGGGCTCTTCCTCCTGAGCCAGCCCCTCTCCCCCCTCGGCCACCCAGAAGACCTGACAGCCAGAGCATCTCGGTACCTTCCTCGCCCAGCTGCGCATCACGATGTTGTAGGCGTCGACGTTCAAAAGGCGCCTCTTCGAACGGGAGTTGTGGTACATGAGAAGGAACGTCTCAGCCTCCTCCGGCTGCTGCAAGAACAGGAAGCATTCCAGGCTGGACTGGACCGTCTGCTGCAGGATCTTGCGGTGGTTGCTCTCCTTCTCCTCCGGCGCCCTCCAAGGCCTCTGCGCCTTTGCTCCCTCCTTCACCGCTGCCACCCGGGGCTTCCTGTGGGCACAGATGCTGCGGGACCCAGTGGGGCCCCAGATGCTAGCAGCATCCACTTTAGCCTTTGGCTTCTTCACGCTCTTATTGGCTTTAGCTTTGGCCTTTGTCTTGCCCTTTGCTTTGGCTTTGGCCTTGGTCTTGGCCTTGGCCTGGCCCTCCACAGCCAGCTGGGAGGCAGCGATGGCTAACTTGCGCTCCACCTTCAGCTGCCGGGTGCACACCTCCTTCTTCAACTTCTCGACCCAGCCGCTGGGCTGGGCTGGGCTCTCACCCCTTTCCCTGGGAGCAGGCTGCTCCTCCATGGGGCTGGGAGCCCCCCCTTTCCACAGCGGGTCCTGGTACTTGTCATTCACCAGTGGGGCCAGCTCCACTTTGTTGACCATCACCTCCGGGACGTTACTGGCTTGGAGCTGCTTCACTCGAGCTTTCAGCACTGCTGGGACACACAGCCGGGGAGGTGAAGGGACGCAAGGCTTGGCAGAAGGTTCTGTCCTACCCCAGGGCCTCAGGAACACGCTCAGGAAGAGAGGGTCCACACAAGGACTTCCTCCCCTCTTGCCAGCCCCCCCCAGCAATCAGCTGCTTTGACCACTGTCTTGCTGGGACCCACCCACACGCTGTAGCCCACCCCAACGTCCCAGGGAACCCAACAACGTCCCTGCAAGGGAAAAGGCACCAGCTCGCACTTGTCCGGTCACTTCACTGGGGGCTCCCTCCGAGAACCTCAGGCCCCAGCTCATGCGGGCAGGGAGCCCAAAGCCAGAGCACGTCCCAGGTCAGTCCGCCGGGGCCTCACACACCCTGGAGGGGACTCCTCTACTGTCCCTTGGGACCACCCTGTGTCTTACAGCAACTCAACCCTCCCTCTGGGTGGGGTGGGCCTCCAGGTCCTTAAGACAGGACAGAACTTGCTCAGGGAGGCCAGCAAGTCCACGGGGAACTACAAGTATTTACAGTCCCAAATATCTTCTTTATGGCTACCCAGAACGGGAAAACTGGAAAACCTCCCAGGACACGGAAAGCCCTGCATCTCTCCCAGCCCTCCCTGACTCACCTTCCAGCAGCTCCGTCCTCTCGCAGACGGCACTTCTCCTCTCCTTCTCCTTGGCGCTGGCAGAGGAGTAGTTCCTGAGAACACTCCATGGGATCCCTGCAGCGGGAAGGCACAAAGACCGGGAGGTCAGAGAAGGCGTCACCCCTTACACCTCCCAGAGCCCGGCCCCCACCGCGGCTGGGCCCAGCCGGGCAGCGCGGAGCCGCCTTGGGTCAGCTCAGCTGGCAGGGACAGGGACACCCCCCGCCCCGCGGCTCTGATCGCTTGGGGGGAGCAGGACCCCAGGGACACCACAAACCCCAGCGCTGCTGCACAGGGTGACAGGCCCCCAGAGCAGGCAGCCTCTGTCCTGCACGGGGACACGACCCCCGAGACCCCCGTTTCTACCCTTGGAGAATGGCAACGCCCCGGGACACCCAGCGCCCCCATCGCTGTCCCCGGGGGGAGAGGGCTCACGACGCTCCGAGACCCTCACAGCCCCCGGCTCTGTCCTGGGGGGTGCTCAGGACCACAGGGACCCCGCGGCCGCGGTCAGGCCTGCGGGACCCCCCAGCCCCAGCTCCGACCGGCGGGTGAGGGGCGGGACCCCAGGGACACCCCCCCGCTCCACTCCCTCAGGCCCCCACGGCCTCAGGCCCCCCTCCAGGCCCCCTCCCCGGTCCAGGCGCCCCGCCCGGCCCCCGGCCGCCCGCTCCCGGCCGCTCACCGGTGCCCCGCAGCCGGGCCGGGCCCAGCAGCGCCGCCCGCAGCCGCAGCAGCGCCATGGCCGCCCCGCGCTACGCCGCCATTGCCGCCCGCGGGACCCAGCGCGCGCGCGCCGCGCGGAGCACGCCGGGAGCGGGAGTCCGGCCGCGCGGAGCGGAGCGGCCCCTGGCGGCCCGGCGGGGCGGGGGCGGGGCGGGAGCGGGGCCCGGGGGGCGGGGCCCGGCCCGAGCCTGGCGCTCCTCGGGCCGCAAGCGGGCATCAACCCCCGGGCCCGGGGCCACGGCAGCCCCGCGCCCCCCCCAGCGCTGCCCGCCAGCCGTGGGAGCCGGCGGGGACCGGAGCGTGCGCCGCCGCCCCGCCGACCGAGCGCCCCGCGAGCGCCAGCAAGAGACCGGGGACGGGACTCTAGTAGAGCCGTCGGGGCGCCGATTTATGAATGGGAGGCCCCGCCCCGCCCCGCCCATCGGCCGCCGCGCCCCCCGCCCCGCCCCGCCCCGCCCCGCCCCTCCCGCCGGTTCGCCCCGCGCTCGGGCCGCCCGCGCCGTCGGGGCCGGTCGCCGCCGCGGCCATGGCCCGTCGCCCGCCGCCCCGCCGCGCCCCGCCGCCCGCCCGCCGCCCGCCGCCATGAGGCGCGGGGGCCCCGCCGCCCTCGCCGCCTGCCTCGCCGGGGCGCTCGCCGTGCTGGCGGGGCCGGGACCGGGACCGGGGCCAGGGCCGGGGGCGGGCGGTGCTGCCTGGGGCGGCCGGCGGCCCCCCCGCAGCTACGGCCACCTAGAAGGCGACGTGCGCTGGCGGCGGCTCTTCTCCGCCACCCGCTTCTTCCTCCTCATCGACGGCGGCGGCGGCGTGGAGGGGACGCGCTGGAGGGAGCGGCCGGGCAGTGAGTGGGGCCGGGACCGGGACCGGGACCGGGACCGGGACGCGACAGCCCAGCCCCGCCGGGGAGCCGAGGCTGCGGCAGAAGCGGGCGCTGCCGGGGCCGGGCGCGGGGCGGAGGGCACGGCCCGGGGGAGGCGAAGGCCGGACGGAGGCGCCCCGGGACGGCGGCGGGACCCCGCTGTGTCCGGCCCGGGGAGCGCCCGCAGCTCCTCCCGCCCGGCAAAACCTCCGCAAAGCGTCTGCTCCGGCCGTGCGGAGTCGCAGGTCCCCGGGGCCGCCCCCGCCGTCCCGCAGACACCGGCGACACGCAGCTCGCGCGAGCTCGAACGGCTCCTGCTGCCCGCGGCCCCGGAGCCCCTTTCCCGGGGGTCGGGGAGCCGTGAGAGGTGCGCGGGCACCGGCGTGCTCTGCCCGGGGACCCGGCGTCGCTTTGCCGGCTCTGCCCCGCGCCCGGGGTGACCGGGGGGGTCCCTCGTCCCGTCTCGGGGCGGGGGGAGCTGCCGCCCCTGTCTCGCGTTCCGGGGCACTGGCTGGGGGGGTCTGTCGCTCCCTGCAAACGCTCTGGGGACGATAAAGGCTGAGGAGGAGGAGGAGGAGGAGAAGGAGGAGGAGGAGGGACGGAGGAAGCTTCGGGGCGACGCTGGTCCCAGAACCGAGCACCCCACGAGGGTGGGGGAGCGGAGCAGCCCCGTCGGAGGGGGCCGCAGAGCATCGTCCTGCGGAGGGCCCGGGGGGGCTCACGGGGCCGGGGCACGCTGCGGGCTGCCCGGGATGTGCCGCGATCCGGAGCCTGGGAACGAGCCGGCAGGATCGGGCCTCGCCCCGGGGCGTGCGGCGGTGGGAGGCGGCGGCTGCGGGGGCCGACACCGGGGCCCCCGCGCCGGCCAAGGGGCGGCTCCCGGCCCCGGGGTCCCGCCTCGGCCCCGCGGCCGCCCGCTCCCCCCCCGGGTGACAGCGCCGGGTCCCGAGGGGACGCGGCACCCGCGGTACCGGCTGCGGCGCCGGGGGCATCGGCCCCTTCTGGGTGCTGGGTCCCGGCCCCCCGTGACAGGGAGGGGGGCACCAGCGGCTGCACCCGGTGGGGCTGTCGGGGGCCGGGGGAAGGGGGCGATGCCCGCGCACCCCCGGGGGCCCTGGCAGGGTGTCAGGGCGTGGGGCGGGAGCAGCAGCGGGGGCTGCCCCATCACCCGCCCGCGGGACGAGGGAACCCTCCCGCGCTGTCAGAGGCTGTCGGGAGCCCCGACCGGGGGCGCTGCCGGCGCCGAGCGCCCCGACACGTTCCCTGGGCCGTGCCGCAACGGCGACTGGCGAGTGGAGCGGCTCGGGCCGGCGCATCGAGGGCAGATACCCTGGGCTGGGCCGGGCGGGGGCTCCGCTCCTCGGCCCCCGCAGCAGCCCCCAGACCAGCCCCGCCCGCGGCTGCAGGGCGGTGGGGGCTCTCCCAGGGCTTCCCCCGCCCCGAGCCCTGCCTCTGCCCCCGCCTCCCCGGGGGCACCGGGAGCTGCCCCGGGGCTGCCGCCCTGCGCCCGCGGGGGCCCGTCGCTGCCCGGCACCTGCCAGCAAAGCGCGGCAGCGGCGGCCGGGGCGCTGGGAACGGCGACGGGGGGTGTTTTTGGGGAACCCGAGGTCCTTTGTTATAAATAGCGGCAGCTCCAGAGGGCGGAGGGGTGGGACGGATCCGCGGGCGCTCGCTCAGCCCCTGCCCACAGCTGCTGCCTGTCGGGCGCTTCGCCGGGCCGGGCCCTGCGGGTCCCGGTGGGTGCCGGGGCCGGGTGCTGGCGGCAGCTGGGCTGAAAATCCCCCGGTACACATCACCGCCCCGGAGCCGAACGCTCGGGACCCTCGCGGTGCTCCGGCGCCGTGTCGCCCCCGGCGAGGGCACGGCTGCGCCCAGGCGAGCGATGCCCAGGCAGTGCCGGCTCAGCCGGGGGGTCGATGCCTGGTGACAGCCCCTGCCCGGGGCTGCGGCCCCTGTGTGCCGCTGCCAGCCAAAGCCTCCGCGAATCCTCCCGCCCCGGCCGGCCGGGGCAGCTCCCGCTGTGCTCACACCCTGCCTGCTGCCCTGCCTGCATCTCTGCCCACGGGAGAGTCCTTCTCCCTGCCCGCAGCACCGTGTGCCCGGCGGCGGCAGGGCTGGCAGCAGCGCTCGGGGCTGGGGGGTGCGAGGCGGCACAGGGATCCAGAGGCCCTGACGATGCTCTGGGAGTTTCCCGTGTCAGAGCCGCTGGTCTGACCACATGCCTTTCGCCTTAGCGCTGCGCCAGGAGGTCGATGGCCGGGCACACACGCTCAGGCCAGCTGCGGCCCCTCTTCCTGCCGCTGTGCGCCGTCGCTGCCGCCCCCCCCCACACTTTGCCCCTCCAAGGGCCGTGCTGGCCTCGGTGCCTGGAGCGTGCAGGGGGCCGGGTGCTGCGAGAGGCAGGTCGGGTCCCCGGGCGCCGCGGGCGCGTTCGGGACAGACACACGGGCAGAGCTGCCAACGAGGGGAGGATAAACGCGAGGTCGGCACCAGGCAGAGGCTGACAGGTTGTTCCGGGCAAGCAGAGGTTGTGCTTGGCACCGCTCCCGCACAGCCGGGCTCCTGGGAAGCGGCCGGGCCCTGGGGAGGAGAGGGGTAAAGATCGAATCCCCTCCCGGATCAGAGGTTCCCCCTCCCGCTCCCGGCTCAGGCTGCAGCCCTCGTTCCCGCCGTCTCTCCGGTGCCGGGCGAGGGTCGGCAGTCCCGTCCCTGCGGGGGGGCAATTTGCGCCCACAGGCCCGGTGTCAGTGCGGGGCCCTGCGGGGAGGCTGTCCGTCCGTCCGTCCCTCCCCGGCTCACCGCCGCACCTCCCTGTCCCGCAGGCATCGTCGAGATCCGGTCGGTGCGTGTCGGCGTCGTGGCCATCCGGGCGGTGCACACCGGCTTCTACCTGGCCATGAACAAGCGGGGGAGGCTCTACGGGTCGGTAGGTCGGACACTGCCTCCCGGGAGGGACTGGACCGGGGTCAGAGGCGCAGGGCAGAGCTGGAACGGGGGGTCCCAAACCCGCTGGGACTGGTGCCCTGGAGCGGGCTCCTGGCTTCCCACACCCTGACCCGCTCCCCAGCGGGCGACTGCACCCACAGAGCCCCTCTGCCCTCTGGGGACCCGGGGGGAGCCGGGGTCCCGCCCTGCCCCGCTCTCGGGGTCCGAGCCCACCGGAGCAGGGCAACGATAGGCCCCGGCCGAGCGCGGCCACCCCTCAGCCCCTTCCCTCTCCTGCCAGAAGGAGTTCAGCCCCAACTGCAAGTTCACGGAGCGCATCGAGGAGAACGGCTACAACACCTACGCGTCGCTGCGCTGGCGGCACCGGGGCCGCCCCATGTTCCTCTCGCTCAATAGCAAGGGCAGGCCGCAGCGTGGGGGCAAGACACGCCGGCAGCACCTCTCCACCCACTTTCTCCCCATGCTCGTCAGCTGAGCCCCCTGGGCGGCTCCAGACCGTCCTATAGGAAAAAAAATGGAAAAATGGTTATTTTATTTATGTACATATCTATTTTTTTGCTATTTATTGTTTTATTTTTAAATGCATGGCGGAGGATTGGATGTGGAAGGCTCCAGACGCAGCCAGCAGCCGCGCAGGGACGCGGCTCTCCCGCCGTCCCACCGAGGCGGAGCCGGTGCGGCGCAGCCCGGGGAGCACGGCCGCCGCGTGCCGGGGCCACCGACGTTGCGCTGCGGCCTGTGCAGCCCGGACGGGGCGGCTGGTACTCTGCGAATGGCGACTCTGCGGCGGCTGGGGCGGGGGCCGCGGGGCTGGGATGTGCCGGCAGGTTGTATCTGTCTGGTGTCCGAGCACTCGTGGCAATTAAAGCTTCGTGGAGGAAGGGGAGCGAGTCTTGGAGCTTCGATGGTGGGTTCGGCTCGGCTCGGGGGGGTGGCTCCCCTGGGGTCATGGCTGCAGCCACCAGTGTTGTCCCCGCGGCCACTGTTGGGGAGCCTGGCTGGTTCCCCGCTGCGCCCAGCTCCTCATTGACCCACACCCTCCCCTGCGTGCACCAAAACCTCACCCGCAGGAAGACACACAGCGAGGGTTGTTCGGTGGCACAAAGGCGGGAGCAGGATGAAGCGGCTGCCGGTGGGGAGAGCCCGGAGCCGCGCTGGCGCTGCAGGAAACCTCACGCAGGCACAACCTGCAGCCGGAGCGGCACGGCTGCTCCGGGGGGAGCACCCCGGGAGGTGGTGCAAGGGAATGCAGCCCTGGGGACCCAAAGGGACAAGGCAGAGGGGGACAAGGCGTCGAGAGGGTCCCTGGTGCCGCAGGAGGAGCCCGGTCGCAGGCGAGTGTCCCGCTCCGGTGTTGCAGTGGGCTCTGCGGGACCAGGCACCGGGCAGCGCTGCGGGAGCCAGCCCGGACCCTTGGGCAGATGCAGCCCTGGGGCTGCCCCTGGCTGGGCGGGGCTGGGACGCTGCTCCCCACCCATGTGCAGCCCTTGAGCCAGGATTTTGTGGCAGAAGGGACCCGCTCTGGGGACACCTGGGCCACAGACACCCACATCCACGCCCCGGATCATGACTTAAAGTGCAGAATCCAGCCCCCAGCCTCCCCAGGCTGGTCCTGCCCCCCCCCAGCCCAGCTCCGCTCCATCCTGCCCAGCAGAGATGGAGCCGGGAAGGCGGCCAGTGGCGAGGACCAGCCCTGTGCCCGCAGGGAAGCACGGCCAGAAATAGCACCTGCGCCTCGGCCTCCCGGCCAGGGCACGTTCCTGCGCCGCCCTCCCCGCCCGCCGCGGCGAGGCAGTGCAGCCCGGTCACTTTGTCACGTCAGATGTGAGCGATGGCCCCAGCGAAAACCACCAAACTTGTTCCATTTCTTACCCAACCAGCTCCAAACGTGTCTGCGAGAAGGAACAGCCACCGCGTTAACTGTGTGGTGACCGCGGTGGGCACCGGCCCCAGCCGAGAGCCCCTGCCAGGCAGGCAGCAGCAGCCACGCACCCACCACGGGCCACTCGAATCCCACCCCGAGCACAGCTCGTCCCTCAGAAATCACCCCCCGAGCTCTGGGGGAGCCGGGAACCCTGCGCCGAGCCAGCAGCTGAAACGCGGCCGCAGAAGGAAGGTTTTTCCAGGTCTCCTTGGGCTGCGTTTCAGTGACTAAACAGCAAAGCCTTGCCCCCGTGCCGGCCCAGCCGAGGGGCACGCACGGGCTCAGCCGGGGACCTTCCTGCTGCCACCCACCTCCCAGGCCCAGGATCCCGGTAGCAGAAGCTTCTGGCTCAACCTCCGGCGGCGGAGGATGAGCTATTAACCCTGATATACCAGTCCTGAGATAAACCCTCGTCCCGCGGGCATCCGCCCGCCGAGATGAAAGGTGCCGCTGGGCTGCCCTGGCTGCGCTGGCGAAGCCGAGGAGGAAAAACATTCCAGGGGAGTTGCTCAGCGCCGGCTGGGCGAAGGCTGTTGCCCTCCGTGCTGGGGACGTTTTCTCCAACAAACCTTCTCTTCGTGTTCCAAAACAGCTCAGGAAACGCCAAACGAGGTGCCTGCCCGCTGCCCCCCCTGCCTATGGGAGGCTGGTGGGCCGCGTCCTCGGGAGAGAGACCCCAAAGCTCTGCTGGTGCCGGGACCTCGAGTGCCCGGGGAGGGGGCCAGCACCTTCCCCAGCCACCCCCTGCCCGCTCCAGGGCCCCAGAAGGTGGGGAGCCCCAAAGGCCGCTGAACCCCCCGTCCATCCCCCCCGGCAGCCCCCCCTCTGCTGCTCTGGCCTCTGCCACAGCAAGGTCTTGTCACACACACAGGGTGGGGGACTCTGGGAGAGCCCCCCTGCCCACCCCCCGTCCCTGCCGCACGACGGGGCGTCACTTCACCTCCGTCCCGTGCCCGCGGGGCTGCTCCTGCTGGCCCTGTGCCGGGCAGAGCCCTCGCCCACCACTCCCCACGCCCACCCCACCGAGGGCATTTCGAGCCCAAGGCTGCTCCCCCCGGGATCCAGCGTCACCGGACCAAAACCGGAGGCCTCAGGGAGCACCAAGAGCACCCGGGCGCTGCCCCTGACACCCCCTGGCCCGGGGAGCGCGGGCACGGCACTGCCCGCTCCCGGCACATTCCTTTCATTCCCCGAGATCCAGCTCTGTCACAGAAACTGAGTCACAAACACACCTGGATATTTGTCTCTCTCTTCTTTTTTAATCAGCTGTATTTTAAGTAGCTCTGAAATACATTTTTCTCCAAAATGTTGTTTTTCCTGTATGTTACTCGCTCACAATGATGCTTGGCTGGTCCTCGCTCTGGTGCGCGCCCAGTCCTGATGTTGACCCGAGTGGAAAGTCGGTTCCGGCGGCGAGAAGGGCAGGACTGCGACAGGGAGAAGGTCTAAAAAGTACAAAAGCCCCGGGCAGGCTGTGGGTCGCAATCCTGCCGCCGCCGCTCGGGGACCGGGCGCTGGTCACGCCGCAGCCCGGCGCGCAGGAGGGCCCGGACGAGCCCAGCTCGCCTGGGGCGACGCGGCGGCCTCCCGAGAGCTCACCCCGGAGTTTCTCTCAAATCATGCATAACGTCTCGTGGAGCTGAAATGTCCGTTTATTTAACAGCAGTAATAATTTAAAATTATAAAAACCCTTTCAGTGTGGAGTATCGGAAGGGCGAGGTTATAAAGAAAAATAAATGGGACCGGAGAGGGGGAAGGGAAGGATGACGGGGTCTACTTCAAGAGTTCGTTTTTTCAGTGACAACTATTGGCCCTCCCCGGCCGCAGGTCCTGGGAGGGAGGCAGTAACATTACGCTTTCATTTTAAAGACTTCAATCTCCAAAGCAGAAGAGACAGTATCCAAGGGGAGGAGGAGGAGCAGAAGAAATAAAGAAAGGAATCTCAAATTCAAACCATACAAACAACCTTTCCATTCAGAATCACAACCGGTAGCTCAGCGCCCGGGTTCCCCGGCTGGGCAGCGCAGCAGCCGTTCACTGCAATGGGTAAAAGTCCACGCGGCAAATGGGTGTTTTTATTAACAGGCTCTTCCCCCGCCACAGAGCGCGAGGCTCCTCGTCTCTGAAGGACCCGGAGTCTCCGTGTCTTCGGAACTCAAAAGGGGATTCTGGGGGTGCTGCCTCCCCCGCGCTCCCCTCCCCTCGCTCTGCTCTGGAAGCCCCTTTCGTCGCGCACGTTGGTGGGGAGGGAGGGAGGACAATGGACAGGGCCCCAGGGACAGAGGGTTGGATTAAGATTCATGAGTTGTTCGATGAGTTTTCGTTACTTGGTGAGCTGGAGGAAGAGGAGGAGGAGGAGGAGGATGGTGAGAAGTTCATCCCTGTGAGTCCTGGGGGGTTTGTGGCAGTGTTTTGTCCACTTAAGCTCTTCCGGCACACAGGACACGTGTCGTGCTTTGGAGAGCAGAAAAAACAAAACAAGAAACATGGGAAGCGGGGTTAGAAACACGACACGGGAGCAGCACTCGAGGAAAAGGCTCAGGTGACGCTCCCTCCTCTGATCAAAGGCTGCTCACGCTCAGGCCCCCTCCCGAGGAAACCCCCCCGCGGCGGCACCAACCTGCTCCAGCCAGGGCACGATGCAGCTGTTGTGGAACAGGTGGTTGCAGGGCAGCTGCCGGACGTTCTCACCCACTGTATAATCTTCTTTACACACCGGACACTCCAGCCCAGAGTCTGGGTCACAGGGAAAGCGAGATGCAGCTGAGCAGTGACGGGGAGCGCGACGCTGGGAGCACCCTCCTCCCCTTCCCCAGCGGAGAGCAAAGCTCGGGGCGCTGCCCCCCCCCCCCCCCCCCACTTTGCCATCTCTGTCCACGCTGAGCTCCTCAGAGCAGTTTGCCTCCCCAGGGCAAATCCATCCAGCCTGTATTGCTGCTTTTTGTGTGCGAGTGTAACAGCGCAACACTTCTGCTTCCTCCCCTCTTTGAAACGTCTTAGGCCTTGAAGGGACCAGCAGACAAAATTAAAATCCCAAGAAAACGTTGAACAGAACTTTCAGAGAGCTCTTTGTGAGCGATTCCCTGGAGGAGACACACATACCTACGTGTTCCTGTGCGATCTGTACGGTGGGGAGGGCCTGGATCTTTTCTTTGTCTGCTGGCGGCGGTCCAGTGTTTTCAAACTGATTTAGTAACTGAAAAAACAACAGGCCACAGGAGGCAGAGAGGAGGCGTGAGCTCAGCAGCGCGCAGAACCTGTTGGTTTCCTGAAGCAGGGCGCTCGGACGCCGCATCGCCTGCGCTGCGGACCTCACCCCCCACTCCTGCGGCCCCCGCGGTTCACCCCCTGCACCCCAACAGCGGCTCCGCAGCAGCACGGGAGGACGGGAGGAGCCTTTCTAGTGCCACTTTTACCTGGGTAATAATCGCGTCCAAGCCGTTGGCGCCCCACGCGTAGTCCATCGGATTAGAGTGCAGGACTCCCCTGGAAGAGAAGGACAACGGTCACACCTGGCCAGGAGCACGAACAAGAGCAGCGTCAGAAAGAGCAGTGCGTCTTCCAACTCACCAGGGCCCTAGTCCTAGGTTTGGTATCGTTGTAGGTGCAATAATTCCATTGACCAGCTGCTGGATAATTCTGAAAGACAAGAAAACCAGGATTACGTAAGAATTAGTGTCTGCTAGCTCCCAGCCCAGGAACCTGGCGTGGAAGGAACGGCTCAGTACTGTCGCATCACCAGGGGAAAAGGAAAAATATCCTGCAGCAACTGCAACTGCGTCTTATGAACTGATTATTCATTGATAAAGAGAAGTTTCGATATTTTATCGTGAGGGGATAATTTCTGACACGATGGCGAGTGGCGCTCCAGGACGCAGTTAAAGGAACATCAGTCTTGCTGTCCAGGGCGTCCTCTCGTTCCCCCTCACGCTGAGCAGGGCTAACGGCAGAACCCCCATCACGCGCAGGTGAAAGGGCCCCCCTGGGGCCCCTCTCAACTCGAGGCAAGTGCTTGCCAACAGCTGGAGGCCCAGCACCGTGTTCCCGGGGCAGAGCTGGGCACCTGCGAGGAGTGGTGCTGGGCGGCTGCGCTCCCTGGCCGAGGCCGAGGGACGGGCTGACTCCCGCTGACGCTCATCAGGGAGAGATAAAGGGGCTCCCCCCCGAACCCCGCGGTTGTTCTCACCCTTCCAGCGTGGGAACGCCCTCGTGCCTGCCAGCGGCACGGCGTGTGGCCAGGCGGGCCCGCGGCTGCCTCGCGCCGTAGCGGTGCCGGGACTGATGCTCCCGCTCTCTCCGGTTCTCCGAGTCCCTGTTGTCTTCCGACTGCACGTTGGACCCGAACGGAAACTCAAAGCTGTCATCGAAGATCCCGAAGGCAAATTGCCCGTAGCCCTGGGGCAAGGTGAATAAGTGCTGATCCACGTTCTGGGAGGGGAAAATTCAGAGAAGGGCTTGTAACTAGCAGCGAAAGCACTTTGCTCCCCAGGGAGCCCAGGCCCCCCCGCAGCTCCAGCGCCGCGCGCTGAGGGGCAGCTGGGCGAGGCACAGACAGGCTGGAACTACGCTTGAGGGTAAGAAATAACTGCAGCTTCCCTGGCTTCGCTTTAGCTGCCGCCTTGTAAGCTGAGGCTACTGCATAGCAACACACCCAGACAGCTCACTAAATCCCAGCTTAGCCCCCTCACAGCAAGAATAAGCTACAAGTGATGGTCCTATTAAAAACAGGCAGCAAAAATATGACACGCGGAGATTTCAGGAGCAGCGTGTGGATGGTATTAATACCTCCCTCCCCAAATTTTGTCATGATCTGGGGGACATTTAAACAACGTACTAATGGAAAAATACTCCAATGGCGAAGCAGAAAGCGTTGGAAGCGACAGGGGACTGGCTCACCTCGAAGGGGTGCCTGCTCTGGTCGCTGGCCGACGTCGAGGAGCTGGTCTCATTGTCCGCGTTCCTGCGGAGGAAGAGCAGCACCGGTGAGCCGTGAGGGACACGACCCCGACCGGGAGCACAGACACCACGGTGGCTCGGTGACAGCTCGCAGAAGTGACCGTTTCTGTGCAGAGCTGGAGCTGGAAGGGACCGCGGAGGTCTGCTCGCCTTCCCCCGCCCCAGGGCAGGGCCAGCTCCCTGCAGAACCTGCTCCGCCCTCAGCTCCTCATTTTCTAATCGTCCAGATCAATTTCCATTCTTCCCTCCCGGAAACCTTCGTTTTCCCACATCTTGACCCATCTCTCCCTGCCCTTTTAGATTTCATGAAGCTACAGAGAAGTGACTGAACCGCAAGGACTCCCCGCACGATCCACCCCATCGAATCAGGCACCGGGAAGAGAAGCCTGGAGGTACAAACCCTGGTCACTATGACCCAAACAAGCTTAAATCTAATCTTGAATCAAAGGAACTTCTCTCTTGCAAAGGTGGGTGACCAAACGGGACAGATTATTAGGAAAACTCTTAATGACGTCAGGCTCCTGCTTTCAGAGAGCCGCAGGAACATTTCCTGCTCAGCGGCCAGCTCTAAGCTTTGACACTCGTGGTAGCACAACGCAGAGGTTCAACGACGACGCGATGCTCCCCGGGTCACAGCAGATCGCCCGCACGGCTCGGGCTGGCCAGGGCTCATGTGCAGCCTCTGAGGTTGGTGTGGTCAGACCAAACGTCACCTTGCCAGCACATAAAGACCCCCCCTCCCCGGCAGGCAGCGACGCGCGCCCGGCACAGCCCGCGCGGCTCAGCCCGCCCTCGCTCGGAGCCGCCTGTGCGCTGCCTGTCCCAAAGCCACTCGCAGCCAAGGGCCGGCAGACACGGCTGAAACGTTTTAAGCCATTTCTCCTGCTCTTGCCCGTTCCGACACTGCCAGAGAGCAGCGCCGCTGCTGAGTCAGCAGTGAAGCACGTGAATGCAGATCTCAGCTGCTCCAGTGCAGAGTCCAAAGTCTCAGTCACAATGTTTCGCCATTTGTACTCCAAGTTATTAAATTACGCGCTGCAGCGTGGGTACACGCTCCATTCCGCAGATTCCTCTCTCCGAGGGTCATCTCTACCCTGATGACTCAAACCAGTTCAGAGCTACCACATGCCACGGGGAAAAGCCTCTCTACCGCTGACTTTTGTTTGTTTTAAATCGACCCAGTCCTCCCCCACCCTCCACCAGCACCCCATGACACCCAGCATCCCCATGGCTGCCTCACCTGTAGATGCAAACTATGCAAATTAAGCACTCACTACCCATAGTGAGGAAAGATGAGCCAAATGTTGGGCAGGAGTAGTAAAGAGGGTGTATTCAGTACCCAACATCACCTTTGAACGAGAAAAAGGAAAAGAGCAAAGCAGACTGAGTTTGTTCCAGCAACAGCCTTTGGGGCAGACATTACCTCGGCTCTTCAGGAAGTTCTTCAATAAAACCAGATTCACACCGTGGGCAAATATAGTCCTACGGGAGAAGAAACACTGAATGAGCAAAGGAAGAATCGGAATGTAAAAGCTGCAAAGAGTGTGACGGGGCGGAAGAGTCCTGCAGCCCATCGTCCCAAACACACGCCACGATTACAGGGCCAAAAAGTCCCCAAACCACGGACATCTGCCTTCCCCAGACTAGTGAGGTAAATTGTTAAGCCTGAGCTTGTTTAGAACTTGGCTTTAGAAAAGATTTGGATAACGCTAATTAATCCCCAGTAGAGACAAAGCATTAGGTAACATCTGATGTAGTTCTGGGTGAAGTGAAAGCAAAACCACCGTCCTTTCCCAGAAAAGCCGTGCTCACACACTAGTTGTTAAATAGCTGCGTGTTTTGGGGGCCCTCCCCTGCCCCCCTCGAGGGCCAAACTGCCCTAATGAAAGAAACACGGAGGGAATTGCAGCATGGGCTAATCTCAGTGTCAGTGCCACTTCGGAAGGGCTGAAAGGAAAGCTGTCGCTATCGCAGCCTGGGGTTCACACCACGCCGAGCTCAAGGAGACACGAGAGGGTCATTCTGCAACACACAATACAGAATTTTACACCTCCCGCTGGCGCTTGGTACGGGAGGCTGCTGCCACCCTTTGGCCTTTAACACCGAAGACTGAATCTGCTGGTGTAAACAGCCCGGCTGTGTGGAAGCCGGATTCCCCGTGAGCTTGCGACAGCCCCTTTTCCTCAGGATTCCTGGTGCCGGTGAAGAATTTCTACTCCACAACCTCACTGCCGTAGCGAGCAGCAGCCCGGGATGGTTATGATCCCGAAAGGAAGTGACTTGGCTTTTCAGCGCTCGGGAGGGAGTGGCACGCGGCGCCGCCGAGGTGGAGGAGGAAGCGACAGACCCCGCAGCCAACCCCAACCACGGCCGAGGCGGAACAGCCACCACGGGCAAACGCAACCGCTCCGAACCCCGCGCTGGCAAAGCCAGGCTCGGCGGGAAGAAATTTAAGAGTTTCTAAAAATAATGCTACTTCCCTTTCCTACTGCTATGTCGGAATTGGCACGGGCCCTGAAACAAAGTCAACAGATTCCCCAAAAGAGAGGATGCCGGCCACGTGGGTTTGCTCTGATAAGACACCTGGAATCGCTCTTCCAGCCACCACGGAAAAACCCGATAAGGCCCCAGCACAAGGCAGCGACGCCAGTGATCCGCTCGGCGCTGCCCCGGCCTGCCCAGCGAGATAAGGAAGCAGCAAACACCAAGACCTAGAGAGAGACCCAAGAGAAGCTGCTGCTCCCTCTCCTGCGCAGGACTCTTCAGATCCGGATTGTGAAATAACCGCATCGAGGCAATTTGCACAACGTTTGAGTTCGAGAACATTCCTACACCGTGCAAGTTCTTCTCAAAGGTGGTTACCGACACGTGGGAACTGCTGCGTTGATCGCAGGAGATCAGACCAGTTTCCTCTGCCTTCAAAACGCCCCGTTACTGGTTTATGTCCCAGCAGCGCCACGGGGGCAGCCACCCTGGAGCTGTGAGCAACCTCCTCCTCCTCTCAACTCTCCTATTTAAGGGCGGCTTTTCTGTGCGTGTGTTCAGACAACTCTGAACACCGGGATCAGCAAATTCCTCGGCAGCTGGAACAGCACAAATGTCAAAGTTTGTTGTTTCTCAGGCTGTTTGAACCACTCCTTTCGCGGCGTACGCCACGGTATCTGCAGCAGCATGGTCTGCAAACAGGAAGTGAAACCGAATGAACTTGGACCCCCCAAACAAGTTCATTAACCAGCAATTAACTGGGTCTGGATCAAGAACGGCAGTGGTGCGCTCCCTGCCGCTGTTCAGCGTGTTCACTACCAGATGTGCTTTGCTGGCACAAGCCCAACACAGGGTGTTTAAACAAAAATAAACGACTGGTATTTTTTGGTTGCCACCTTCTCCAGCCCGTCTACACATTGAGCAGGAGCATTATCAAGAGTTTCGTTTTCACGCTTAAACACAAGCTGTGACAGTCGCCAGCAAGGCCTACCCTCACCTAGCCAGGGCGGCCGATGGAGAGGGCGAAAGGACGAACAGCACGTCACAAAACCAAACTGACGGCGAAGTCTAATCAACCACGGCAGAGAGACACCTTTGCTCGCAATCGTCTGACGTTTAACATTCGATAAAGGTTAACAAAAACCAGTGCCACATTCTGATAAGATGCCGTGAAAAGTTTCAGGACACACAGAGACTGGCAGGATCCTCTGAGTCGAATTTAACGTGTCACATTTGGCAGGTGATCAACAGAAAATCGAGCCATGACCCACCACGATGTTTTAGCCAGTTCCTCTCCAACAGCCAACGCTCCTTTTCTACCCACACTGGGACAATCTGACTCCTTGCAAGCGGGGCTGTTACTCGGTGATTAAGGCCCGTCTGCTCGCGCTGCCCCTAGCCTACGGAGCGCTTCTGGAAACGGCCAGACGGATCCTTTCTGCGCCTGCCTACACCTGAGATATTATCACCCGCGGAGCTTTTCTCACGCTTATTTAAATCCTACTGAAAGAGACAAAAACAAACCCCCTCGTTACCCCACGGCGCTTCGCTTAGCGCGGGCCGAAGCAGCGGGGTGAGGGTGCTGAGCCGGGGGGGCCCAGCCGGAGGCGCGGCGGGGGAAGGCCCGGGGGTGGCCCCCCGCCCCCGCGGCAGGGCTGCTCGGGGGGTCCCTTCTCCCGCAGCCCGGCCGGAGCACACGAAGCGCCGCGGCCTCCCCGCGCCGGGCCGAGGGGGGCGGAGGGCCCCCGCCGCGCCCCGCCCTGCCGCCCCCGCCCCGCCCGGCTCCGGCGGCTTCCCCGCGGCCGGGGGTCGCCCCGTTTCCCCCCCGCAGCCCCCAGCGCCCCCATTTCCTCGCTTCGGAGCCCCCCCAGTCCCTCCTAACGCCGCCCCCCCCCTCCGAACCCCAAGTGGGCGCAGAACCGCCCACACCCCAGGGCCTTCCCCCCCGCCCCTCCTAACAGCCCCCCGCACCCCGCTCCCCCCCCCGAGCACCCCCTCGGCCCTCCCCACCCTCAGGGCCCGCCCCCCCCGGCCCCCCTCAGGCCCCCCCAGGCCCCCTCAGGCCTCATCCCCACGTGCCCGAACCGCCGGGGCCCCCCCCCGCCCTGTCCCGCCCCCCCCCCCGGCTCCCCACCCCCGCCCCGGACCGGGGCCGGACCCCCACCCCCGCTCACGGGCAGGCGCGGGGCGATCTCGGCCGAGCAGCAGTGGCAGAAGAACCGTCCCGGCTGCGGTGAAGCCTCCGCCATCTTCCCACCCCCCCCCCCCCCGCGCCTCACCCCGCCCAGCGACGCGCGGCGGAGGCGACGGCGGCCGAGGGGGGACAGGAACCGCGAAGCGGCAGAAACGCGGAAGAGAAGGGGCGGGGCTCGCGGGGGGCGGGACTTGCGGGGGCGGGGCTCGGGGTGTCCAGGGCGGGCGGCGCCGCCATTTCCCCGCGGGGCCGGTTCTGGGGCCCCGGCCCCTCCCAGCCCCCCCCCGGGCCCCGGCCGGTCTCTCCGGGAGGAGGAAGAGTGAGGAAGAGCAGGACGGGGCTGCAGCTGACGCTGCCCAGAGTCTCCCCGGATTTGTTCCCATTCCTGTTTGGCTTTTTCCTTCTTATTTTTCAATAAAATTGCGGGAAGGGGCCTCTCACATTTCAGCGCAAAAGCTGAATGATTTCTCATTTAAAAAAGAGATGGGCAGGGAATAAGTCCCCCCCACAAATGAAGACAAAATTGTTTTCCAGTGCAAATCCAAGATTTTCTTTAAAAAGTGGCAATAGCCTCGAGTGAACATAAAGTTGAATTTCAGCAAAAACCTCTCAAGTGGGGCCTTTCCCCCCGGTTCTCCCTGGGGCTGCCGGCGGGTGCTGGGGGGGTTTGGGGGCCGCAGGTGGAGTCGCCGTTTCTCAGGGCTGTTCCCTCCCGGCCTGGCTCCGCAATGAGCCGGGGCCCGGCCCTGCCGCACGGTCCCTCGGGGGGCACGGGGGGAGCCCCGGGCCTGAGGCTGCGGCTCTTGGGGGAGCAGGGGGGTGCGGGGCCTCGCTGGGGTCCCTGGCACCGGGGGTGGCACCGTGGAGCTGGGCTGCGGGGTTTGGGGGTGGTGGGGCTGTGGGATGGGGGGGTTTGGGGGGCTGAGGTGGTGCGGCTGTGGGGTTTGGGGGTTTCTGCATCGTGGGGATGTGGGGTTTTGGGGTTTCAGGGGGGCAGGGATGTGGGCTGGTGGGATTTCTGGGCGGTTTTGGGGTTTGAGGTGATGGGGTGCAGGGTTGTGGGGTTTGGGGGTGGTGGGGTGTGGGGTTTGGGGTGCGGGATTTGGGGGTTTGGGGGTTTGAGGTGTGGGGTTTGGGGTGCGGGGTTTAGGGTGCGGGGTGCGGGGGTTTGGGGCTTTGGGGTGCGGGATTTGGGGGTGCGGGGTGCGGGGTGCCCGCCGGCCCTGGCTCCAGCCCCGTTCCCAGCAGGTGGCATCTTCAGCCCAGGTTTGGCTGCTCCGGCTGCGCTCGGGGGTGCAGCGGCTGGGGAGGGGTTTGTGGGGCCGCTCAGGAGTCCTGGGAAGAAAAACTCAGGGACGCCCCGTACCAGGGTCCCCCCTCTCTGCCGGCTGCGGGATGGGGGCAGGGGACCGGTGAGACCCGGTGAACCGGGCGCTGCTGGGAACCGGGCGCGTAACGGCTCGGTAACCGCCCGGCGGCTGCGGGAAGGGTTCGATCGTCGCGTGGAAACGGCAACTGCGGGACAAATCTGCAGCGGTTTCGTCGCTGAGGGCTGGTCCCAGCTGCGGATGAGACCCGGCACCGACGACACCCGATGGGGAAACCGCTGCAGAGTCCGGCAGCTCCTTGCCGGGGGGTGGGTCCGGACAGGCGGGGCCCGGCGCGGAGCCCGCGGCCCTGCACGGGGCATCTCCCGGCCCGGGGGAAGTTCCCTTCCCCGCTGAGGACGTGGACGCGTTTCTCCTCGCCCTGTTTCACGGTCGGAGGACAAGTTGCCACTTGATCAAATGGGTGCCGGGTGCCTGTGGGATGGGGAGGGAAAGATCCGGCTCCACTGACTTTGTCCCTCTGGAATTCCCTGACGCAGGAACTGCGGAAGCTGAACGTGGCAACACTCGTCGGGATGCAAATGGCAACAGATCTCGGTGCACGTGGAGATAAGGGCGGGCGAGCAGCCCGTGCTGTGACGCCCCAACACCTCCAGCACGCAGCCGGCGAGAAGAGCCCCCCCGCCCTGAGCCCCTCGGCTGCCTGGGACCTGTTTGTGCTGGGAGAGGCGGCTCAGGGCGAGGACCCTCCGTTGCGGGGCCACCTCGCCCCTGGGCCCGGGGAGCGCGGGCAGGTGGAGAACTCCCTGTTAGAGCTGCGGCTCCGCCAGCACTCAGGCCCTGCCCCACAGCCTGCAGCCTCGGGGCTCGCACAGGTCCCGCTGCCTCCGAGGGAGCTGGGGCTGGTCGGCAGCAAATTTGAGTCACCCCGGGAAGCCAACGGCTGGGAGGATTTTCCCACGGTGCTGCAGAAAGAAGCAAACTGCACCCTCTTCCGAGAGGACTGACGAAGAGGTGACACCTCCCCAATTAGTATCGATTCATCGTTAGGCAGAGCCGGCTCCCCAAGCAGCCGGGCTGGCAAAGCGGCCGACCCCGCTCGGGGAAAGCGGAAGGGAAAGAGGGAGGGTTTTGGTGAAGGGCAGCGGGAAATATCCTGGGCCTGTCGTTGTCCGAGGGGACGGGACAGGGTGGGAGGCTCCTCCGGCAGCTCTGAGTCGGGGTCCCACCTGGGCTACTCTGCGGAGGGGGACATGTGCCACTGCAGCGGCCTCTGCCACAAAATCTGCGGGTGTTTGGGAGCAGAGGCGGCGCGGGGCTGGTGGTCCGGCCTGCCAGGGCTCTGCAGGAAAGGCAAAAAAGCCCCGGTGCTGCTCCGGACCGTGCCGGTGTCAGGGGAGGGGGGCAGCGGCGTCCGGGTGGGAGCTGCCGGAGCCCGCGGTGCCCATCGGCCCGGGGCCGCTCCCAGCAGCCCGTGCGGGTGCAGCAGAAGTTAGTCCAGGCCCGTTCCTGCGGCACCCAGTGCTGCCACTCGCATCACCTGGGTCGTGGGTGTTGGCGATGAGCTCACGTCCCGAGACGTTACTTAATTCAGACGGTGCCACCGTGCCAGGCACTAGCGGGGGGTGGCTGCGGGCTCCGGCACCGGCGTGTGCCTGTGCGTGTCCTGAGCGCGCACGGTCTCAGCGGGAGCCGACGCGCCGCACGGCCGGACTCGCCCCGCGGCACCGTCATGCCCCCGTGGCCAGCGCCGGGCAGAGGAGCCCATTGCCGGGGCCAGCCGTGCGCCGGCGTGTCCTGCGGGAGCACCGAGGGCTCCGGGTGAGCCCTGCCAGGCTGCTGGCGCGGGATCTGGCGGGTGCAGATCAACCCAGACACGCAGGTGTTGCTGCCCGCAGCCACGGTGTTGCACGGGCGTGTTGCCGGTGGCACTCCCCCTCCGCCGGCACCGCGCTCCCGGCGCTCTGCGGAAACCTGGGGTCTCTGCCTCGTCGTGTTTCCGCTTGAGGAGCACGGAGGGATGGACGGTGACGCTTGGGAGGGAGCTGGCTCCCCCCCCCCAGCCCCACGCGCTCCTGCCTGCGGGGCCGGAGGGCAGCCAGCGCTTTCGGCAGATCCCAGTGACTCTGAGTGCAGCTTCCAGCTCTGCTGCCAACTCCCCGGTGACTCAGGCAAGTCATTTTCTAAAAGGTCTCGGCCTCTGGGCTCTTAAACGAAGCGGTCGCTGTAGCCAAAGCCCACTCCCTGCCTGGGCCGTGCCGGGCGGGGGGTCCGGGGGCAGCTCTGAGCTCAGCCCCGGGCCCAGGCTCTGCCTCCAGCCCTTGAAAGCAGAAGCACCTCCCGGAGCCGGCGCAGCTTTCCAGCACGGTTCCTGCCAAGTGAGAATAACTGGTGCAGCTGGTCTCCCCGCTCCCCTCCACCCCACATTATATATAATTGCCTATTTTAATTAATAAATTGGAGGCCACTCAAAGGAAAGCGGCAAGATTTGTTACAAACACTGCAGGGATTGTCTGCCAGCCCCGAGCCAGTCATGTCACGGCGGATTTGAATCGGTCTCCCTTTGAATTCACTCACAGACAGATCAGGAGATTTACATCCCCCACCTCGTCTCCCCGAGCTTTGCACCTCCGGGCTGCAGGTCTGGATCCTGCCCCGGCACTTATCCAGCAGCTCCCGATAACCTGTGAGCAGCGGGCTGGGCTGAGCCCCGTCCTCGCCACCACCGCGCCGACCGGGATGCTGGTGGCACGCGGTCCCCGGCCGGCTGCCTGCGCGGCTCCGGGCTCCTGGATCTCACCAGCAGGCAGGGGCTGGCAGCCGCGCGGGCAGGGCAGCGGCGCAGTGCCCGTATCCCGTAGCACCAGATGTCCCGCTGCACCGTCCCGGTGGGGAGCGGCCGCGGCACGGAGCCTCGGGGGCAGTTCGGAGTCTCCGGGGGCTGCTTTGGGCTCCACCAAAAATTTCCCTTTTCTTTTTCTTTCTTCTTTTTGGATTCTTTGCTTTTCTTAGGCTTGATTTAAACCATTGTTTTTCAAGGGAAATTTTAATGTGAAAAACATGTTTTGTTTTTCTACTAACTGCAAGCCTGGGCTATGTAAGCAATCAAGCTCCTCGGCTGACGCGGGCTGGGGCGCGGACGGGGGCTCCACGGGGGGACGTGCCCTGCGGCGGCTCTGCCCTTCACCGGCCAAACCGCCGGCTGCCGGGGCCGGGGTCCCGCGGGGCTGCCAGGCTGGTGGGGCCGGGATGCCGCAGCCCGGCACGCCCTCGGCCGCAGCCACCATCATCATCGTGGCTCGTAGCAGAAACCTGCTCCCGGCGAGGTCAGGCTGCAGGAACAGCGTCGGCCTGTTGACATCCATGGGCCCGTGCAGGATCAGCCCCTCGGTGGTGTCGATGGCTTCTCCCCCCCGGCCCAGCGGGGCCCTCGGCGGGAGGGCTGCGCCCAGCCCCGGCTCACCCCGTGCTGCGCAGAGCAGCCGCCTGCCTTTGCTTCCCCCGGCCTCCCCCGGGCAGCCCGGGCCTGTGTCTGGTGTCCGTCCGTCCCTGAGCCCTCGTCCGTCGGATGGATGGCGGGACGCGGCTGCAGGGGCTGCGTCTGGTGGGGTCAACGTGCAGAACGAGGCCAGCGGCTCCCACCCTTCCCCGAGCCGAGCTCTGTCCTCGGCCAGTGCTGGGTTACGCTGGCGCGGGGCTCCAGGACCCCTCTGCAGAAGCGCCCCTGGGCAGGAAGGAAGGAGAAACGTGCTCAGGTGCTGTCGGAGTCTGTGTCCCTGCTCTGGCCGGTCCCGGCGGCGGGCGGCCAGCGGCCCGGCTGTCCCCTCGGGTAACCTGCACATCGCTTCTGGGCCAGGGTCATCCCGGTGCTGCTCTGCCGCCTCCCGCAGCGCCTCTGTGCAGCCTCTCCCAGGAGGCAGAGAGGCTTTAATGACCCGGGAGGTTTTACTGACTCTCAGCTCCTCTGGACCCAGTTCAGCCCCACATGATTTCATTACGTTTTACGGCGCTGCCAGCTCTTCCCTCGAGGCTCGGTTTGGTCCTTCCTTCCACCGCGGCAGAGGAAGCATTTACACTGGGGAAACCGCACGGCCGGCACGGCCGCTGACTCACACCTTGTTTACACGGGTGCCCGTGAGAGGTACCCGGGGCCGTGTCACGCGTGGCTGAGCCCGGCCGTGTGCGCCTGGTGACCCGGCAGCCGCTCAGCTCCCGCGGGGCCGGTCGCAGTGACCCGGCTGAGTGGGGCGGCCCCGGGCTCCCATGAGGCGCCGGGCACAGGGCGATTCCTGCCGCACCCCACAGAGGCTTGGAGCATCCTCCTCCTCTGCCCCCGTGGGATGAAGGACCCGGCGGCTGGCTGGAGGATGGAGGGGCACCGCTGACCTTCCCTCAGCACGCGTCTTGTGCGTGTTCACGGGTGGTTTTCCTGCATCATCTTCCTTGCGAAGGTGTTCCCTGCTTGGAGCGGGAGGTGGAAGCCCTTGGTGTGGTGGGGAGCGACCCTGGGAGCGGCGCGGGGCCGTGCGGGGCTGGGCAGCAGCGGGGAGCCCCTACCTCCCTCCTCCCGGGCCAGAGCTGTGTCCTGGCTCGGGCTGAACCCTGGCAGGTGGCCCGTGGCTTGTGCTGAGCCGCAGCCTCACTGGCCACAGCAGAGCCCTGCTGACCTCTCGGCCAGGGTCCCCCTGCGGCAGCAGCAGCCGCAGCAGCGAGGTCGGGGAGCAGCTCACGCCCAACCAAGGGAACTGGGGGCCGACCTGATGGACTCCGGGCTGGGTGGTGGAGGGGGTGCGGGCAGCAGAACAAATCTGGGCTTTAATTAAACCTTTGACACGGCGCCTCATGAAATCTTACCCAGATGATTAAATCCAATTGCCTGATGTGAGCATTTTTACAATACGTTGAAAACTGGCTTGGAGATCATCGGCAAATGGCAGGGAGTCAGGCTGGGGGGGCTGCAGGAGGGGGCAGCAGGTGCCGCCACGTTTAACCTCTTCCCTGCCTGGAAGCTGAGGTAAAAGGTGCGTTAATGAACTGCCCGGTTGATGCTGCGTTAGGAGCCAGGGCCGGGAGCCCCGCGGCGAGGGGAAAGGCAGGCTGCAAGGAGCCGTCCCGCGAGTCCGGGCACTCGCAGGGCGCAGCCGGGGTGGTGGAGAGGCATTAGCGGGAGGGATCTGGGTTTGATCAGGAGTCAAACAGGCCGGGTGATCAGATTTGGAGGGGCAGGTCTTGGGAAGATATGCAAGCCTCCCGCCCCCCTGCCCTCCCCGCACGCAAGCTCTCCCGCCCTGCCCTCCTTCATCTGCACAAGTGGAAGTGTCCCAGGAACATGAAACGATTACTCGGCGAGGAGAATCCAGCTCAGCACTTCTTGGCATTTGTTCACGGCTTTTCATCTTCAAAGCTCCTTGCAAACATTAGCTAACTAATCCCTGCAACCTTCCTGTGAGATAGCGCAGGATCAAGCAGAGGAGCATTATCTCGCCGCAGCAGATGGGGAAACTGAGGCACAGAGCGGTGACGCTGCTGCCCCGGGGCGCGGGGCGAAGCTCCGTGTCAGCGCTGGGGGTGGAGTGTGGCCGTCGAGGTGCGGATCGCGCCGCTCCGCCACTCTCTCCCCAACGCCGGTGATGCAGCCGTGAGCCATAAGCATCCGATTTACCTGGCCGGAGCCATGTGGACACGGCAGAGAAAACCCAGCCCCGGGGTCAGAGCCTCGAGGGGCCGGTCCCCACCAGCGCCCTGTGCCGAGCCGGTGCCGCCCGCAGCACCGGGGCCGTGCCTTCGGCGCACGCCTCGCACCGGCGACTCACCACGAGCTCCGAGGGACGCTCATGGAGGGGGAGCCTGAGGCTCGGGCTGAGCCTCGCCCGGTTCCCGCATGCTGAGTTCGCCCGGTGCCCCGGTGCTGACCCACTGCGGACCCAGAGCCGCCCCGAGCGGGGTCCCGTCCCTGGGCGTCTCTGGGATCCCCCGGCCCCACCCGACCAGCCTCGGGCTGTGGATCCCCGGGTGGTAGCCCTGGCCCCCGCAGGCACTGCTGGGGCGTTTGGCAGCATCTCCGCTGGTGTGGGAGAAACTCGGGCGTCCCACCGTGACGGGGAGCGTAACAGGGCCGGGATCGCTTTGCTCCGAGGGGGAAACGGCAACCAAAAGGCATCCTGGGACCTGGCCAACGCCTGCCAGCGGATCCACGCCGTCAGTGTGAAACCTCTGCTCTTTTGCCTGTGCCGTGACCCTGGGCTCTGCGAGAAACGCTTCTCAATTGAATGTCTTGTTGCAAATTGCAGCTCTAATTGGTTTAGCAGAGTTTAATTAGCCTGAACTGATGAGAGAGGCGAGATTCCCTCCTTAAAGGAGCCCAGCAGCTCAGGAGGAGAATGAGGCAGCCAGGGTTTTGGGGGGGAGGATGGTTGGCTCTTGAACCTCAGCCTGAAATCTTGCTGCAGCGGGACGCGGCACAAAGCCGGCACCCAGACGGAAAGGTCAGCTCAGAGGCTGCCATTCACTGCGCCCGCAAAGAGCCGCTTTGTCCCCGCCACGCCCGCCGCCCCCGGCCCCTGGCGCGGCCGTGGGCTCCTCGGGTTCTCCCCGGCTGCCGCGGCCGGGCTGCTTTCTCGGCGGTTCCCAGCCTGGCCCCTCTCCCCCCTCACTCCGCGGGTGCTGCTGGGGCTCAGTTGCCGCCCGTGGGAGTGGGGGGAGCCGGGGAGAGCCGGGGGGAGCTGGGGGGAGCATCACCCGCCTGCGGCAGACTGGTTGGTGGAGTTTTGCTCTCAGCTTTGCTTGAGAACCAGCCTTGGCCCCCGCCTGAAGCGTGACTGCGGGCAAGTTGCTTTCCTGGCGCTTCCCAGGGCTGCAGGGGCCAAATCCGGGGCAGGGGGTGAGCGGAGCCCCCCAACACGGTTTTGCAGGGCACGGGGCAGCCTCGGCGGGGCTCCGAGCCCACGGGCACCAGCAGGCCTTTGCGAGGCAGCGCCGAGCTACGCCGGCTCGGGGGAAGGAGCCCGACCCGCTTCCCTCCCGGCCTCCAGGCCCCTCCTGCCCCACGTCAGGCGGAGCGGGAGCCGGCTGCTCCCTTCCAGATGCTGCTCCGGAGCGAGGTCCGACCCCTTCCCTGCCAGAGCCAGCCGGTTGTGCAACGCCACTCGCAGCCAGGGAAAATCCCTCCCTGGCCTCCGCAAGCTCCTCTTGCATCTTGGAGCATGTGAGCGAGTGCATCACCACCCGCTCGCTCATCGACATCCAGCTCGGGGATTTGGCTCCCCAGCCCTCTGCCCTTACATGGGCAATCGCTCCGAGGCCGGCAGAGCGAGCCAGGGGTCACGCCGGCCGGGAACGGGGACAGGGATGGGGAGTGGAGCCGCACGGCCCAGCCCAGGGCCAGCCACACGCCGGGAGCTGGCGCAGTGGGGGCTCCCGGCTCCGTCCTTCCCCACAGACACCGGAGTCCTCGCCGTCCCTCACGGCAGGGCCCTGCCCCACACACGCTGCCGGAGGTGCTGAGGCACCACAGGGCCCGCCAGCTCCTCCACCAAAGGCCTGTGCTTTACACCAGTGCCACCTGGGGTAAACCCAGCCCTCCCTGTCCCCATCCCATCCGCTTCCTGGGGGTGCAGGGGGCTGTTTGGGGAGAAGGAGGGGAAGAGTCACCTTGGTGGAGGGCCTGGCCGCTGCCCTTCCCTGGGACTCGTCCTTAGGACGGCGGGAGGGACGAGGACATGGTGGTGCCAGCAGACACAACTGCTCTGCCTGCACTGGCTGCTGGCATTGCACCCTGCTCCCCCCGCGTCCTGGGACCCGGGCTGCTCCGTGTCTCGCTGGACCAAAGCTGCATCCAGCCCCGTCCCGCGACAAACCGAGCTGCTCACGCTGTGCTGGCACCGGCTCGGAGCGAGGAGGCTGCTGCCGGGGGCTGGAGGGGTGGTGCAGGGTCCCCTGGGCCCTCCGGCCGGGGCCCCTCTCCTGACAGAGCCCAGCTCAGCTCTGCCGAAAACATGACCTCAGCTGAGGCCAGTGCAAAGGGTAAAACGTTCCTCAGCTGCGCACCCGGGAGACGGACACAGTTCACGGGGCCGGAGAAGGCCCCTGGGCGGCAGCGGGAGGAGCGGGGACGGGCAGAGCTCCCCGTGTCCCCAGCGCTCTGCCCGGGAGCGGGGTGATGGACGGGGGGGCCTGGCTGTGCCCCGACCCCCCTTGCAGACGGGTGGGACTGAGCGGGGCGCGAGGCCAGGCGATGTCGGGGAGCCTGACCCGCCTTTCCCTGGGCCCCCCACGACCCCCTGCCCACCCCCATCCTGCCAGGACCCCCCAAGCTTGGCAGCGCTGGCAGAGCCGCAGCTCCCCGGGCCGGGCCGGGTCTGGCACACGCTGGGGAGCCGTGACGGAGCGGCCCCAGGGACGATGGGGATGTGTGGGGAGGACAGTGCCAGTGTGTGCCATGGGGGGTACATCCCCCCCAGCTCTTCTCCTTCCCCCCCCCGGCCTTGCACGTCTCGCCCAGACAAGGGCTCACGCGGCTCGAGGCAGCAGGACCGGCGGTGCCTCGGTTTCCCGAACGGCGCAGGGTGGGCGATGCCGAGCCGCCGGCGGAGCCGCACCGGGGTTTGGGGAGCGGAGGCGAAAGGGGCCCCACGACACAGCCCTCGCTGTAACGGCGGGGCTGCTGCGGGGAGGAGGAGGAGGGCGGGAGGAGGGTTCACACGAGGATGGGGGGGGAAGGAGCAGCCGTGTGGGAAGGATGGGGTCGGGCAGGGGGGGCTGCTCGGGGTCCCCCACGCCTCGGGGACACTTCCCTGCTCTCTCTGCTCCGGCCCTTCCTCCGTCCTGGACTCTGCACCCCGAGCACGGGGGGCACCCCCAAACCTCCCCCTCCCCATCTCCATCCCAGCGCGGCCCTGCGGACACACGGACACATCCCCCCCCGCCCCCCAACACCCCCCCATCGCCCACCCGGTGACGAGACCCCCGCTGCCACCCCACACCCGCCCCCCCCCGCACCCCGACTCACAGCCCCCATCCCCTCGCCCCCCCCCACCCCCTTGCCCCTCAACTTCTCCCCCCCGCCCCGCTGCCCCCGCCCCCGGCCGCGGCCCCCCCGCCGCCGCCCCGCCCGGTGATTCACGCCGCCCCGCCGCTTTATAACGCCGCCGGCCCCGCCGCCGCCTCACAGGCAACAGGTCGCCGGAGCGTCCCGGCCCCGTCCCGGCCCGTCCCGTCCCGCCGCCCCGGCCCGGCCATGCCGCTGCGGCTGGCGCTCTGCCTGCTCGTCCTCTGCAGCCCCGCCGCCGCGCACGGTAAGTGCCCCCCCGGGGGGGGTCCGGAGTTGGGGGGGGGGGAGGAAGCACCGGGGCAGCCGCTCCCGCCGGGGCCACCCCCCTGCTCCGCCCGCGGCCGTCGGTGCCGCCGCTCCCCGCCGGCAGGTGCTTGGGGACGGGGGTCCCGGTGTCGTTACCGCGCTGTAACCCCCCCCTCCCCACCACGACAGCGCTGCCCTCCCCCCCCGCCTCCTGGCCCCGGTGGGTGTTGGGCTCTCGGCGACAGAAACCCGGTTTACCGGGAGGTGGCCGGGTGCCCGGTGCCTGGCGGTGCCACTTCGGTGGCCCCTGGCCCCCGTCTGTCCGTCCGGCTCAGTCCCGGGGTCCTGCACGGCCCCGCAGCCACATCCCGTCCTGTGGCAACGCGGGTGCCCGACCCCGGCATCCCGCACCCCTGCGACGGGGCCACCGGCACGACAACTGGGCTGGGCCCGCCAGTCCCCCACAGAGCCCCCGGGCCGGGGTCCCGCTCCCCGGGCTGCGGGTGGGAGAGCGTCCGTGCCCTGGAGCTCTGGGAGCCGGCTGGGAAGGACTGGGAACGGCGGCCGGTTCGTGATCTGGGTGTGGAGTTTGCAGCTCGAACCCCTCCCGGTTCAGCTGACGGTGCTGGCAGCTCTCACGGACGCTTGGGAGGTGTTGGGGCTCTTTGGGAGCCGTCCCGGCACCCAGGTCCTCCAGGACCCCGGCGCGGGGCTCCAGCCCCTCTTCCCAGCACCGCGGAGCCGTGGCCGCTGCTGCCGGTTCTCCCGCCGCGGCGCCGGAGTTTCCATCTTCCCCCTCGCACGACGCCGTGTGCCTCCGTGTGCCAGCGTGGGCAGGAGCCGTGCTCCCGGGATAGCGGCAGGTCGGGATGCCTCGAGGGACGGGGGAGGCTCCCACGAGGCCCCTCGTGCCGCTGGAGCCCCCGGGCGTGCGTTTGGCGTCGCCCCAGCCCGCGGGATTTCCGCTTGCTGCTCCGTGGGGCCGGGTTCCGCTGCCGGAAGGCCCCGGGCAGGGACACGCCGGAGCCCGGGTCCTCCAGCCACTCCGAGCACGGGAGCGCCGCACCCGGGGATGGGGCACCCCAAGAGCCCCGCGCTGGCTCCCCCGGCCTGTGGCCACCTTACCCCACTCGCCGGCTGGGTGGGCTCCCTCCCCCTGCCCAGGGCTTGTCCCTCTTGGGGTCCCTGCACCCCAGTGCACCCCAGAGACCGGGCGCGTGGGCCCGTCCCGTTGCGGGTGGGATCACTCTGTGCGGGGCTGTGTCTGCGGGTGCGGGGCAAGCGCGGTCCGAAGGCAGGACACAGCCCCAGGGAGCCTCGTGCTGTGGGGGAACTGGGGCCATGGGGGGTTGCGAAGGAAAAATGGGCTGGAAAGAGCCATGAGACAAATCCATGGAGGATAAACCCCCCGATGGCAGAGGCGTCGTGGCCTGGCTGATGCTGCCAGGGGTGTCCAGGCTGTTGGGTCCCGCAGCCCGAGGGTTTGCTCCATCCCCGGCTGCCCCCCAGAGCCGTCGCTGGGAGCTTTTGGCTGAACCAAAATCGGGTCCTTGGGAGGGAGCGGGGGGGGACACGCGGGGTCCGAGGTGGGTGCTGACTCGGCTTTGGGGCAGGGTGAATCCCTGCTTTGGAGGGGAGCGACTGCAGCCTGGCACGGGCAGGACGTGTCCCTTCCCCCACCCCCCCTCCCGCACATCTTTAGCTGTTTAACAAACCTCAAACGCAGCTAATGAGAGCATAAACCCAAATAAGCGTCAGAAGAGGCTGGTTTGCAGAGGCGGAAATTGCAAAGGAATCACTCACAAAAAAAAAAAAAAATAACCGATTTGCTTGTGGGGTTAAGGAACAAACAGGCTTTTGAGTCAGAGGGATCCGATGCCGCTGGGCTGGCCCCGGCCCAAGGGCTGTGTCAAGTGCCCTGTTCTCCAGCCCGTGGCTCAGATGCTCCTCGCAGAGGCCGTGGGTGTCAGGCCCCCGCGCCGCGGGGATGGTCTCCGTCCCTCCGTGGGGCCGCTGGCCCATGCCGGGGGATCCAGCCCTCGCAGCGCGGGTGCCCACCAGTCCCGCTCTGCCCGTCCTCCCCGGGCTGGAGCCTCCCCTCAGCGGGGTCGGGCAGGAGTGGGGCAGGGCAAGGGGGCAAGCTGCAAGCCCAGATCCTGGCCCGCTGGCTCGGCATCTCCCGGAGCATCCTGGTGCTTCCCTCCGGTCCCAGCGCTGGGTTTGGAGCCTGTTGGCCAGCGGGGCCGGGCTGCCAGTGGCCCAGGGCGTTGGGGCAGCTGCTGCACCGTGCTGGGGGCCCACGGGGACGCCCGCTCTGGGACAGCCCTTGCACCACGGGAGAGGTGGGAGCCAGCACGGAGTGTCCTCAGTTTCCCCGACTCATCCCACGCCGGCCCTTTTCCAGCACCACAGGTGGCCCGGCCGGGGCCCGGCTGCCCTTGGCGTGGTGGCCCAGCACGGCGGGGACCCCTCACCCTCTGCCCTCCCCGCAGGTGGGATCTGCTGGCTGCAGCAGGGGAAGGAGGCCAAGTGCACCATGATCCTGAAGACGGGCGTGACGTGGGAGGAATGCTGTGCCAACGGCAACGTGGACGTGGCCTGGTCTAATTACACCTACCCGGGCAACAAGATCAGCCTGCTGGGCTTCCTGGGGCTGGTGACCTGCCACCCCTGCAAAGGTGAGCATGGTGCGGGGAGGGTGCTGGGAGCCCTGGGGAGGGTGCTCGGTGCCCGCAGCTCTGGGTGAAGCGGCGGTGATGGGACAGGGCTCTGGGACAGCACCGCGACCCCGGGGACTGCTGACCCCAGGCTTGTGGGCCAGTTACGGGCGCTGCCGTGGGGCTTGTGGGCCAGGGACGGGCACTGCCATGGGGCTCGCGGGACAGCTTCCATCCCCTGGCCGCTCCCAGCCCGTGTGTTGTTCCTCTGCGGAGCGGGGTGCCTGACCTGGGTCTTGGCTGGGCAGCCGGGGTGCCAGGAGCCGCGCTGGGGCTCCCCGTTCCCAGGTTAACTCTGCTGTGCCTGGGGCCTCCCGCCCCTGCCCTCGCCAGGTCTGCTCAGAGGGAAACTTCTTAAGTTGTTTTTTTTTTTTAAGGAAAAAAGATCTATTTCTTCCCCTCAGCTCCCCCTTCCTCCTCCCAGCGTGTGTGTGAAATGGCTTTATGTAACGGGCAGTTCCAGAAGTGGAAACTCTCCAGCTGTGAGTTCCAGCCCCGCCAGATGTTTTGGCGTGCGCCGGAGGCGCGGATCCCCCAGTCGCACTTGCGTGGCTGTGTGAGAACATGCTCGAGGACCTGCTGACCGCAGGAGGCAGGAGCAGGTCTTTGGAAGGTCATGTCGTTATTTGCTTAAAGGAGGAAAAAACGGTTCTTAAGAAAACCGCTTCTTCCAGCCCCCCTGCACCTCCCGGCTGCTCCTCGGCCCGTCCCGGCACGGCTCAGGGATGTGCCCTGGACCAGCCGAAGGCTGAGGGAGACCTTGGCCCCGGCTTTTGGCCCCGCGGGTGCCGGGAGCACCGGGACCCTCTCAAGGGGCTGGTTGGGGAGCGCGGGGTCCCCGGTGCCTGGGGCAGAGTGTGGTGGGGATGGGCAGCCCTCGTCCGGGGGGGCTGCCTTCACCTCGGGGGGACACGGGGGGCTGCCAGAGGCCACAGACCGTGGCGGGGGCTGCGGCTCCGGGGGTCACCAGGGTCTGGGAGCAGGAGCTTTGCTGAAAGCGCCAGAGAGCCTGGCCGGCACGTCCCTCGCGACTCCCCACCCTTCAGAAAGCCCCAGCCGGTCCCATGCAGATGGAGCTGGTGCTGCTCCCCATCGGGCTCGGAGGCCTTGGAAAAGGGCAGCTGAGCCGAGCTGCTCCCCGGCGCGCGGGGCCGGGAGGGGTCACTCCGGGATAAAGTGGGCTGCAGCCACCAGCCCCACGCCAGCAGCCGGGACGGCCGAGCCCCCCGGGACGGTGCTGGCCGGACCCCGGGGCTCTGCAGTGGGTCTCCGGTGGGGAGGTGAAATTCCTGGCTCCAGCTGCTGGGGACACGGTGTCCCCCCCAGGGACCCGGCGTGGGGGGGAGAGCCGGGCTGCTGGGTCAGGGTCACAGGCGCATGGTCCAACCACCTCCCTCGCGGGGATGGTCGGGACGGCCGGATCCCGCTGTGCCGGCAGCAGCGTCTCAGCGCGGGGGGGTGACGAGGGTCCCGCTTGCTCCAGCAGCTCTGGGGTGCAGGGCCAGGCCCCCCTGACCTGGGGTCTTGTCCCTGTGGAAAGCCGGGGGGCTCAGCCTGCCCCTTCCCTTGGACCAGCCCCAGCTATGGAAATCAGGGAGCAAACTGGGAAACTGTCTCCCACCAGGGAATTTCCCCTGGGGAGAGCTGGGCCAAGCAGACGGGGAATTTCCCCTTCCTCCTCCTCCTCCTCCCCTCTTGCTGTCTCCCAAAGTGACCTGTCTTGGGCAGGGAAATCCCCCCTGTACCTCCCAGCAGCTCCGGGCACACGCCCTGTCTGTGGGAATCCCTCCTGCTCGGGGGTGAATCCCCGGCTCGGGAAGTTTCTCAGTCCTGCCCGACCTCCCTCCCCACGGGTGCCGGTGGGTCCCTGCACCCCCAACTCCCAGCACTGCCGCGTCCCGGGGCACAGAGTGTCCCTTTGGGGTGAGGGCTGTGTCCGTGCTTCAGGGGGGGCAAGGGGCTTCCAGCTGCCCCAGCCGTTGCCCCCTCCCTGCCATGCTCCAGGCGCTGACCCCTCTGCCTCTCCCCACGAGGCACCAGTGTCCGGGACGGGCCCCTCTCTCCGTCCCCTCCAGCGTGGGCACGGCCCCGGGGCAGCACTGGGTGCTGGCGGGACCCTCTGAACCCGGCCCCCGTGCTGGCCAGGAGGCGACCCGGGGGACAAAGCGACCGCCTGTCTGGGGCTCCGCGCTTGCTGCTGCGTCCTGCGCTTGTGTTCAAGTCACGGAGGCCCGGAGCAAAACAGGGCTGGGTATTGTCTGGTGGAAGCGGCGTTCTTGATCGCCCAGACAACTCGCGAAGCCCAGTTCCTTCTGGAGGAGCTGGGGCCTTGCGGAGATAGATTTTTCCATTGCACAAGAAAAAGAAATGTCTCTTTCCAAAAAATAAATACATAGAAATGAGTGAGCTGGTGCTGAGCGGAGGGCCGGGGCTCTGGCTGGGGCGGGCGCTGGATGATCGCGTGGAGCTGCAGCCAACGACCTGCTCCTTGGCGGAGCTGAGCAGATCCAGATGCTGCTCGGGGCCGCTCGGCGTCAGCGCGCGTGGTGGGACCCCGGCAGGGATTCGGGACCCCGGGAGGGATTTGGGACCCCAGATGCTGACCCCGTCCCAGTCAGTGCCACCTGGCGTGGCCGTGGGGCCAGGCGGGACGGATCCTTCCCTGGTGGGGGGCAGCCACGGCCGGTCCCTCACGTGCTGCTCCTGCTCTGTCCCCAGAGAGCTGCGAGGGGGTGGTGTGCGGCCCCGACAAGGTCTGCAAGATGAAGCATGGGCGTCCCCAGTGCGCCTGCGCCCCTGACTGCTCCAGCCTGCCCCGCAAGCTGCAGGTCTGTGGCTCCGACGGCTACACCTACCGCGACGAGTGCGACCTGCTGACGGCCAAGTGCAGAGACCACCCCGACCTCGAAGTGATGTACCAGGGCAAATGCAAAAGTAGGTCTGGTCGTGCCCCCATCCTGTCCCGTCCGTGTCCCCTGTGCCTCTCGTGCTCGGACTGCTCCGAGCTGCGCCCGCACGGGAGGAGATGAAGGCCGGGGTGGGTCCCCGGGCCCAGGCGCTCACCGGCACCACGAGCCACTCCGGTGCGGAGAGGAAGGGTCATCCTGATGGGTCGTGCTGTCGCGTCCCGGCACGTCCTCCCCTCTCCCACCCGGGAAGCCGCGTCTCCCCGTGTTGTGCCACAAGCACCGGCGGCTCCAGCAGCACGGCGCGGGGGGGTTGTGGCTGGTGCCTGGCCCTGGCTGTGCCCAGGGAGGGAAGGTCTGGCCCGGCACAGGGTTCTCCTGTGGGACGCGGTGCCCGGGGACAGGGCGCTGCTCTGCAGCCAGCCCGGTGCTGATGGGTGCCGGTGGCCCCTGGCCTGCAGCAGGGTCGCACCCCTTGGCATTGCCCTCACTGCGCTCCCAGCTGGCACCCGCCCAGCTGGCGGCCACTGGCCACCCGGGGTCCCGGCCCGGCCACCCCAGCGGGGACGCGGCGGCGGAGCTGCCTGTGATGCCGTCAGTGCAACAGGGGGTTTGGCCTCGCCGTGGGCTGAGGAATAACACTCCGTAAAATGTCACTTAAAAACATCAAGCCCCTTTTTTTGTTGTTTTGTTAAAGAGAGCAGCAATCCTCCTTGCCCTGCCAAGAACTGTCAGAATTATTATGATTATTTTTGCCAGCCCTCCTCTCTGAAATGCTTTGCCTGTCAAACTCTGGCCTGCACAGGGAAATGTGGGGCAAGAAATGTGAGTTGCGAGCTGGGAGTTGCAGACGCCAAATCTCCTTCCAATCCGGCAGGGAAAGAGGGAGGCGGAGGGGCGGCGTTGGGAAGTGTTTACGGTGTCCGGGGAGCGCTGCGGGTCCCGCCGTGCCCCCGCTGCCGCCGCGGGGTTGTGCCGGGTCGGGGGGGCCGCGGGGCTGCACAGAGCCCGGGGTTTTGCTGCGGGATGGGGGGTGCAGGAGCCCCCCACTCTGCGCCAGCCCGGCAGAGCTCTGTGCGGGGCCTGATCCTGTCCGGGCCGGCTCCCGCCACCCTCGCTCACGGGGCTGGGCTGGGTCCAGGGTGACGCTGCCCTTCCCCTCTCACCGGGGCGGCTGCCAGCCTGGCCCGAGCGGCCGCTGCTCCCCCTGCCAAGGCACCTGCGTGGGGCCGCTTGCCCCAGCCAGGTCCCACCGCACCGGGCCGGGCTCAGCCCCGCGCGCTCGGGCTCTGCAGCTGGACGTCGGCTCCCCCCGCGCTGTGACTGCAGCCGGGGCCGTGCCCGAGGGCTGCGGGGCCACGCGGTCCCTCGCACACCCGGAATGTCACCTCCTGCCAGCTCCTGTCCTCGGGAGCGGGGGCAGTGGGGGAGCTTGGGGGGCTTGGGACCCCCTGGCTCCGCTTCATCCCCCGGCAGCTGAAGGCAGGAGGGGGCCCGAGCTGCCCGGGTTTCCCCGGGGTGATGCCCGTGGCCCCCTGCCCCCCCGGGTCGGAGGAGCTGCGGCAGGGGGACGTCCGTCCCGGCTCGGCCGTGACCCCATGTGCTTCCCCGCAGAGTCCTGCTCCAGCGTGGTGTGCCCCGGCACCCACACCTGCGTGGTGGACCAGACGGGCAGCGCCCACTGCGTGATGTGCCGGACGGCCCCCTGCCCCGAGCCCACCAGCCTGGACCGTGCCCTCTGCGGCAACAACAACATCACCTACCCCTCGGCGTGCCACCTCCGCCGGGCCACCTGCCACCGCGGCCGCTCCATCGGCGTCCGCCACTACGGGAGCTGCTCAGGTGAGTGGGGCGGCCCGGGGGTGGGGGGCAGCGGGCTCGGACCCCCGGCGCCCGCCCACCCCACGCACCCCCCTCACCGCTTCTTCTCCTCTCCCGCTCCGTTTCCAGCTGCGGCCAAATTCTCCCCGGAGATGGACAACGCGGAAGAGAACTACGTGTGAATCCTCCCTCGCCGCGAGGCCGGACCCGGGAGACAGGGGCATTATGTGTATATTGTACAAACCATATACCTGATATTTATTAAGATAAAAAGATCCTTATTTATACCCGTGTATGTTATGCAGTCGCAGGGGGCCCGGTTCTCGGTCCGGCCGGCCGGGGGGCAGGGGAGGGGGCTCCCAGCCCGCGCAGCCGGAGCGATGCCGAGCCGGCCCGGGGATGCTCCCGCGCCCGCCCGGTGCCTGGCCGAGCTCCCGGCTGCCCGGTGCCCACTCCCGCGCCCGTACAGCCCTTCCCCGCGGCCGGCGCGGCGCTGAGGGGGTGTCCGTGCTGCCACGCGTTGGGCCCCCCCACGTGTCCTTGGCCGGCAGCCCTGGGCCTATTTATTTTTGGATTGAATTCTCGGTACTCTGCTGACGTTTCTGGCCGGGACCCCGAGGTCTTGAGGGAATCTGCGCTTCGCCGTCCCCGGAGGGGCTCAGCCCCAGCTGCCAGCGGCAGGAAAGGCAGCGCGGTGCCGCATCACATTGGAGAGAGATAGGTAGATATTTTATATATATATATATATAAAAATATATATATATGTATGTGATTTTCTCCTGAAGTTTTAGCATGTGTTTGCTAAAATGGATTTTAGTTTCGGTCCTCCCGGCCCGTTCAGACCAGGCTCCCCCCGTTTCCGGAGGCGAGGCCAGGCCGATGTGCTGGTGGCCGGGCGGCGCTGCCCACCGTGGGCCACGGCAGCTCCGGCCGGGGGCCACGACCGTCCCCCCAGGCCCGCCGAGTCCACAGCTGCTGCAGGTGCCCCCGCCCCGAGCCCCGAGCCCAGGGTCAGCCTGCCCAGAACCCTCTTCACTCCCCCCTGCCAAAACCCCTTTGAAAGCAGCCAGGGGAGGGGGGGGGGGTCCGTGGCCCCTGTGAGGCATTTCCAGGGCCTCGGGACAGCGCTCGGCTCCCGACCCCACTGCAGAGCTGCCGGGGTGGCCGCGGGGAGCACGGCTTGGTGGAGGGGGACAGGAGAGGGACAATGGCCCTGCCCGTCCCCCCGGGGACCCCCAGCCTGGCTCCCCCTCGGCTGCGCAGCCCCCACCTCCCGCACCCCCTGCTCTGTTGACACCGTCTGTATTTATTTTTTCTTCTCTCCTTTTGTGTGTTGTCACCTGTGTAAATACCATCTCATCTCTGACACCGAAAAGCTATTGCCTTTATATAAATATCATATATATATTTTATATATATATATATAAATACCCTGTTTTCTATTTTTGTATGATTGCGTTCCGATTCCCGAGGCAGATGCTATGGGAACATATGCATTTCCTATTCGGTATTGTTAGGGGCATTTTATGGCTGTGTTACAGTTTGGATTATAATTAAAAAGAGTAAACGGTGCTGCGGCTCCAGTTTTGTTGAGCAGGTTCTGGGGCCGCAGGCGGTGGCTGCGTCCCGAGGGGCTGTGTCACCCCCAGCCTGCGGGGCTCGGGGCCGGCGCGGGCAGGGGGGTGCGGGAGAGCCCCGGCAGCGGGCGAGGGGCTCAGCCCAGCTCCCAGCCTGCGTCTGCTCCCACTTGGGGCTTTTCCAGCGCGGCCAAGGCCACTGGCGGCAGCGGGAGGAAAGGGGAGAGCGGGGAAGAGCAACCAGCGGCGCAGTTAAATCTGTTCCCAATATCAGGCCGTGCCATGAGGGTTTGGTATTTCACAAAACAATTCCTGCCATTAATTGGGTCCTGATGTGCGATGCTTCCCGGGCGGCAGCCTGCGGCTTGGCGCTCCCAGCTCAACGGGAGCCGCCGCTGGTTCCCCCTCGGCTGCATCCCCTGTGCCAGGGCCTGGCACGGCGCAGCCCCCAGACCCCACCGAGCCCCCCCAGCCCGTGCCCGGCTCAGGACCCACCACCTGGACGGGCTCTGGCACAGCCCCGACGGCCGCAGGGAGCTCCTGGGGCCAGGCTGGCCCTGACAGACGCCCCCAACCCCCCTGGACAAGGTGGGGTTCACACGGGGGAAACTGAGGCACCGTGAAGCGGTGAGGGGGAACGAGACCCTCGCTCCCGGCCAGCACCCAGCACCCCCAGCTCTCCCTGCGCGCCGGGAAGGTGCGGAGCATTGCGCAGGATCTGGTTTGAACCCAGGAGACTTGTGTGCTCCAGGGCCGCGCCGCCAGGCAGCGGCAGATCAATGCGGGGCGGGCACGGTGGGGACCCTGCTGCAGCCCCTCTCCTCCACAGCTCGGCGATGCCCCCCCTCCCCTTTTTGGGGGTGGGTGTAAAGGAGTTGCCAAAACGCTGCCCAGGACTTTCCCTGGCGCCAGCATTTGCCGCACGTGGTGGTGTGTGGCCCGGGTTTCTCTCCCGCCCGCCCACAGCGCCTTCCTCCCCGAGGCAGCTCGTCATCCTCCGCCTGCCCCGGCCGCAGGGTTTGGCCCCCGAAGCTCCTGGCTCGCTGCCCCGCGCCGAGCCCGCGGGCACCGGCTGCAGCGGCGACGTCAGCTCCCGCCGATGAGCGGGAGATTTCGGCTCCCAAAACAGGCCCGTGAGTCAGGCGCCTCCTTCCCGCCGGTGTTTGGGTGGTCTGGGACAGGCCGGGACAGGCGCCGGCTCTCCAGGCTCCTGGCAGCGCGCAGAAGCCCCGGGGCTGGCAGCCCTACCCCGGCATCCTGGGGGGGTCTGCCCCGCGCTGCCGCGGCCGGGACCCCACGGGGCTTTGGGGCTGCCTTGGAGCCTGGCAGGGGTCTGTCCTCTGCCGGGTGTCCCCAAGGCCACCGCTGCCCGCGGCCGTGTCCCCCCAGCCCCGTGCAAAGCCCCGCAGCAGGGAGCTGGGGTTGGGACGGGAGGGGCCGGGGCAGCCCAAGCCCCCGCGCTCCCCAGCACAGCGGTTGGGGGTGATTTCTGGGGACGTCTGGGCACGCTGGCCTGGCCCTGGCCTGGCCCGTCCCCGGCAGAGCCCCGAGGGCGGCGGGGTGGCCCGTGCCGGACGCTGCGGTCGGCTGCAGGCTCCTGCGGGATCCCCCGGGCAGGGCTGCGCCCCGCGGCCGCGGCGTGCCAGCAATTTGCAGATAAAACAAACAACCAGGAGCAGGGAACGTCTGGGTCCGTCCCCGGAGACGGCCGTGACGCCGGGCAAAGCCGCAGCCATGTGCGTGTCTCAGCTGAGACCCAGCAGCAGCTCAGCACACGCCCCCCCGGCCGGCGCGGGCAGCTCCCGGCCCCTGAGCCCGTGGCCACCCAGGTCCCCCCGGGGCGAGCGCCCGAGCGCGCCCGAGCGCGCCGGGGAGGCGGGGGAGGCTCTCGCCGGGATCCCCGCGGGCTCTGCCAGCGCAGCCGGCGGCCGGGAGCCCATCTGCCCCCGGGAGGTGTCTGTGGTTGCCCCGGTTGGGGGGTCCCGTAGCGCGGTGGGGAGGGTGCGGTTGGGGCGGGACGGGACGGGACGGGGAGCCCCACCCCGGCGGGAAGGCAGCTCCAGCGCTCCTGGGGATGCTCCCCGGGGTGGCAGCGCCCCGATCCTGGCTCCTCTGGGGCAGGGCCTGGACCTGAGTGGGGGCTGACACTGCCCTCCTTCCTCCTGCCCCCCCCCCCGCTCCATCCAGCCCAGCCCAGCCCAGCCCAGGGGGGTCTGGCCGGGGACAGGAGCAGTGGGACAGGCAGAGAGGGGGCGTGGGGTGGGGCAGGGGAAGGACAGGGGAGGGGAAAGCTGGGAAAAACCAGCCCCGGGGTTGAGATGAGCAGCAGCCACCTGGGCTGCGCAGGATCAAGGATCGGCCCCAATCATCCCCCCCCCAGCTCAGCTGCCCACCAGGAGATTAAAGGGGGGTAAAGCCCAGCCCAGGCTCTGCTGGTTCCCAGGGCGGGGGGCTCTGGGTCTGGGTCTTCCCATCACGTCCCTGGGGCAGGATCAGGGTGGGCAGGGGCAGGCGGGTCCCTGGAGCTCCGGCCTGCCCAGGGCGCAGCTGTGGCCCCCCTGGAAGAGGGGAGCAGTGTGGGTAGAGGGAAGGTGAAGGGACAGAGGTCTGGGACCGACATTTTATTGAGGAAGATGAAGGTCGCTGCTGCAAGAGGCTGAGTGAGGGGCCGGGGCTCCTCGTACAGCGCGGGGGGATGCGTCTCCCCTCAGCAATAGGCCGTCGGTCCCCTGCCCGGGGTGGGGGAGCCCTGAGCATCAATCAGCTCCCAGACCCCCCGCAGCTGGCCCCACCCAGGAGTCCTGGCTCTCTTCTCCCCTCCTGGGAGCTGCCAGACAGCCGAGACCCCTGAGCCCCCCTCCCCGCAGCCCACCTGCCCCCGGCTCCCCCTGCCAACCCCGGCTGGGGCTTTGGTTGCCCCTTCTGAGGGCGATGCCCGTGCACGGTGCAGTGCACCCAGTCGATGTAGTTGGAGATCTTGGTGTAGATGTCGGGGTACCGGCGGTCCCCACATCTCTCCCCAGAGAACGAGACGATGCCGTAAACCTTTTCCTTGAAGATCAGGGGTCCCCCAGAGTCACCCTGCAAGGCAAGGGGGTAGGAGGGAGACTAGCGGGTCTCCTGGAGGGGGGTGCTGGGGGCAGGGGCCGGGGCGCGCACTCACCGCGCAGACGCCCTGCAGCGTGGCGTTGCGGCTGGCCCCGCACAGCATGTTGGGCGAGACCTTGCCCCTCCACAGCGTTCGGCAGAAGCTCCGCTTGATGATGGTGGTGCCGGTCTCCATCAGCTCGGTGGGCCGGTCGCCGTAGTTGGAGGTGTCCCCCCAGCCCACCACGTAGCAGACGGTGCCGGGCTTCAGGTCGACGTGCGGCGAGGGCAGGCGGATCCGCTTCACGTACTTGTTGAGCGTGGCCGACCTGTTCAGCTGGATGGGGAGCCGGGGCAGCTTCGCTCACCCTGTCGTGCGCCTCTCCCTGCTCATGCTGTCCCCCCCCAGCCCTGCCCTTCCCTCTTCAGCGGCTGGGCCCCTCTGCCAGACCCTCTGCACTGGTCCCAGTCTGCTCTAGGGACTGGCTGCCCGGGGTCGCCTCCATCGCACCCCACGGCGCGGACCCGCTTCTCCGGAGAAGCACTGACACCTAGTGTCGGCCAGGGCCTGCGTGGGCACCCCCCCTCCTGCACCGCGTGGGGCACCCCCCTTCCTGCACCACGTGGGGCGTGGGGCACCCCACCTCCCTCCTGCACTTCATGGGGCGCCCCATCTCCCTCCTGCACACCGCAGGGCACCCCACCTTCCTCCTGCACTGAGAGGGGCACTCCATGTCCCTCCTGCGCCCCATGGGTCGTGGGGCACCCCACCTCCTTCCTGCACTGTGTGGGGGACCCCATCTCCCTCCCACACCCCGCGGGTCATGGGGCACCCCACCTCCCTCCTGCGCTGTGTGGGGGACCCCACCTCCCGCTGGCGGGTGCCCGTGCCCCCCCAGCAGGCAGGTCTGCGGCGCCGACGGCCTCACCCTGAGCAGGCGGATGTCGTTGTCCACGGCGAGGGGGTTGTAGTGGGGGTGGGCGATGGACTCAGCGATGCCGAAGACCTGCTGGGACCCCTCGGGCTCCTCCAGCCTGTGGGCGCCCAGCACCACGCGCACCGAGGGGTTGCGCCTGCGGCAGAGGGGCCCTGAGCGGGCGCTGCCATGGGGGGGGTGACCGGGGAGGGGGAGAAGGGGGCTGGCGAGGTGGGCTCCAGGGGGGCACGGGTGGGTGGGAGGGGGGTTGCTCCAGGGCTGTGTAACGCCCTGGGACGGGGGTACCGGTTTGAAGGGGGCTGCACCGTGTCCCAGGGGGCACGGGGGGTGCATGCCCCCCCCGGGAGCATGGCTCACCTGGGAATGAGGCAGTGGGCTGCTGTCATCACCCACTTGGGCCACACCAGGAAGCCCCCGCAGACGTGCTGCCCGTCCATCTGGATGGAGGCGACGAAGGGCCGGGAGTGGGGGGCCACCACCTTTCCCCCGATGATCTGGCTCCCCTGAGTGCCTGGGTGGGGGGTGGGGGGTGCGGGTGGTCACCGGCTGTCGGGGAGCCCGGGCACGGCTCTTGCCTGTGTCTGTACCGCTCCGGGCTGCCTGTCCTGAGCAGCCCAGCACCTCCCGTGGGTGCCAGGGAGCAGCTGAGCATCGGCCGAGGGCTGAGCGTGGGGGGACAAAGGCAGCTCCAGCCCCGGGCCTCCACCTCCCCCCCCCAGGCCGTGGGGACCAGCCCTGCAGCCCTCCCACCCCAGCTCTCCCATTACCTGCTGGGAGCAGGATGGAGCCTCCCAGGCTGAGGATGAACAGCCCAGCTGTGACCATGCTGGCGCAGATTGGGCCACTGCCACCTCCTCTGGGGCCACTTCGGGCTGGGGGGGGCCTAAATAACTGGGGGCTGAGCCTCTGCCCAGGTGCTGGCGGGTATCTCCCTCTGCTTCCTCCTCTCTGGGTCTTCCTGCCTTGTGCAATTGCCGTGGGGTGGGGGGCACCGGCCGCGCAACGCTGCGTCCAGCTTCCCCCGGAGCGGCCGCGCTGGGAGGGGAGCGGGTTGGGGAAGGAAGAGGGAAAGCAGGCGGCTCCCCGCTCCCCTTGGGCCTTTGGCTAAGCAGGGTGAAACCCCCCTCCTCGGGGTGTTGAGGTGGGAGCAGCAGGGCCCAGGACACCCGCAGCCGGGCTGTGGGGGGTCGCGCAGGGCCTGGGCTGGGCTCGGCCTCAAGCGACGCAGCTTCGGCCCCGCCAGGGACCACCCAGCTCTGGGATGGTGCTGGGGCAGAGGGGCTGCCCCCCTGGTCTGCACCCCCCTGGGGTGTGAGAGGGGCTGGGGGTGTACGGGGTGGGGGGACGGGGACCCCACTGCCGGGGTGACCCCCGCTGCAGCGCCGGGCTGTCCCGGGGCCGCGTGCGGGCTCTGGCCCCCCACGTTTCCCAACAGCGCGGTGGCCGGGGCCTGGCTCGGGGCTTCCTGTGGCAGTTGCCAGCGTTTGCCCAACGCGACCGTTGCGTTGGGAAACGGGGGAGCAGCGAGGGGGGGACGCACACACACCCGCGGCCCAGGCTCCCCCCTTCTCCATCCCCCCCTTCCCGGCCGCCCCTCGGTGCGGGGGGAGCGATGAGAGCAGTGCCCGGAGCGGGGACCCCCCCGGGGGGCGGGTGGGGGGGTCCCCTCCTGCCTGCTCTGCCCGGGAAGAGCCGCCCGCACCCCCCACCCCCCATCCTGCCCCGCTCCGCGCAGCCGGGACCCGCTTTGGGGCTCCCCCCGCCCCGCCGCAGCAGCAGGCGCGGCCCCGGGAGCGGCGGGCGGGGAGCGGGGAGCGCCGCGCCCCGAGGCCGGGTGAGGGGCGGCGGCAGTGGCGGGCCGCGCCCGGCAGACGGAGCTGTGCGGGAGGCGGGAACACCGGCGCGGCCCCGCCAGCCCTGCGCATCCCGCAGCCCCGCCGGGGATGCCGCCGCCCGCCGGGCCCTGAGCGCCGGGACGGGCGGCGACCGGCCCCGCTCCGCCGCGCCCCCCCCGGCCCGACCCCGCCGGAGCCGCCGGAGCCGCCGCCCGCCTGGAAAATGGAGTGAGTTACCGGAGCCCACCGGGCCGCGGGACCCCGGCACCGGGCCGCGGCCACCCCCCCCCCCACCCCGGGCCGCCGGCTGAGCACCGCGGGACCGGGCGGGGGGTGACCCCACCGGCTGCCGGCGCTCGGGAGCCCCGCACCGCCACTCACGGAGCCCACACCGGCGGCTCGTATCGCCCCCCCCCTCCCCGTGCTGGGGCTCGTGGGCCTGAAACAGGAGGCTCGCATGTCCGGACCCCAAAACCGGGGGCTCGCATCCTCCCAATGCTGGGGCTCAGGACCCCAAAACCGGGGGCTCGCAGCCCCCCAGTGCTGCGGCTCAGGACCCCAATACCGGGGGCTCGCATCCCCGCAGTGCCGGGGCTCAGGACCCCGATACCGGGCCCTCACGTCCCCCCGGTGCTGCTCAGCAGGTGCTGCCCCCCCCCCCCCCCCGGTCCCTGCCAGCTCGGGGTGCAGCGGCGGAGGCCCCCGAGCGGCCGCGGGGGGCGAGTCTCCGCTGGCAGCGGTGCGGGGAGGGGTGGGAAGGGCGTTTATTTTTGTGTTTTGAACCTGTTGTTGCTGCTGCATGTGGCGGGGGCGAGTGGGTGGCTGCGAGCCGCGGACCCCTCCCTGCGCGCGCACCCCCAGCCCCCTGCCCAGGGCCCCGGCTGCTGCGGGGGAATCCTCGACGCCGGGTCCCGCCAGAGGGACGTGCTCGGACCCCCGGCCTTGTCCTTTGTGTGCTGCGGCGGGGCCCTGCCCGGTGGGTCGGTGCCGGGTGGATGCGGGAAGGAGGGAGCTGGTGGAGGCCGTTGGGAGGGTGGTGACTGGGGACCATCCTGCCCGCAAACTGGTTTCGCCCCTCAGGGACAGGAGCAGCCCCTGTGTGCAGCGTGTGGTGCCAGGGGGGGCTCGGGGCTGGTCGGCCAGGCTGGCCCTGCCTCACCGCGGCCTCCCCTCCCGTGACTCTGGTCCCCACTGTGGCAAACAAGGGTCCCCCCAGCATCTCCTGGGTCTGGTGCTGGGGGCATCCAGCCAGCCGGGGGGCGGCCGCCCTCGGCTCCTCGCGGGCACCTCGCCTGGCACCAACGATCTGGCCGCTGGCTACCGAGATGCTGGGGGTGCTCAACAGGTCCCGCTCGCCGCCTCCCACCACGGAGCCCCACGGAGCTGTGGGGCGCTGGCGAGGGACGGGGTTGGGGGGTTCCTGGGGTCGGGGTGGGCTCTGGCTGTTTGCGGAAGGCACCGGCGGGGGCCTGGGGATGTTCTGGAGGCCAGGGCGCAGCGTCTGCGGGGCTGGGGAAGCAGAGCGGCTCCCTTTGCTGCTGGGGGGCCGGGGGCTTTGCCATGGCTCTGGGCAGCCCCTCGGGGTGTCGGTCCCTGTAGAAAAGTGCCTCTTTGGGGAGGAAAACATGTGCGGGATTCGCCAAAAGGCAGCGAGGGAAAGGGCAGAACCGAGGGCCGCGATGTGCCCTGGGGAGCGGGCGGAGGAGCTGCGGGAGGGTTGTGGGGTCCCCCCGGGCGCAGGCGTCGAGGGCTGGGGTTGAAGTGGGGGATGGCGCCGGGCAGGACGGCGGCTCCTGTCCCTGCGCCCCACACGCTGCGCTGCGCCCCGCACCGCTCACCCCTGAGCTGTTCCGGCAGCCGGGGCTCTGGAGGTTCCCGGTGAGGCCGAGGAGCCCGTGGAGGGGTGCGGGGGCTTCCCTCCCGCCACCTCCATCCGGCGGACCTGCCGATCGCTCTTCCCTTTGAGTGAAGCCCCGTGAGTGCCCTGGGCGGGGGCTTGCCCCTCCACGCGGGGGGACCACAGCCGAAAAGCAAACCGGGGCGCGCGTGGCTCCTGTGTGGGCAGCGCCGGTGCAGCCCCTTGGCCGCGGCTCTTCAGGAGGAGGCTCCTGAGCCTGGAATAAATGTGCAAAAGTCGGTGGTTGAAATGCTCAAATGTGTTCCCCTGGGCAGGTCTGGGTTTACGGGGGACCTGCCGCTCTGGTGCCCCTGTTCTGGGTCTCACCGGGTCAGTCATGCTCCCTCAAATCCGGAGCCTGAATCATGGGGCTGGAGGTTCCGGAGAGTCCCGGGGCGGGGGGGACGCAGCGAGGTGCTCCCCTGATGTCGGCCTGGCTCTGCGGCAGACAGCGGGTGCTGCTGGCCTTGCTTTGGCTCCCGCTTTGCCTTGGCACCGGCAGCGGCTGGAGGAGGGTCCTGGCTGCCGCGAGCCGCTGGTGCCCAGCGGGGTTTGGCTGAAAGCTTCCAGGTCTTGCACAGCCTGTGCGGGTCCCGTCGGGGCTGCTCCTCTGCCCGCTGCCATTAACGCTCTCATGCAGCTGGAGGTTTTGCATCCCCACGTCTGGCTGCTCCGGTGGTTTGTCTCAGTGGGTCGCTGCTCTCCCCTCCGGGTCTGGGGTCCCCTCGGAGCGGGGGCTCTCCTGGTCCTGCCCTCCCGACCCTGCCCATTCCTGATCCAAAGCTGACGGTCGCACCCAGGGGAAGGAGGGAGATTTCTGCCTGAGGAATAACCTGGGAGCCCTTTGGGAAGGGACTTGGGACCCTGCTCTCCACCTGCCTCCGGGGGGAAGCTGATGCTCCCCAGACTGGTCGGGTCCATCCCTGTCCCTGTGCACGGCCGAGGGGACGGCAGCGTTGCCCTTCCCAGCTCTCCCGGAGGGAGCGGTAAAGCTCCGCCGCAGGTGCCCAGACAACGACTCCCCGGCCCTGCTTGGGGCTGGCGGATCTCGGGGTTCAGGGTTTGGCCACTGCCACAGGACGGGGCCTCTTGGCCAGTGGGCAGGAACTGGAGCAGGTTTCCTGGGAAGCTGCCGGTGTTGGCGTTCCCGCTTCCTGGCCAGAAGAAGCCCCTTGCCCCGCGCCGGGTTGGTGGTTCACACGGTCTGTGCTGTGCTGGGGCTCAGCCGGGCCGTGGCGTGGGCCCGTCTCCAGTGGTGGAGGTGGCAGCAGCGAGGAAGAGCCAGGAGGGAGGAAGGCTGGGGAGGCGACGTGCGCCGGGGCAGGGTGGGGTGGAGGCGCAGAGCTCAGGGCTGGGGGCAGGGGCGTGTGTGGGAGCCCGGTTTCCCGAGTCTTCGCTCCTTCCGGAGGCGAGTGAGCCCCCGGGCCCCAGACAGAAGCCGCTCTCGGGAACGAGGATGAGCCCTGCAGAGGCCCGGGAGGAGAGAGAGGAGCTGGGGCGGATCCTGCCCCAGCCAGGTGTTTCCTGGTGGAGCACGGCTGGATGTGGCTGAGCCCGGCCCCTTGGCTCGGCGCCGAGGGCCAGCTCCCGGGGGTGCCCCTGCCAGGGGCCCGGGCAGGAGCTCCGTGGAGCCTCGCGTGCGCCTGCATTGACGGCGTTGGTGTGGGAAAGCCGCGCTGCCTCGTGCGAACGGGAGGCCAAGGGCCAAGTGACATGGCTGGGGCCACCTCGAGGTGGCAGGGAGCCGGGCGCCGTGCCCCGCGCTGGGGCTGCCTGTGCCTGCCGGCCGGTGCTCGCAGGCGTGGGGAGAGGCCGGCTCCTCTCTCATTCATAAATCGTGGGGGAGTTTCCTGGTGGAGCCTTGCTCCTCTAACTGGAAGGGAGCTGGAAACCCAAGTGTTTGGAGGGCACTTGAACCATTGTTTGAAAGATCTGTAATTTTCCAATCAAACTCCCTCCCCAAGCCTCCGTTCATCAAATATTCATGGGATCCATTTTCTCCTGGCACTCCCAGCCCACGTCTCAGCCCGGAGAATCAATCAGGCAGCTCTGCTTGCTCTAATGCATCCTGCGTTTTCGGGAGCCTGGGGCTGCCATCGCCTCCTCCCCCCATCTCCCCCCTGTCCCCGGGCAGCAGCGTTGGATGGGGCTGGGCAGGCAGCGGGAGCACGGGGAAGGCAGGACACAGGGAGAGGGGACACACGGAGAGGGAAGGCACATGGAGAGGGGAGGAGAGGGAAGGCACGGCTCACGGCTCACGGCTCACGGGGCGCGGGGCGCGGGGCGATGTGCCGGCTGCAGGCTGGAGGCAGCTGCACCGTGGGGCAGGGCGGGAGTGGCCCCGAGTCACCGGGACCCGAGCAGGCGGGTCGGACCCTGTGCCCAGCTGCCCCGGCTCTCGGCTCCTCGGCAGCCCGGCTTTGTGGCCGTCCTCGCCCAAGCCACTGGCTGCTGATTTATTTGCCTTTGCGGCCCCTGGGCTGCTGCACCCCCTCCCCTCCGCACCCGCCGCCAGCGCGGGCGTTTGATGGCGGCCCCGTGGCTCCGTGACAGAGGCTTTGCAGAGTCCCCGTGGCCATGGCAGCGTCACTCTGGGCCCGGCCAAGGGGCCCAGCTCTGGGCGCGGGAGCGGCAGTGGAAATCACTGCCAGTCCCTCGACTGCCGCCGGCGCTGCCCCTCACACGGGCCCTGGGCCCCACACCCCCCCGTCTCCCCGGGGTGGGGGTGCGGGGGTCCGGGCGGTGCTGCCCCCGCCAGGGCTCTCTCCCTGTGTCCCCCAGGCTGGGAGCTGAGCGGGTGGAAGGGGAGCGGAGGTCAGGGGAGCGGAGGAGCCGCTTGAAACGGCTCTTCGCACATTTGGATGAGCTAATGGGAAAAAACAGAGGAAGGCAAATAAACATTATTGTTTCATGTCAGGCGGGGAGGAGACAAAAGGTCACGGGCTTCCCTTGTGATGGTAGGAAACGGCAGCATCAGCAGGGCTGGAAAGAGCTGGAGAGCCAAGGGGGAGTGCGGTACGTGCCCGGGGCGCGTGCGTGCCCACACGTGTGTGTGGATCCGGGGGTCCGGGGACTGCTGCCGTTGCAGGTGGGAGTTCCCGGGGCATCCTCCCCCGGTGCCGCCTGCATCCCTCGTCGCACCAACCTCGTCCCCAGCGCCAGGGCCCATGGCTCTCCCCGCCACGCGCTGCCTGTGGACTCGGCTCCCGGAGCTGCCCGGGGACACGCGCGCGGCCGACGCCGGGCGGAAAAGCCGGAGCCTGTTGACCGGGTGAAATGAGGGGGCAGGGAGGGCTCGCTGGGGGTGCCTTCGCGGGGCTCGGGGTTGCTGAGGGGCTCAGTGGTCCCTTTCCGCCCCTCCCTGGCACCCAGGGTGGCTGCAGAGGCACGGCCGGACCCTCTGGGGTGGCACCGCTGGGGCCTGGCCGTGGCCCCCCCGGGGGTGCCGGGCCCGGGGCGCTGCCGCAGGGCGGGGGGCAGCGCTCCCATCCCAGGGGGCTTCTCGGGCCGAGGGGGGGCCCCTCGCTGCGCATCCCCCCCCTGAGCTGCGCATCCCCCCCTCCCGCCGCTCGCCCCGTTGCCATGGCGCCGTTGCCATGGCGCCGTTGCCAGGGAACCGCCTCCCGGCTCGGCGGAGCCATCGGTCACCGGGGCCGGAGGCTGCGGGGCCACATCGGCCCCGGCCCGGGGCTACCGGCACCGCCGCCGCCCCCGCGGCGGGGGAAGAGGAGGATGAGGCGGGGGGGGCCGCTCCGGATTGTGCCGCGGCGTGGGAAGGGTCTGGGGCAGGGGCCTCCCCCACCCCGGATCGGGCCGCGGGGCGCTGCTCTCCCGCCACAGCAACAGGGTCTTGTCGCGGCTGCTGATCCCCGGGGACCGGGGGGGGCTGGGGGACACACGGGACCCCTCCACCCGTCCGCCTGCCCCGCCATCCTGTCCCCATGGGCAGGGGCCTGGGGGCACCAGGGCTGTCCCTGCTCTGCCCCCCCTCGCCGGGGTCCGGCAGTGACGGACGAGCCCCCCCAGGGCGGTACCTCGGGTCGGGCCCCGCAGCGGGGCCGGGGTGCGCAGGCTGGGGGGGCAGGGGGGGCCGGGAGGGTGCAGTGAGGGGCATCCAGCCCATTTTGGGTCTCTCCCTGGGCCAGGAAGATTCCTGGCGTTGGACCCGGGAATGTGGAAACTGCAGCAAATAATGGAAAATAAAGGGGATGGAGGAGGGAGGAAGAGCAGAGCAGAACGTCTCAGGAATGCTGTGAAAGTCTGGATCCATCGTACGGGGAGAAACAGGCCCTGGCGCAAAGCCCCCCCGAGTCTGGGGTGCCGAGAGCTGGACTGGGGGGTCCCGCGGCCCTGGAGCAGGAGGGGGCCGGTGGCGAGGGGCAGCCCCGGCACCGTGGGGCTGGTGCCAGCCTGGGCCTGCGGCCACTCGGGAGCCCGGCACGGGGCAGGGCGGGGGGCGGCCGCTTCCTCCCCTCAACTTTGGCCCATCACCCGTCCCTGCGGAACCGTCCCGGCTGCCCCGAATCCCGGGGGGCTCCTGGCTGCGTGGGGGGGTGGGGGGGAGGTTTCTCCCTTGGGCTGGAGCCCGGGGCAGGGCCGTGGTGTGGATGCGGCTGCCAGTGCCCGCTCCGAGCTCCCCCCGCCAGGGCCCTGCGTCCCCACGGCCCCCACACCCACGTGGGGGTCGGCGCCGTCTCCGAGTTGTGCAACTGCTTTGGGTCTCTGTGCTGGGAAAGGACCTTCCGCTGTGTCGGGGGCGCGGTGGGACCCCGGGCTTGGGGCTGGGGAAGGGCAGACCCCCGGCTCACGGCCCCGGCACCTCGGCAGGGGAAGTTTCCCTCGGGACAGTTTCCTGCAGCCCCCAGCTCCCACCGTGGGGGCTCGCAGGGCGCAGCTGGTGTTCGGGGAAGGCGGGGAGGGAGCGGGGTCGGCCCCTCGCCCCCCCCCATGGTCCCTGTGCCGGGTGCTGCTGCTCTCAGACCCTGCGCAGCCAGGCAGGGCGAGCGGGGACGGCAAAGGGCCGCGCAGACACTCCGAATCTCTTCGGGTTTGTAATTATTTCATTCCCGCCCGGGGCGCAGTGTGGGGCTGCCGGGCGAGACCCACGGGAGGCTGCAAGCGGCGGGCGCGCGCCTGCGCCGGCAGAACCCTCCCCGCGTCGCCACGAGCGGCACGAAAATAACCGCTGCAAGAGTGACAGCTTCCCCGGTTTGTTTTTCTGGCCTGGATTTGTCGTGCCGCCGGGATGCCGGGGTGCGGGGCGAGGGGGGGCGGGCGGCTCCCCACGGGCTCCGAGGGGGCGGCGGGCGGAGGCCGGGGGGTCCCTTCACCCTGGCAGAGCCCGGTGGATTTGCTGCAAAGCCCAGGCGTGCGCTGGCCCCGCCGGTGGTGCGAGGGCACGTGCGTGTGCGAGGGCACATGTGCCGACACGTGCGGCCAGAGCCCGGCCGGGCAGGTACCGTCTGTGGGGCGCAGCAGCCTGTGCCCACCCCACGTGTAAAACTGCCTTTGGGAAAAGCCCTTTGGGAGCGCGGGGGAGATCCCCGGCCTGGGCCACGTGCAGAGCCGAGCCGGCGGCCCCAGGGAGCGATGGGGAGAAACGCGGGGAGCGGGGTCGCTGCCCCCCGCTGGGGCACCCGCAGCCTGCAGGTGCCGGGCAGCACCTCGGGGTCTGTGTTGTCTTCCAAAATGGGCCCCCCGAGCCGGGCTAGGGCTGCTGGGCACGGGGTTGCCCTCCCCGGGCCTCGGCTCGGCTCCTGGTGCGGTTGGTGCCGTAAGAAGCTGGGGGTGGCTTCAACCTGTGGCCCCCGAGCGCGCAGCTGCGATGAGGCCGGGCTGGGACCCGGCTTCTGGCGCTGGCTGCTCGCTAATGGCTTTTCCCGCTGTGCTGGGGACACGGCGCTGCCCACCCCTCCCTGTCCCCCCCTCGCCTGAGCCGCCCCGCCTGGGTTGGGGCTGCTGGTGGCCCTGCGGCCGCTCCTCTCCCTCCCTCCTGCCCGCTGGGGAGGGACTGGGCTGTCTGCTCTTGTTTTAATTGCGCTTTCAAAGCCCTCGGGCCCGGCTGGGCATGCGGGGACAGCCCTGGGGAGAGGCAGGCGCAGGGGTGTCACTCCAGCCCCCCCACATCAGCCATCCCGGCTCTGTGCACTCAGCCAGGACAGGAGCTCCTGGGAGCCCTGAAAATGGATGTGAGCTTAACCACCGGCATAAATTAAGTGCCAGAGCTCTCCTCCTCCGCCGCCTCGGCCCTGGTGTCCCCCAGATGCAGGAACAGCCACGGGCAGGGGCTGGAGCCGGGCCCCGCTCTGGGCTGGGGGGTGTGGACCCTCTGCCCCGGTTTCCTCTGTCCTGCTCGCCCAGGGCATCAGCGCGGGCGGCCCCGGGGCCGAGGGAGCAGCCGGAGGAAGAGCTCGGCTGCGGGGACCGGAGCTCAGACCCGGGTCCTCGTGCCGGTGTCTCCTCTGGAGCAGCCGCCGGCGCAGCAGCCCCCTCGCAGGCTCCGCTGTCCCTCGCTCTGGGAGGCAAGTGGCAAAGATCCATCTCCTGACGATACCTCTGTGCCTCCCACCCCAATTACTGTCACAGCCAAGCACTTCGTTAGTGTCGCCTGGCGAGCAGCCAGCCGGTTCCCTGCGGCACCCGAGCGTCCCCGGTCACAGCTGGGCCCCGGGCAGCCGCCCTCGGCCCCGCTCTGCGGCTCCTGGCTGCCAAACCCGCACCTGATGCTCTGCGGCGCGGGGGCTATCGGGGGGCCCGTGGGGCTGCGGCACCGGTTGGGCTGGTCCGGGGCTCCGGCGCCACTGGGACGTGGGAAGGCGGGTGCGTGGACACGTGGCGGCAGGGGGTCGGGGCACCCCCTCCTCGCAGCACCCCGGGGCCCAGCTGCACCTGGGGGAGCTGCACCAGGGCCAGCACGGCACCGGCTGATCCCCAGGCACGGCCGCAGCGGTTCGTGTGGCAGAGGTGGGTGCCGGGCGCAGGAGCACCAACCCCGGCCCAAACAGAGCCTGTTGCGACGTGTGTGTGCGTCGTGTGTCGGTGCACGTGTGGCTGCGTGTGTCCGTGTGTCCGTGCACGTGTGTGTGTGCCTGTGTGCGCAGCCCGGAAAGGTCACTGTCTGGGAAAGGTCCGCAGCCAAGAAACGGTCTTGGAATGGGAAGTGTGAGCCAGGTTGAACCGCAGGGGTGGCCAGAACCGTCCCACCCCAGCCCCTCCACGGTCACCGTTGCCATCTGCGCCGCGGGAGAAGCGGGTCCAGCCGTGCCAGGTCACCCCTGGGTGCCTGTCCCAGGGGACTGGGGCAGGGCAGGGGGCCAAGGGGCACCTGGAGGAGCTGGGTGGGCAAGGGGTGCTTGGCTGCAGGGGGCGAGGGGAAGGGGGGGAAGCAGCTGTGCCCGGTCCGCTGGTGGCACAGTGTCACCTTGACCCCCCCGCTCCTCACTCCTCCGCTCTGCTCTCTCGCAGGGTTGTGGAGCCCAGCACCCTTCAGCAGGAGAGGCTGCAGGCCATCGCGGTGAGTCCCCTGCGCGCCGCCAGCGCGTCCTGAGCACGCCGGACCCCGAGCTGGCGTCCCTGTGTCCCCACGTCCCCGCATCCCCGTGCCATCACCTGCAGCACGTGGGGCAGACGCCAGCGGGGAGGAGAGTGGGGACTGGGGGGGCTGTGGAGGGGTTGTGGGGACTGGGGGCGGCTGCCAGCTGCTCTCCCAGCCCCTGCCTCTGGCCCAGAACGTGCTCCGAGGGTGCGGGCAGGGGCAGGAGCCAGGGACCCCGCGTGGGTGCCCAGCCCCGGGCCTGGGGGCTCTGGCAACCAAACGAGGACTTGCGGGAGCCCCTGCCAGCGTGTCCTGCCCGTGGTGGCTCTTCCTGGGGCTGTGCCACTGCCGGGGTGCAGGAGCCATCCGGGCTCGGCTCTGCGCTGCTGAAAGAGGGACGGAGCGAGCGATGGGAGGCTGGGGGGTTTAATTAATGAAGCAACGCCTTGACGAGCCCCAAGTGAGCGGGAAACAAGCAACAATTCCCCCCTCACTCCTTCCCAGGGAAGCGCTGAGGCTGGTGCACGATCCAGCCCTGCCCGCTGTGGGCACTGGTAATTATATTAATTAGTGAGCAGTGGGGGGCCGCGCTGGGCAGCCCCCCCCAGCCCGGAGTAGGGCACTGGGTTGGTTCTGAGCCCCGTCGCAGCTCCCCTGCCCGCCGCGGGCTGCCAGCGGCCCCGGCCCGCAACCGGCCGATCTCCGCGGCACAAAGGGCAAATTGTTCTGGGCCGGAGGAGGAAGAAGCGGGTGACGCTTCCCGGGCTGGGACTGAAATGATCCGCACCGGCCCAGCGAGGGGGGGCCAGGGGGAGGCTGTGGGGGCTGGCTCCCCCCGCGCTGGCAGCTCGCTCGCCGGGGCCCGGTGCGGGGAAGGTGAAGCTTTGAGACGGGGAATCCAGGCTCTGCCCTGATTTCCCTGCACCCCCCGTGCCTCAGTTTCCCCCCGTGAGGGCAGGGGCGTGACGAGCTGCCGCTGGGCTGTCCCCAGGGCCAGCCTCGCAGCCCAGCTCGGCTCCTGTCCCCATGTCAGACCCCCCGGGAGCCCCCCGCTCCCCGCTGCTCCCCGCTCCGGGGGGCCGGGAGGGAGGTGCCCCCGCCCCGGCGGTGCCTGACGCCGACCCCGGCCCCGCGCCGACCCCGGCTCTGCCACTCTCGTCCCTCCAGGAGAAGCGGAAACGTCAGACAGAGATCGAGAACAAAAGGCGGCAGCTCGAGGATGACAGGCGGCAGCTCCAGCATCTCAAGGTGAGGGTCCCCCGCGACACCCAGGCTGCCTCTGCACCAGGGACGTGCCGGGACCCCCGGCTGCGGGGGTGGCAGGTCCGTGACCCCCCCTCTGCTCCCCAGTCCAAGGCGCTGCGGGAGAGATGGCTGCTGGAGGGGGCCCCAGCCTCAGCCTCCGAGGAGGATGAGGCCATGAAGAAGCAGATGCAGGAGGATGAGGTGAAGACCAAGGAGCTGGAGGAAACCATCCAGAGGTAACGGGGATGGGGTGTCAGGGTGCGCCCGGAGGCTGCCAGCGTCTTCTCAGAGACCCCCCGAGCGGGCAGGAGGCTCAGGTGCAGCTCAGTGCCACGTGCCAGCCCCGTGGCCGTCCCCGGCGGGACCCACAGGCTGTGCAGGGCGTCTGTGGGAGCCATGGGGCTGGGGGCCAGGGTCCTGTGGGGGGGCTGGCGGGTGCCCAGCACCCATCATCGCGGGGACAGGGAAGTGGGGGGTGGTTCCCCGTGGGTGTCTGTCCCCATTGCGGTGGCTCAGCCCCGGGGGAAGGGGTAGGGTGGGAGGTTGCGGGGGAGCAGCCTCAGCCCCTGCCCAGCCCCCTCGTGCCGGAGGGGGGCCGGAGCCCCAGCACGGAGGTGTCCCGGCAGCCCGGCCGGCCTGCAAGAATGCAATCAGTCACGGCTGTGCCGTCAGCCACCGAGCATCGGTGCAGAGAGGGGTCAGGCACGAAGGGGCCTTTGTGTCCGTCTAATGGCGCGGTGCATTCCTCCGCCGGCGCCTCGCGGGGAGACGGGAGTTAAGGGGGGGGGACGCTGCCGGGGGGTGCTGCCATTTACACGGACAGGAATCCGTGGGGACACCCAGAGCTCTGCCACGTCCCGGCGGGGCCCCGCTGCCGGCGCAGCTCTTGGCTGTGGGAAGCTTAAATGGGCTTCGGGCGGCACATAGGGAGTGGGACGGTGACGGGGGAGCGTTGCTCCGTGCCACTGAGCGAGAGCCCTGCCGAGGGCGTGGCGGGCTCCGCTGTCACAGCACGGGGACGGCGAAAGAGCCTGGGGGCTCCATCCCCCTGCCCGGTGCCCACGGGGGGTTTCTTCCATCCCCCCCCGGGCTGAGCTGTCGGCCAAGCGGCCGCCCTGGTTGCTGCAGAGCTGCAGCGTCGTCCCATGCAGCTGACGGGCGCCCGCGCCAGGGACGGGACAGGGGCTGCACCCGCGGGTCCAGCCCCTGGGTTTGTCCCAGCAAACACACGCTTCTCCCCTGAAAAGAGCTGGCGGCTGTGCCGGAGGTCGGTCGGTCTGTCTGTCTGTCTGACCTGGTGCCCAGGGGCTGGTTTGTGCCTCCCCTCTCCCCCGCGCCCCCTTCTCAGGCCTGTGGCTGCCGCCGGCCCCTCAGCCCCGACTCTCCCCCCAGGCTGGAGAAGGAGCTGGAGACGCTGGAAAACGGCACCTCGGCAGCTTCCACCAAGGAGAACCTGGCGGAGGCGGCGGCGCCGGCCAAGGAGGGGCAGGCAGAGGCCGTCCCCAACACACAGAAGGTGGGCACGGCCGCGCTCCGCTGCCGCGGCGGGGGGAGAGGGGGTGCCTGGGGGGTGGGTGCTCGCCCGGCACCCACCAGAGCGGAGCAGATTGAGGGGCCGAGCGTGGGCAGCTGCTGCCGCTGGGTGGGGGGGTTCACCGGGGCGCTGGCGCGGCTGCGGGGGTCCCAGTCCACGGCCGTGCTGGGCGGATTGGCCACCCCTGTGTCCCTGTCACCCTTGGGGCTCCATCCTGCCGATCCTGTGCTGGGGGTCCCTTGCCCTGGGGGGGCTGGGTGCTGGGGGGGTGGGTGCGGGGGTGCGGGGCATCCCCCGGCAGCTCCTAACCTCTCCCTTCTGTTTTGCAGAGTCCCCTGGGCACAGTCAAGGGTAGGTGACCCCAGTCTCGGCTGCGGTTCCCGCTCTCGGGGGGGCAGCGCCCGCCACCCCCTCGTGCTGCCCCAGTGCTGGGGCCGTCTGGGGGGGGCGGAGCTGGGGCAGCCCTGTCCCCACGTCCCCCGTCCCGGTCCCCTCCTGGGCAGTGGTGCCTTGCAGGGGGGGGACGGGACACGCTGCCCTCCCCGGGGCCCGTCCCACGGGTGCGCGAGCGACCAGGCGGCCGCTTCGGCTGAGGCAGTCGCTTCTCCTCTCCGCCTGCAGCCGAGAAGGTCTCCGGCAGCCCCATGAAGGCGGTGGAAGGCACCGACATGATGAAGGCAGGTAGGTGCCACCTCTCCGGGAGGAAACGCTCCTTCCCCGCTCCCGGCCGCCCCGGCTCGCTGCCCCCCCCGCAGCCCCGCCACCGCCGCTCGATGCTTTTCCAAGCCCAAGGCAGGGAACATCCGTTCATTGCAATCAGAGGGTTTGTTTTTGCTTCCGCCCCGCGGCTGGTTCATGGTTCGGGGACACGCACACACTCCCCCCCCACCCCCCGCCATTTCCATGTCTCTGCTCCGGTTCCATCCTTCGCCTCCCGCCCTGCGCAGGGAGCGGAGCGGCGGCTGCCGGCATGGCTGACCCTGCGCCGGCGCTCTTGGCTCGCCGGGGCGCGCGGGGCCCAGCCGCCCACGCTGGGGGGGTCGCTCTGGTCTGGTGCTGTGGCACCGGCACTGGACTGGTCCTGGGGTCCCGGGAGCAAAGTGCCACCAGGCCGAGGTGACCCCGGGGATGGGGCCGGGCCGGGAGCCGAAGGAGATGCCGAGGAGCGCCCGTCCCGCGGGGCGGAGGGGCTGCCCCAGCGCCAGCTCTCAGCGGGGGACGATGACACCCGCAAGCACGTGCCGAGCTGCCAGCACCGGCCCCCGCCGCCGGCACTGCTCACCGGCTGGACAGACGGACACGGCACTGCCTGGCACGGCGCCGCTGGGGCCTGGGTGGGCCCCGGCGCGGGGGGACGCAGGAGCCATGGAGGTAAGGTGACACCGGCAGCACCAGGACGGCGACAGCCCCGCGGTCCCGGTAGGAGAGCTGTGCCCGGGAGGTCGCACCCGCCTCTGCCGTTCACTCCTCGCTGCCGCCTGCTGCCTTGCTAACACCGCTGAGCACCGCGCCGCACCGCGCCGCACCGCTGCTGCCACGTGTCTGCCCGCTGCTGCCCGCCGAGCAGGGGCTGGGGAGGGCTGGGGCCGCCGTAACGCGCGCTGTCCTCTTTGTGTCCCAGCCATGTACTCGGTGGAGATCACGGTGGAGAAGGACAGAGTGACTGGGGAGACCAAGGTCCTGTCCAGCACCACCCTGCTCCCCCAGAACCACTGTCTGCAGGGGGTCAAAGTGTACGAGGACGAGCTGAAAGGTACGGCCTGGCCCGCACCGCTCGGCGGCGTCAGGAGCAAAGGGCAGGGGACGAGGGAGCAGCCGCCTGAGCATCCCGGTGGGCGCCGGGACTGGGAAGGGCTGGGGCCGCTCCGGCCGTTCTCGCCGGCCCCAATCCTGCCCGGCGTGGGACCTGTCCCGGCGAGGTGGTGTAGATGGTCCCGACGGGCCAGGCCTGGTTTGCACGTCACAACCCTGCGCCGCTGGAGAGCAGAGAAGAGGATCTGCCCCGTCCAAGACTTGGGAGCCCGTCCCGCAGGCGGGGAACGCAGCACCGGCACCGCGTTGGCCCGACGTGCCCAGGCTGGCGGAGGGCAGCGAGGCCACCGGGCGCAGAGGAGGAGCAGCGATAGGGACAGTCCCTGCTTCTGGGAACCTCTGGGGACCTGCTGCGAAGGGTCTGGTGACAGCCGAGGGATGGCCGCGTCGGCGGCAAGAACCAGCCGTGGAGCCGGGGCAACGTTACTGGGGACTGTGGTGGCCAAGCGGACCGATGGCCTCTCCACGGAAACTGCGCTGCAGCAGCAGCTGGCCCCATCCAACACCCTCAGCGTGGCCCTGGCCGCGCCACACTGGCCTTCAGGAGCCGCCTGGCTCGTCCCCCCGCTGCTCTGGGACCCCCGGCTCCAGGGACGGGCCAAGGAGCCGCCTCGGGGCAGCCGCGCGTTGGTCCCGGCCGGGCTGGCCCTGCCCAGGCTGGTTGTCGTCCATCGCTCCATCGACCGGCTGCTGAGGCCGCTGCGCCGATCGTCGCCTGGTGCCCCCGGTCAAGTGGAAAACACGATGAGGCGGAGGCGGCTCTCGCCATGACGCACGTCAGCGCCGCAACGGCCACGTCAAAGCGTGCCGGAGGCGGAAGAGCCCGGCACGGGGCCCCCGGGTGCCAGGGGCAGCGGGACACGGCAGGACGCGGGGGACACGGTGGGGCAGCGCCGGCCGAGCGGGGACCTGCCGCAGAGCGTCGTGTCGGCCCCGGGCGCCAGCCAGACGCCGTCCCGCCGCGGCCAGCGCAGCCAGCTTGGCAGGCTGTCGGCAACCTGGCAGATGGCCGCGGCTCCTGCGGGGCTCGCTGGGTCTGAGGCTTCGGAGGTGCCAAGGGCCGGGAACGGCTCCTCGTGTTGTGCTTTTGTTTCGGCCTCCCCATCTGCTGTCGGGCAGGGGCCAGGCGATGCTGGGGGGGTCCGGCAGCAGCTCCGGCCAAGGCGGGGGTCAGGGTGCTACCGGGGGGTCCCGGCATCAGTGCCAGAGCCTTTGGGGAGGGGGAGGTGCCGCTGCCCGGCCGCACGGGAGCCGGGTCCGAGGGGGTCACGCCAGCAGGAGCTTTTCCAGGTTGATTCGTGTCCCCAGCCCGAACCCCGCGTCCCGAGCCCCCCTCACCCTCCCTCCTCTTGTCCCCGCAGTGGTGCACGCGGTGAGCGCCGAGGACGGGGCCCTGCAGAATGGCGCCCACCCCCTCAGCTCCTCCGAGGTCGACGAGCTCCTGCACAAGGCGGACGAGGCCACCCTGAGCGAAGCCGCCGGGCGCGAGGCCCCGGCCAAGGCGGGAGAGGAGGCCGGCAGCGGCCCAGCCAGCCAGAAGCCGACACCGCGGCGGGAGATCACGGGGCTGCAGACCAAGCCGCGGGAAAGCACCACGGTGCTGCCACCGGGCGAGGGGATGGAGCCGAGCCGGGAGCAGCCCGTCACCATGATCTTCATGGGCTACCAGAACGTGGAGGATGAGGACGAGACCAAGAAGGTGCTGGGGCTGGAGGGCACCATCAAGGCCGAGCTGGTGGTGATCGAGGACGCCGAGAGCAAGCCAGAGCCGGCGCGCAAGGACCACGCGCCGCCCAACGGCACCGCGCTGGAGCCCGCGGCCGCCCAGCCGCTGGGCGAGGAGGGCCCGGGCGGGCAGAAGCCAGGTGCCAACGCCACGGAGGCCAAGGAGGCCGAGCAGGAGACGGACGTGAAGAAGCAGCGCTGCAAGTGCTGCACGGTGATGTGAGCCGCGCCGGCCCCACGCCGAGCTGCCCCCGCCGAGCCCCCTCTGCCCCGGCCCCCGCTAGCCAGGCCCGCTGCCCCGGCACGCTGGGCTCCCTCCCCCACCGGACACGGACCCTCTTTCTGCAGAACCGGGGAGAACCAACACGGCGCCTGCGAAGCCGCAGCAGGCAGCAGCGACCCGCGGCCGCGGCACCGCTCACCCCGTCTGCCCGACGCCTGCCCCGCGCCGCACCCCACCAGCGCTGCCTGTGATATTTATTAGAGACCCCCTCGCCCCACAGTGTCCCCGCCCGCGGCCCGGCCTCGCCCTGCGCCGGAGCCCTCCTGCCGCCGACGCCGGAGCCTTGCCCCCCTCTCACCGGCAACTTCCCACCCACCGTCAGAGGACGGAGCCGGCCGGGCCGGGGGATCGGAGGATGCTGCTGTGTCTGTAGATGACTCCCGGGGAGCCGGCGGCCAGCGGGACCCGCACTTGGCCCAACCTGTGGCGGGCGTGAGCCAGCCCCATGCCAGCCCCTCTCTCTGCGCCTCCACCATCCACTTCTCCCACGGGAAAGGCCCTGGGCTGTCCCCTCCTCCCCGGCTGCCCATGGATGTCCCCGCTCCATCCCGTGCCCATGAGCCCCTCCGGGACGGAGCGTGTCCAGGCCAGGGAAGGCCGTTGAGGGTGACGTCCCCTCCACGATGCTCAGCCATGGTCAGGAGCTCGCAGGGGGCCGTGGGCCACGCATGGATCCCGTGGGGTCGGCCGCAGCCTGTCCCGGGGGCTGTGGGTGGGAGACCCTGCGCTGCTCCCCGGGACGCGGCCCCCGCGCAGGAGCTCCTCGCCCTGGCACTCACGGTGACGGCTGCCACCGACCGAGTGCTGGTGCCGCAGGCTCCCGCAGGGCCGTTCCTCCATCTCGGCTGCCGCGCCGGTGTCGCTGGGCTCTACTGGCCCAGGGGGCTGCGGGGTGTGGTGGCCGGGTGCCCGTGTCCTCCTGGGGCAACGGGGGTGGTGATGGCAGCGAGGGAAGGGGAGCTGGGGGGGCCCATCCCCATGGGGACGGGGCTGGGTGGGCACTGCCGTGCCTTGGCGCAGCAGCGGGAGGGTGGCCCAGCACCATGTCCCCCTCCTGCCTCTGGTGCCCGGGGACGGCAGGCTGGCAGAACCGCTCTCTGGGGCCCCGGGCTACAGCGTTGGCCCCCCAGGTGTGCGGGGCAGCCCAGTTCACCCCAGCACCGGGACTGGGAGCTGCCAGGGGTCCGGTCTCCCATGGGGGGTGTCCTGGGGATGCCATGTCCATGCCAGGGCTGTGCACAGCCTTCCCCACTGCCCCCACCCCACACCCCAGCCCTTCAGCGGGGATTTCACCACCAGCACCAGCGTTTCCTCCCCACTGAGACCTGCTGGGGCAGGTGGGGAGGGGGGGCGCCCATGGCAGCACCCGTGGGTGCTGAGCCCTGCCTGAACCCCGGGTGCTTCTGCCGCAGCAGCTGACACATCTCGCTGAGCCCACCTCGTGGGGCCGGGGGCACCATCCTGCCCTGCCCCGGCACGGGGGCTGCCCCAGGGGGGTCCCATCTCCTGCCAGCCCTGTCCCAAACATGCCGGGCTCGGACCCCCAGCCTGGCCCTGGGCTGGGGTTGCTTTCGTGCCCCGGTGCCCCACATTGGCTGCAGCCGGGCTGGCAGCACCCAGTCCCCGTGTCCCTGGGGCGCAGGAGCTTTGGGGAGGGCGCAGCTGGCCGGGAGTGCGGCCCCGCTGCCAGCCTGCCCACACCGGGGTCCCCGTCCCAGTGCCAGCAGGTCCCTGCTGCCAGGGACCCCCCGAGTGCCCCGCGAAGCCTGTACAGGGCAGCCCCCCACACTGCCCAGCCGGCCGGGGCGCGGGTGGTGGAGCAGCCAGGGATGGCACTTGGCCCCCCAAGGCCTTCCCTCTCCCCCACCCCCCTCCTGTGAGCAGTGACCCCCTCCATGACATCCCAGTTGCCCCCCAGTTACCACCCAGGCTGCAGTTCTCCCCCAGTGGAGTCACTGTAGGGACAGGGGAGGGGTCGGGGTCTGGGGGCCGTGGGGGGCTCACGGTGCTGCTGTGCCGGTTGTCCCAGGGGGAGCCTGGCCCGAGCCCCGGCTGGGCACTGAAAGCCTCTGGGAGAGGCAGAGTTGGGGGAGGAGGGGGGGTCGGGGCTTGCACCCCCAGGGGGGAAGGGGGAGCCCGTCCCACCTCTCCCACCGACGGGCATCGCTGGGGCCCCATCACTGCAGTGCCGCAGTGCGGGGGGCTGGGTGCTGCGGGGCGTCTGCCCCATCAATCCTGGGGGGCTGAGTCAAGGCACGTCACCCTCTGCCACCCCCTCACTGGGGACCAGCACCCCCCACCCCATCCTGCCCCGTGTCCTGCAATCCTCCCCCCCAACCCCAAGCCAGGGCCCCCTCCCACCCTCGGCACCCCCTGCCCCTTGGTTGGCTTCGGCCCCAGTGCCGGCCCCATCTGGCCCCCGTGGCAGTGGGGAGCAGGATCGGGCCCCCCGGTGCTGGGGCTGGCAGGGGCTGAGCCGCAGCAGCGGAGGAGCCCGGCCATGCGCCCCAGCCCCATCCCGGCCAGCCCCTGCCACCCCCCGCCTGGCTCCGCTGAAGTGCACTTCCCGCACCCCCGTGCTTTTCACGTGTGCCGAAGCCGTTTGAAGTTTCCCTCCCCGCCCCCCCCCCCCGGCCCCCCCCGTTGTTTGTAAAACACCCGAACCGAGCAAATAAACTGTGTGAACAACCAGGCTGGCGCCTCGCCCGCTGCGTGGGGCCCGGGGCTCCGCACCCTGACGGGTGGGAACGGGCCGGATGGGCACAGGGATCCTGGGGATGAGGGGGGTGATGGGGATGGAGGTGGGGGTGCTGGGAATGAGGATGATGGGGAGGGTGGGGATGAGGATGATGGGGATGAGGGAGAGGATGATGTGAACGATGGGGATAAGGATGATGGGGATGGGGGTGATGGGGATAATGGGGATGGAGATGAAGATGGGGATGATGATGATGGGGAGGATGGGGATAGGGATGGTGGGGAAGAGGATGATGGGGATGGGAGTGATGGGGGTGATGGGGATGAGGATGATGGGGATGGGTGTGATGGGGGTGATGGGGATGAGGATGATGGGGATGGGGGTGATGGGGGTGATGGGGATGAGGATGATGGGGATGGGTGTGATGGGGGTGATGGGGATGAGGATGATGGGGATGGGCGTGATGGGGGTGATGGGGATGAGGATGATGGGGATGGGGGTGATGGGGATGAGGATGATGGGGATGGGGGTGATGGGGGTGATGGGGATGAGGATGATGGGGATGGGGGTGATGGGGGTGATGGGGATGGGCCCTGCTTCTGCTTCCCTGCCCAGGCTGAGGCTCCTCCCGCCCCTGCCCAGAGGCTCCCCACAGCCCCTCCAGCCATTTCATGGGTGCAGGAGCCACGTGTGGGGACATTGGTGCTGTCACTGGGGGGTGACAGAGCCCCCCCTCTGCTCAGCAGTGTTCCACACCCCGCTCCGGCCTTGACTCTGTCACCTGCTGTCACCCGCCATCCCCTGTGGGCCCCGGGAAGGCCGACGCCAGCCCAGCAGCACCCAGGGGATCCCCACCACTGCCCTGCGCTGCCCAACACTCACCCACCATAGAGACCCCCCTCCCCTGGCAGCTCCGGAGCCAGCCGGCGCGGGGCAGAGGCAGGAGCCCGCCGGGGTCCCTCCCAGCAGAATAAACCCCCTCGGTTCCCCCCTCCTGTGGCTGGTGGGGCCTGGCTATGGTGACAGCCAGGCAGGGGCAGGGGCAGGGGCAGGGGCAGGGGCAGGGGCAGGGGGTTTTCACATCCCTGCGTGTCTCCGGCCCCTGACGCTGCCCCAGAGGTGTCTGTCCCCAGACTGACGGTGACACCAGGCAAGGGCCATTCGGGGATACCCCACCGTGGCAGGTCCCCTGTGCCACCGCGGAGCCCAGGGCACAGGTAAGGGCAGCGTGGTGGGGATGCCGTCCCGTGCCGGCAGCGCCGTGTTGCCAGCCCCGGCGCTGGGGTGATGGACACCCATGCCGTGTGGACACCTGCCATGCCAGAGCAGCTGGGAGGAAGAGGCAGGTGGGAACTGGGATGCTGGGAGGACAGGGGAGCCGGCGGGATGCTGGCGGGTGTGTCCAGGCGAAGGGGATGTGGCAGCCTGGCCTCTTGCTTGTCCCCAGGGGCAGCGCTGGGGCCAGGGCCCCCCAGGTCCCGTCACCATGTGGCCGTGGGTGTCTGCCCCTCCCCAGCCTGGTGTGGGTCCTGCTTCTGCCCGGCACCGGGATGCCAGGGCTCGTTCCCGTGGCGGTGGGGCCCCAGCTCTGCCCGGTGCCAGCCCAGGGCACCGAGCACACGCCCTGTGGCGGGCGCGGTCGCTCCCCGGCCATCGCCTGTGGACTTTGTCTCAGCCCCGCGGTAAAACAGGCTCCTCTCTCCCGCCCGGAAACACCGAGCTGCCTGGCAGCCGCGCCAAAGCTGCTGTCCCCGCACCAGCCAGCCGAGCCAGCACCCAGAGAACGGGGCCGGGGTCACCGAGGGGCCGAGCAGAGGGTAAGTGGGACCCCCCAGGCCCCCCGCAGCCGGGCAGAGGCAGCCAGGGCGAGCTGGGCTCGACGCCGTCACCACACTCGAGCCATCGCAGGCAGCGGCGGGGCCGGGAGGGGCTTTGCGGCAGGAGCGGGCTCCGGCGGGATGCAGAGCTGTCGTGGCGGGGCAGAGGGGACGAGGACGGGGACCTCCTGCCCCAGACACAGGCGCAGCAAAGGGCTGAGCGTCCTGGCACAGCATCGCCCGCCCGGCCACAACACCCGTGCTGGGACGGAGGGGGGTGCTGGGTGCTGGGTGCTGGGTGCCAGCTCTGCCAGGGTCCAGCAGCTGTGGCCAAGGGCACCGAGAGCATCACGGCTTTTACGGTAACAGCGGTGCCACGGTCCAGCCCTTGGCCTGGCAGGTAATGGGGTGCCTGAAGTTTCCAGATCAGGCGCAGGGGCTCGTCCCTGCTTGGGGGGGCGGGGGGCTGCTTCCATCCCGAAGGGAGCAGGGAGCTGCCCGGCTGCCGGGGGCTGGGGGGGAGCAGGGGGCCGGGGAGGGCAGCGCCGGGCTGGCACCTGCAGGGCAGAGCCAGAGCCACCACCGCGGTGAGGGCACCGGTCCCAGCCCCGCCTGCGCAAACACGGGGTTATCGGGCGGCCGGGCTGGGAGAGGCCCCGCCGTGTAAACAGGAGAGTGCCGGCTCCCGGCACGGCCTCTGCCAGCGCGGTGGCGGCCGCCACATTCGCTCAGGCCCACGGGCCTCTCTGGGGAGTTCCAGGCCTCGCGGTGCTGGAGCCGCGGCCGTGCCGAGGCAGCGTGTGTCTGCGGGAAGGGACGTTGGCGCATCGCTGCGCCGTGGCGGTGCTGCCGTGGCACATGGGTGCGGCGGCACATCGGCTCTTGGGTGCGGTGGCACGTCGGCACGGGGGTGGGTGGCCACGGGCAGCCGTCCAGGCGTGGGAGCGTGGGAGCCAGCTGTGGCGGGGTGACGGTGGCACAGGGGGGTTGGGGACGGGTCCTTGAACCGTGGCCAGTGCTGAGCCCAGCGCGGTTCCTGGAATTCCCCACAGGCTCGGGCTGAGCTTATCAGGGCCCCGCAGCCGCTGCGGCCCCGCGGCCCCCACGCCCCGTCATCACCCGCCCAGCCGCTCCCTGGCACACACGGCTCCGCCGGCTGCCCCGCGCGGCCTCCCCGGGGGTGGGGACCCCCGCCCCGACGGCTCCCCTGGACAGTAAGTGCAGCGCGGCCGGGGCGGGGGCGAGGGCAGCGCCGGGGTGGCCGTTCCCCCCTCCCGCAGAGGGCCCGGTCCCCGCGCAGGCCCGGCCGCAGGCTCTGCCCGCTGGCTCTGTCCGCGGGGGGCAGGCGGAGGGGCCGCTGCCACGCTCGGCACGTCGGCAGCGCAGGCGGCCGTTGGCACGGGGGGGTGGGCGCGCTGCTGCGGGTCTGCAGCCCGTTGCAGGACCCCCGGGGCGGGGGGGACCCCGGAAAACTCCCTACATGTCTCTTTATGAGGGGGGGGCTCAGGCCGGGCTGGAGGGTGCCGCAATGCCGCCTGCTCTGCCCAGCATCTCCCTGTGGCACCTGGCTGGGCATGGGGGGGACGAGCCCGGGACCCCCGCACCCCCACGTTCCCGCAGCGCCGGGCAGCCAGGGCTCAGCCGGGGCTCAGCCTGAGCAGTCGATGGTTTCGGTGCTGCTTTGGGAGGGGCTGTGCCGCTTGGGGTGGTGCCGGCCGGGAACCCCGATAACTGCCCCGCTGGCTTCCCCCTCGCCACTCCCCGGTGAGGAGTCCCCTCCCAGCCGGGACCTCTGGCCCCTCCAGACATGATAAGATGTGTGGGCAGACGATAGTTTTCACTATCTGGGTCATCAGGGGCTATAAAAGAGCAGCGGTGAGTTACGGGCAGGAGCACGAGGAGGTTACAGGAATTCTGCTGGGCGCAGTGTGTCGGGAACGGGGGCTCCAGCAGCCCCGGCTGGTCCCTGCCGCGGGCAGCGAGGCTGAACCGCCCGGGCTGGGCACGGGGCTGGGCAGCAGCACGACGGTGGCCAGGCATCACCCTGGGGCCGGCCCACGGTGCCCCAGGCAGCCCTGATGAGCCCCAGGTGCTCCAGCCCCAGGAAAGGCTTAAACGGCTGCTCAGCTGCTGGCCCAGCCGGGTCTGCCCTGGGAGGAGTGCTGCAGCTGGCCGGGCCGGGGGGGTGAGCACAGGCAGCCCCGTCACCGCAGCCGGTAGCGCAGCCTCGGGCTCTGGGCTGTCCCCCCATCACCGTAGCCTCGGTCCCGGCTTTGCCGCCCGTCCCGGGAGGCTGCGAGCACCGGGGGAGCGGTGCCCGGTGACGACGTCCCCCTGAGCCACTCGGGCTCACGTGAGCCCAGCCGGAAGCGGAGGTGGCAGTGTAGTGGCTACGCCCCGGCAAAGAGAGGGAGAGGATGTGCTGCTGGCCCTGGGGCTCGCCCGGCTTGCCCAGGGCCCGCGTGTGTCTCGCTGGCACAGGGGATGGGATGGCAAGAGCTGCTGTCAGGGGGGACCCACCTGTGTCACCCTCCCTCCCCCAGCACCGCCGCCCCATCCAGCTCTGGCCCAGTTGGCGCAGGAGGATCGACGCCAAGGTCAAGGCAGTTTACTCCCGCTTTGCGCGATACGGAGGTTAAAGTCCCCCCTTTTTATGAGCCATGAAACCATTTTTATGATCCCCGCTGTTTCAATAGCTCAGCTGCTCGGAGCCTCCTTCCCGCAGAGCACAGGGAGGAATTCCAGGCAGAGGGAGACGCGGTGCCGCCGCCTCTCCGTGCCACGAGCTGGTGCTGCCGGTGGCCAGTGGCCGGTGGCCAGTGGTCCCTCCCCGCCCGGGGTGCGCGGTAAGGTGGGAGGGCGGCCGTGCCGGAGCGGGCAAGGGCTGGCGGAGGCGGACGCAGCCGAGCTGGACGTGGCATCGCCCGAAGCGCGTCGCTGGGCTTTGCTGGCAGCCGGGGCTCGGCGCGGGACGGGGACGGAGGCGGGAGGGGGATGAGGCTTTGGGGCAGCTGCCGCTGGCGCTTGGTGCTTTTGTCCCAGACCCGGCGCTTCTGGGTAAAGGGAGCGAACGGCTGCTGGGCCGTGGCTGGTTGGCCTCCGCGGTGGCTGTCCCCTGGGCACAGGATGGCAGCACCAGCCTGGGAGGGGGAGCTGCACACACCCCCCCCCCCCCACCCTCTGCTCCTTCGGCTGCTCCTAACGGCCGCTCTCCCTCCTGCTTGCAGGGCCAGCCAGGTCCTGCCCCTCATCCTCACGTGAACCAGGAGCCCCAGGGCGGCCTCAACGCTGAGCAGCGTCCCCAGCCCAGGGCGAGGTCGGCAGAGGGTTGAACGGCGGCTCCTGCCAGGAGATGGACAGAGTCACCAGGCACCTGGTCTTCCAGCTCCCACAGACCTCACACAAGCACGACTATAACGATGCTCCCCAGGCCAGCGCGTGGGCAGAGCAGAGGGCCGACAGCGACGATGACGTCTTTGGCCCTGCCCAACACAGCAGCCAGTGGGTGGAAAACGGCTACGGCTGGAAAACGAGGTCAAAGTCACCCTCATACTTCCTGGATGGTGGAAGAGATGTCTGGACCCCATCCCCGGACAGGGAGTCCAAGCTGGAGGTGGTGAGGTCAGGAAGCCTGTACGACCTCAGGGCCTACAGAGGTGAGAGGAAACCCTCAAAGCTTTACGATGAGGACGAGCAGGAACAGTGCAGGGTCCCTCCGCCGAACATCTCACCTGAGAAAGCCAAGGAGCTGGAGGACGAGAGGAAGGAGGTCATCCGGAACCAGGTGATGAGGAAGAGCTCCACCATGGCTGAGAGGTGGAGCTCCACGGATGAGCTGAGCTCCATAAACACCAGCACGGGCAGCCCGGGCAACAGCAGGCACACAGGCAGCTTCACCAGCAGCTTCGCCATGTGCTTCAACAAGTCCTCCTCGGGGAGGGCAGCGACGCCTGTTGACCCTGAAAATATTGACACAGAGCAGATCAACTTCTCCGCTGCTCGGCAGCAGTTCCTGATGCTGGAGAAGACCAACCCAGGCTCCTTTTTTAGCCCAGGGCTACAGGCCATGTCTCCAAAGACAGAGTCAATGACAAAAGTCTCTAGGCAAGAGTGGCCGAGTCCTGAGAAGGCCGCGAAGGCTGCAACAGGTTATGGTAACGCCGGTGCATCCAGCCAGAGCAGGACGGACAAGACCGTTTATCAGGTTTATAGTGTGTCCGACAACACACCTGCGAAGGAGGAGGTTTATGCTCCCAGAAGGGCTGATACTGAAAGGCTGTATCCCACCAGGAAAATGTCCAGCTTGACTAAAGCATCTTCCAGAGAGGACCTGGACTCCGGCTTGGGCGAGATGTATAACGAAGCCAGTGTGGGCTACGCCAGCGATGGAAGCGCATCCAGTGAGATCTTCAACGGCCTTGTGGGTCTGAGGGCCGGCAGCAACGGCCTGGACAAGGAGACGAAGATCAGCAACGAGACGCCCATCGAGCGGGAGATCCGCATGGCCATGGAGAGGGAGGAAAATCTCTGGAAGGAGAGGGGGATCCAGCGGCTGACCTCCAGCAGCGAGCTGGTGGAGATCAAGACCAAGCCTCTCCTCTCCATGGACACCTCTCCCAGCCCTGGCAGGAAAGGGAAGGACAAAGGCCACGCTTCCCGTTATGTCCAGAGGGAAATTGAGCAGGAAACCAAGCGCGAGGAAGATCTGAAGAAGCAAGGGAGGCTGCTAGGGATGTATGACCGGGGGACGCAGCAGGAGCTGGACGAGCGCAGGAGGGTGTTCGAGCAGGAGGAAGCCCCCCCACAGAAGCCCACCCCCCCGAGGAAGGCAGACGAGCGGAGGAGCTGGGTTAATGAGTTTGTGGCGGAGCAGCACATGAGCCACGGCCCCTGGCCCGCAGAAGACACGAGGAGTGGGAAAAGCCTTCCCAGCTGCGCCGCGAGCACCACGCGCTTCCAGGCGGCCCAGCCGCGCTGCGCCGCCAGCGAGAAGAGCCAGGACCAGCCCCTGGTGTCCCGGCACGTTTCCGCCAGCGCCAGCAAATGGGGGAGCGAGGATTCCTGGGGGGGGAGGCTTCCCAGCTCCACCCCGAGCCCCGCCGGCACGGCTGTCCTGCCCAGACGGTACTTCTCCTTCTCCTTCTGGAAGCCCAAGGTCTCCTTCGTGGAGGACATGGGGACACAGAACCCGCTAAGGAGGGAGGACGGCCGGGAGGAGCAGTACAGGCTGAGGACCTGGAAGCCCCAGACGTCAGCGCTGATCGACAAGGAGATTCAGAGCGACTTGCAGAGGGAACAGGAGCTGCAGGAGCAGCGGCGGCGGTGGCAGCTGATAGACGGCTACTCCCTGGTCAGCGGCGACGGCGTCCCCCAGGACGGCTCCCGCTCACGGCACAGCTCCGGTAAGGGGACGGGAGGGGCGGCGGGCTGGGGCGGGGAGGGGTCAGTCCCGGGGCAGAGCTGCTGTGGGCATCGCTCCTGCCCTCCCGCGCCCTGCGGCTCCGAGCCTCTGGAGCCAGCGGGACCAGCCCAGTGTGCCGCGGGGAGCAGATGTGGGGGAACTGCAGATGACGATGAGGGATGGGGTCTGCGAGAGCAGCACGGCTTTTGACTCCAGAGCTGCTCAGGTTTTGATGACTTTGTGTCATGTTACCACAGAAAACAGTGCTGGGAGGGCCCGGAGGTGCCCAGCTCATGCGTTTCCCCTCCCTTGCTCCTGGCAACCCCTGGCTGGCACCCAGACACCGTCCCGGCCGTGACCAGACCTGTTGGGCTGGCCAAGGGGGCCGGGCTGGGGCAGGAGCTTTGCTCTCCTGCGGGTACCTGGTGTCCCTCACGCCCCGACGGCTCTTTCTCTTGAAGCTGCCTCAGGTGTCAGCGGCAGCTACTCGGTGTCCGGGTCTCCCGTCTCCACTCCTGCCCCGCACCAGGTGGGGGTCCTGGGGCTGGTGTCGTCCTTCACGCCGCTGAGAGTGGCCGGTCCCCCCCAGGGCAGCACCGAGACCCTCGGCCCCGACTTGGCGCGTTCCAGCCCCTTCGAGGAGCGGAGGAGGAGGGTGAAGGAGGACGGAAAGGTGAACGCACCCGCCCCGCGTGAGGGGGGCTGGAGCCCGGGAGGGGGCTGGTGGCTCTGGGGCCGGAGGCGGCCGTGCCCGGCTCCCGCCCAGCGCTGGGGGTCCAGCCATGGTGGGAGACGCGGTGGTGGTGGCACCGGCACGGGGCTGTGCCAGCCCCCAGGGCAGTGCCCAGCGCTTGGGGTGCCTGACACCCCCCCCGGCCGTATCCAGCTGCCTCTGGGTATTTCCCTCCCTGGCCGCTGTTGTCTGACCCTTTTTCCCCTTTTCGCAGTACGCCGGCATCGAACCCGTTGACAAGATCAACACAGAGGTAACGTCCTTCACGTGCTCGAGGGCCCCGACGCCCCGCTCCCCCCCAGGCTCCCCTCGCTCCCCGGAGGCCGACGGGACCCACAGGGGTCTCAGCCCTGCTCGGGTGGGCGTTGTGTGGGCAGAGCGTGTCGTGGCCACTGTCAGGGGGGGCTGCTGGCTGGGAGGCTAAATTGTGCCAGAAAGGCTGTTTAAAAAAATACCTTCGTTATGAAAAGCCCCGGTGCCTTCTGTCTGTAGGTTGTGGAAAGCACCAGAGTGACCCGTCACAAGAGCACCATGGCCCAGCGCTGGGAGGCCGGGCAGTACGTCAGGGACGACGACTGAGGGAGCCCTCGGGGCCGGGGAGGGCCGGGGCCACCGGACTTCGCCGTTTACTTGCCCTGTTTGGGATCAGCTAACGCACGATTGAAACACTCGATCAGTTCAGCTCCTGGTTATCCCGAGAATCAGAGACTTGCCCGCTGCAAATCACGTCCTTTAGCTCCACAGATGATCCCTCCAATGCGTTAGATCTGCTCATTCCTTCCCCTTCGAGCTGAGGTAACACTTTTCTTTCCTGAGAGGGGAAAAATTGGATCACTTTCTTTTAATCACTTCTGCAAGGAGGCAGCCGGATGAAATCACACGGTAATTTAAGTTCTTTCCCACTGGAAGCTGTGTCTCTGGCTTACAAAAAAGCTACTTTGTTTTTAAGTGTTTTTAGGGTTTTAGGCACCGCGGCTGCTGCGGCGCGTTGGGTCGGTGTCAGCATCCAACGGGGAGATCAACGTTTCTGCTTAACTCGTGTGACCGCTGAGCTGCAGTAGTATACGTCTATATAAAAATGCTGTTTATTTTGCTAATTTATTAAAGAGCCGTTGCTTTCCCTCATTCTTCCTGGCCTGTTTTGTCTGTCTGCTCCTCTGGGTTTGCACCGGGCGGTTCAAAGGAGCCCCCGGGGGTCCCTGCGGGTTCCGGGGGGGTCCCTGCGGCTGCCGCCCCGGGAAACGCCGCGATCCCGCCCGCCGGCAGGAAGGGGAAAGGGGCGGCCCCGCTGCCCGCCCCCCCCCCGCTGCCCGCCCCCCCGCTGTCGCTAGATGGCTCCCGGCGAGCGCCGGCAGCGCAGCCCCGAGCACCCACGCGCGAACGTGGGGCCGGTGGAGCCCGGTCACGGCAGGCCGAGCTCTGGAAGGGAAAGGCCGAGCTCTGGAGGGCAAAGGCCGAGCTCTGGAGGGCAAAGGCTGCGCTCCAGGGCACAGGGGGTGCCGCCCCCCCCAGCCGTGCCCATGTCGGTGCGGCTGAGCTGGGCTCAGGGCCCGGAGCAGCAGCAGCAGCGCTGGCCGTGACGGCGGGACACGGGCAGTGCCCTGCTGCCGCCTCCCCTCCGGTCCCTGAACCGCCGGTGGAGCGAGGGACAAAACTCGGTGCGAGCAGAGGAACAGAAAAAGGGGCTTTGCGAAGCCGCGGGAAGGGCGCCGGCTGCGGGCGCTGCGGGCGGTGGTCGCGGCTTCGCCGGCTCCTCTGTTATTTCTGGGACTTTGGCTCCCTGGTTGCCCGTCCCCTCCTCCCCCTGATCTCCCTTGTAGCCCCCCGAGGCCCAGGGGCTGCCCCTGCGCTGGGGCAGGACTCGGCCAACGCTGCCGGCTGATCGTGCTGCCTGAGTCTGGACTCGTTAGGGACTAAACAGGTCAGCGCAGAGGAACGCAAAGCCTGAGCCGGTGGTGCCCTCGGCGGGTGAGTGGCGCCCAGCCCCGCAGGAGGGGTTTGCTCTGGCTCCGGGCCCTGCAGCCGTGGCGGCGGCGGTTGCGACGTCCTCTGGGCTCGGCAGCGCGAGGGCGGCTGGAAGGCTCCAGCCCAGCGTTGGATTAGGTGAGTTTCTCTTTCTTTATGGCTCTTTAAACATCTATAAGGTATTTGGTGATATTAAATGTTGCTTGAACAGGGCCAATTCTGGCAAAGGGTTTGGCCACAAAGACCTTGTTAAGAAACCACGAACGCGGGCTCCGTGGGATCCCAAAGGGCCCAAATCCTCCTCGGGGTCAGCGCCGCGACGCTGAACGACGACGGGCTGAGCGGAAGAAACCCCAGCAGGAGGAGTGAACGCGCTGGCGCGTCGGAAGAACGTCCCCTGCCAGGCTGGGGTTGCTGGCTTCATCTTTATAGAAGAGACAAACAGGGCTGAGTAAAACGTTTTTTATTGAGTTATGCCAACAGTGCAACCCAGCAACTTGCCTGGGCTCAGGGCAGAATATCAACGGGACAGGACCTGAACAGCTGAAGAAAGTCGACCACATCTACCGAAGCGTATTTCTGCAGCTGGGTTTAGCACTCTGGGGAGAGCACTTGCCATGAAACCTTTCAACGCTGTGAGCCATTTTAAATAACTTTTAAAAACACAGTCACAACTTCTTAAAGCTACAAATCTTTCACTAAGAGAAACGACATAAACCTTGTTGAACGCGTTCCCATGAGATTCGGATCAGCAGCTGGCAAAGACGGCGTTTCGTCGTTCTCCTTCCACCCCAGAACTAACTCGTGTTGCTCCTCTCCTTACCGTGGGCTCCTGCTAGAGACCAAACGCTGCGTACGAGCGCCAGCTCCCCGCAGGCTCTAAACGCCGAGCTGGTCAGCCACCGAGCCCTCCCCGTGGTTTATCAGGTCATTAGTAATAGAGCAGAATATTAACTTGTTTGACAAATGTGAAACCTAAAATTCTCATCTTTAACTTACTGAACTATCAATTCCACTAATGTAAAGAACAATGGAAGTTTTACACTTAACCTGAACGCTAAGGTGATGCAGATCTGTGGATGACTTCTGCTCTGAGGCGCGACCCAAGAGGAGGACGTTCTCCTCGAGCGGTGCTACTGCCACTCACACCTCTCCAAGATCACTTCCAAACAGACTCCTAACAAGAGTGGCGCAGCGGAACTAAACAGGCGCCTTTATTTCTTGGACTTCTTCACAGACCCCTTGACTTGCTGGACAATAACCCTCAAGATCTTTTCTATTCTGGCTTTTGCCAGGGACTTCCTGCTGTACCAGACCTGGTCCCACATGGAGCACAGGGCCTTGGGAGCCAGGTAAAGCGGGTCGTGGTCATGCAGCATGTCCGGCGGCCGCCGCCGGGCGTACTCCTTGTAATCTGTGACCGGGCAGGTCCCCGGGTCGTCGGGCTTGGCAAAGAGACGCAGACCCGCCTCCCCCGGGTCTACCTCTGCGCTCAGACCATCCTTCCAGGCCAAGTACTCCAGCTCGCCCTCCTGCTTTTTCAGCACGAGCTGTCCCCAGTACAGAGCATTGCCCTGACTGTGCGTACTTGCCCCAAACGCCCTAATGATGGTTGTGAACATGAGGTGCAAAAAGCCCTGAGGGTGCATCCTACTTACAAACCCCTTCTTACGAAGACCTTCCACATCTTCATCTGTCAGGTTCTCCACAACACTCCACTTGCCCTCCCTCTGCTGCTGAGACAGGTGCTGATGCTTTAGTTTGAAGGCTTCCTGGGCCGCTCTGAATTCCAACCCCTTAACCACGCTGTACCCGTAGTTGTGATCCTTCAGGTATCTCTCTATGTTGCTCTGAAACAAGTGCAAAGAACTGGCAGAAAAATCTGCGCCGTTCTGTCTCTTTGCACAACTGTAGAAGGAGGCCAGGTAATTATCGAGGTCTTGGGGTGGCAGCTCGTAGATCTCACATATTTCAGAAGGGTAATGTAAAACCAGCCAGTCTTTGAAAACTTTTATATCGCCAGTGTTACGGTTTCTCTTTTTCTCTCCCTTCTTCAACACATCTGAAAGATAAGACACAGCTTTGTGGACAGCAAGAACTTACAAGGAGATCAGTGAACTATAAGGAGATGCAGAACAACCTTCACCTTCCTTCTAAAAGGAATTTGGAGATTACAGGACTTTCACAAACCCCCTCTCTGAAAGCTCTGGTTTAGCTCTGTGTCCCCAACCAGCAGCGCCCAGCAGCGCCAGCCCCGGCAGGGACAGGACTCTCCCCTTTCTTGCTGTGGTCACTTGGCTGGTGGGCCTGCCGACCACCATGGAGGTAAATTTAAGATATTCTTTCTTTTTGAATTATGCTTAAATGGGAGGGAACACACTCCTAATGAGATTGGATGTTGTGGGGTGGAAAGCAGTGGTGCAGGTCCTAGGGGCCCTTCAGGCAGCGATGGGGCAGGAGAGTGGCACCGTCGGTGGTGGCTTGGCCCGGCACTGAACTTGGCCGGGGCTGCCTCTGGGGCTGGCCCTGAGCCTGCTCGTGGGGCCGCGCTCGTGGGGCCACCGCGTAGCCAGGGGCAGCAGCTCTGAGCCCGCGGCGCTGGCCAGGAAGCCCAAACCACCCCAAATGGACTCGATACATTTTCCCCGATCTGCAACTACCCCGGCGTGTCGTTTGTGGTGACTGTGGGGGCCAAACTCTGCTCTGCTCGAATAGATGGGAGTTGGCCCCTACGTGGATCTTGTGATCCGCCCCGGGACTAAGCATCAGCCATTTCGTGTGCTCAGAGTGGTGTACGAGGCGTTGTGCAAAATGTATTTCAAAGCATTCATCTTTACAAAAATCTCTTCAGAGCAGGAGAGCTCTCGGTGTGAGATAAAAGCATTAACCAAAAGTTAGGGGTGGATAGTAAAGAAGAACAAAAAGATGAGTAAAATTGTAATTTTTTTTTAAAAAGGACTGCCAGGATTCCAGTTGGGTTCTCTCTCAAGTTGCCATGGCAATACATCATCTACCTAGTTCGATGTAGCATGAGAAATTAATTCTTGGATTGCTGAAAAGCTCCATCTGCTCGCCTGGGACTTTTCCAGGGCTGAGGAGGAGTAGATTGAAAAGGGTTCTAGAGCCAACACCTAGAGATTCCCCTGCTCGCACCAAGTTGTTTTTTACACGATCAGTTGTTATCTTAAAATGCTGCGGCTGGACTGAGGTGGATTCTGCTGATCCCTGTGCCACAAACTGGGTAGTTAAGGCTGGGCCAGAGCCGAGTCCACGGCCGGGCACCGCGTGAGCAGCATCACCTGCTGAGGTGCCGACTGCTTACGGTAGGAACCTGGTCAGTCCCTTCTTAGAAACGAGAGTGCCCCAAACCATTTCCTTAGATACTACAGGACAGATTTTGGCAGCTAGATGAACTCACCCTCCTTTGCTATTTTGGGAAAGAGATTAACAGAACGCACCCACACACCCACAGCCCCCTCCAGGAATAGAGCTCCAGACTCTCTTACTTTTGTGTGAGGATGCGGGTGGACGGTCTGGGCTCAGGGAGGCTGCAGGGTGAGGTGTGTGCCCGGATCCTGACGGTTCACCCTCCTCAACGGAGTCTTCACCAACGCTCCCGCCGAAGCCGGCTCCTGGCGTGCGGTGCTCGGGGGGGCTCTGCTGGAGTTGGTGCTGGACGCTTACAGTGGCTTCTAACTCAAAGAATGTCACGGAGGAGGGTGACTCGGGTTGGGCCTTTGCTTCAGTGTTGGAGACAGGAGAAGATTTTAAATGTTCTTTGGGCATTGGTGACCCAGAGGAATTTCTTGCGCTAGAAGCTTCAGGCATGGCCCCTGCAGGGTTGAGAGGCCCCAGCCCCAGGAAGCTGCTGTGCAGGCTCTCTTGCGGGCTGGCGGGGGCCTGCAGAGCGCAGGCGAGAGGCAGGGGCGGCCTCCCTGGGGGGGAAGAGGCGGCTGCTTGGGCAGCTGCCGGCTTGGGCAAGGCCGTCTTCTGACTGCGATGCATTTGCAAGTCCACCTCAGCGGTTACACCTTTATTTTGTGATTCTGACAGAATACTCTGGTTGATTCTGGCTCCTTGGTTGTCTTCATCTGATATACACTGTTCTTCATTAGAGAGGATTTGTAGATCTCTGTCGCTTTCTAGCTTCACCTTATGTCTGTCAGTTTTGACTTCATCACCAGATGATGACAAATGCTGCTCTGCTGCAAAGCCTGATTTCATGGATTTGCTATTTTTTCGACTTAGTCCGGGTGGTGGTTCATTATCTATTACACAGATTGTGTTGTCTTTCTGCTGAGGGACCCCTGGAGAACTGCTGCATGACCCTCTACTAACAGCATCTGCTTTAGCCCTCCCAAAAGATGGGGTCATCCTGAACCTCTTTTCATCTAAATTAGCCTCTCCTGATGAAGCCTCGGAAGATACCAACCTCTTTCTCTTTTCTACAGCTTCATTCTCTTCTCTGCCTCTGCCGTATATTTCTTCACACTGCCAGCAATACGCATGTCCGAGCGCACACATCCACAGGACAGAATTGTCCTTGCTAGGATGACCCACGTTCTGCGCTGTCTCCAAGGCTGGGATTTGGTCACATATGGTCCCATGACTGTGTGCCCAGGTCACAAGTCTGGAGAGATCCCTGTAAAGTGAACCGGCATCGCCGCACCTTCCGTCACGGACACTCTTGTTCTGCAAAAACACGTTGGAGATAAGTGAAAGAGGATGTGCATAAAATAGCAGTCCTGGCGACTGTTTCTAGCCCCATCTCAACAGAGCATTAATTGTTTTTTGAAAAGAACCATTAGAGGAATCACTGAGCTACAATTTGCTCATTCTTTAAAATAAATGAATAAATTTGTCCACTTTGAAGACCCGGAGGGGAGTTTGTGGGCATGGTCCTGGAACGATGCATTTATGATAGATATAACCTACGCGTACCTGCGGGCTCTGAGACCTGATCAAGGGCTTATGAATTTATCACACCCCGGCTGAGCCACAGCAGCTGTTCACGTGCGTGTTCTAAATCCACAGCGTCACTGAGATTAACGCCCTCACGCAGCCACCAAGCCGCGGCCGCAGGTCAGCTCACGGAAGGGTCGCTTCCTGAAGTGCAGCGCTCTGTTTGCAAATCGGAGTCCCGTGATCTGAGCGAGCCTGGACCCACGGCCAGTTCTGTGCTCGCTTATGGAAAGCAACAGGGGAAAGTGTCAGGAATCAGCTTCTCGGTCTCCCACCTCCCCACGGCCAACAGGGCTCCTACTTCTTTCATCTGTGGGAATGGCAGCACTGCTCGCCTCGAAGGGAAATCGGGTGTTTGGAGCTGTTTGTGGGATGCTTTTCAGAAACTAAAAAATAGACCTTGCATCCACATATCTAAAACCGCTTTTTAAAAAAATCTGCATTTTTTAATGCTATAATTGATTCTGTTAGAAACAATTGTCTATGGTACCATTTATGCTGTAAAAGAACACTCACCATGCTGCTGTTTTCTATCTCACTGAGCCTTCTCTCAGGTGGAGATCAGTAAGTGACTGAATAGTCCTTCTTTCTCCCTCAGAACCTAAAATAATCATCATACATGTGTGTGTGTCTACATGTACGTGTGTATATATATATTAAAAAAAAAATCCAGCTAGCAGACACAACCAAATTTTTCAGTGCTCAGCCCAAACTAAATGCTACTGCAGAGCATGTGCCCTCATTAAGGTGAGCTCCCATTGAGCTCGAATTAACTATACACGGACAGCTCGACTTGTGTAAATATTTGCAGGATTAGCCTCTACAGCGTACCAATCAAAGTTGAAACAAAATATAAATATTGAAGACAGAATTTTAAAACCCAGACTCTGCGAGATGTGCCTTTTGGCACTGGCACGTTGAACACGGGCTGCGGTTAGCAATCTTTGCTTCTCCAAATAGAGTGAACTGCAGAAACAGAAGTACCAGAAATAGTGAAGTTAGTTCAGACTCTAACATCATCTGACTCTTCAAACGGTAAAAAGAAGAGGAAGGAACAAGCGGTCACAACTTAGGGTCAACAGACACCCTGCAAGAGCGCCCAGAAGCCGCGCGTTGCTGTGACTGACACCGCCTGCCTTTACAGCCATAATGGCAGCCTTTGCTCCAGGCATCTTCCTCTATTATTAATGAAAAGCTTTGCATGTAGCGGTGGTAAAAGATGCCAGACTGAAAACACTGGACACAGGAACCCTGTCTAAACGGGTTCTTTGAGCAGCTCTGGCCTAAAAGCGACGCAGCGAAGGGGCCCGTGAGGCTCTGAAGGCCTCCGGGTCTCCTGCTCCGCACGCTCCCGTTCTGCAGCGAGCAGCAGGAGATGGGGGAAGCTGCTCCGTAACCCGTGAGCGCGGGGCTCGTCCGCGGGGATCTCAGCCCGGGGTGCACTAGTCAACCTGCGGCAGAGCCTGTGGGCGCCCAGCGCTGCGGGAGCCCCGTGCTCCGGCACCCGCCGCAGCGGCGACGCCCGGTGCCTGCAGTGCCCGACCCGGCTCCGCGCGAGTCGAGGAGGGACCTGGGTGAGGATGAGGAGCCTGGAGGAAGGAAGTGAGAGTGTGACTGGCCGGGCTGCCCAGCGCAGGGCGAAGCGGGGTGGCTGCTGCAGGGCTTGGCCAGCGTCCGTGACGTGAGGTGGGGATGTGGCAACCGTGCAGCGCGAGGCCCTTACCCTCTCCCTCTCCCTCCTGGCACCAGGATGGGGCCACCTGGGGTTCCCCGGGGCCGCCTGCCCTAACCCAAACCCCCTCCCTGCCAGCAGGACCTGTCTGAGGGGGCCCAGGGGCACCCAAAGGAGCCCGGCTGGCTGTGGGTGGGGGCAGCTGCCGTCCCCCTCCCGCACCCCCATCCTCATCACCCAGCAGCAGGGGCCCCCAGAGCGGGGTTGAGACCAACCAAACCCAACCAAAACCCGGTGGTGATGAAACTGCCTCTTGGCCGTGCTTCTGCACCGCGGAGGAGCGACGAGCGGCGCCCGGCGCTGCCGACTCCAGACTGGCCCAAACTGGGGGGCAGCAGTCACGGGCTGCGGGGCTGCAGCTGCCCGGGCACTCACCCGCCTGCATAAAACCAAGCGAATGCTTCGATCCGCTGATGCCAAAGCTAAACGTGCTCTGCTGGCTGTGAAGCCTAAGCGAGGAAGCATGCCAAATCTTTGGGCAAAAGTTTAATTGTTCCAAGCAGGAAGGGGAAAAAACCCCAAACACGGAGGTGGTGTGGGCTTCCACGCTGCCCAGCACCGGGGAGCCTGCCTGCTGCCTGAGCGGGGAACGGGCAACAGCTACAACGACAACACCCCTGGAACAACTGACGGGCGTTTGGTGGATCCGCAAAGAACAACCCGGAGAGGAAAGGAAACAAACAAAAGCGAAGCTACAAGAAGAGCCCTCTCTAACCTCAGGACAGGTCAGGGAACTAAATGTCCTTTGCCAAGAGAAAAGCACAGGTCAAACCTCCCGCAGCGCGGCAGTGGTGCTTCCCGACGGGAATGAGCCGCAGGCACCGGCGCTGCCGTCGGGGTGAAGCTGCTGCACGGCCCTTCCGCACTCGCTGTTCCTGCCGACGGCTTTCTAATGATAGCGCCGGTAATTTTAGCCTCGAGCTTGGCTCTTTGCATATGCCAGCTTGGGAAATGTGCAAAGCCAAGCTTTTCACAGAATTTTTTTACTGAAATCCACCGCTTGCTTTAAACAAAAACCAGCCCAAAGCCCCTTGTTTTAATGCTGCAAATGCATTTTGAGCTCCTGACCTCTGTTAACCTGGGCATCGTATAGGAGCTGCTGTCACTGGGACCTCGCTCCTACCGAACCATAGATCGCAGGCTCAGAAATCGCCTCAAAGGGCCATCTCAGCCGCCCTCATTCCTCACAGCAAATGAGCTCTGCCCAAACCTCTCCTGAGAGGTGTTTGCCTAACCTGTCCTCAAACCCTCCAGGAACAGGGAATTCACAGCCTGTTCCTGGGCCTCACTGTGCCTCAGCAAGCTGAATGTAAACTTACGGGAGAACCGTTTTTCCCTTCTGAAGTCAAAGAGTTTTGTCTTCAAGTTCAACCTGTGTAATTCCTCCCCAAAGGGCTGAGCTGCTTGGACAAACTAAAAGGAGCTTTCATGCCAATAATTTGGTGCTTACAGTTAGTGTGGGAAAAGGTAACAGAAACGGAAGCTCTGCATGGTCATAAGGCCATGAAATTACTGACTTGGCAGATGAACATCTTGATTTCTATCACAGGCGTCTTTAAATGGAATGCTTTTATCTTTCCTTATCTCCAAGCACATGTCTTCCTTTTCCTGATCTCTTTGAAAAAAAGCCTTTTTTTCTCTTGATATTTAGTTCCAAATAAAGGCTCTGGTAATCAGCTAAGGGTACTTCTTCAGCCCACTCCTGCTCTCATATTTACATCAGTTGAGAGCACCTCCAAAGAAACTGTCAAGTGGAACGAGTCTGAATTTACAGTTACAACTACGCGGAAGAAAATGAAATATGTATTTACCCACAAAGGCTGAACTGACATACTTCTCATCTCTTAATTAATAAAAATCCATCTTGATCATTGCCACAATTTTACCTGCTTCCAACAAAACCAGGATGTCTACGGGGGAGGGTTCTGGGGTTGGGGGTTGAGTTTTGTTTTGAAACCTTGTGCCTGGTTCAGTATCTGCATGGCTGTGAGTGGTGCAGCGTTTTAATTATCTTTCCAGGAGAGGCTCCCATCTGATAATGGACACTGCATGCAGGACCCACACCTTTGGGCAGAAAAACAGGACATTCCAGAGCTGTACGGTAAATGTTTTCTTTTAATTTTTTAACCCATAGGGAATTTAGTGCACTAATATAACCTATAGTTAAGTGAACTCATGCTCGCTAGAGGAAAAAAGGGTTTTTTTAAAAAAAAACTACTAGATTTTGTTTCCTCATGCACCTGATCTGCAAGATGTCAGCACAGTATATGCTTATTTTACCTCTGTATTCAAGGAAACGTGGCCAAGTACTTTCCAAGAAGTCTACAGCATTTCAGTGGAGCTCTGAAAACTCAAGGCTGCCTAAAAGCAGTCAAATTCCTTTTTAAGACTTTTCTGTGTCTAGTTTGAGCCCTTGGGGAGGGGGGAAACAAACTCAGCACTTTCTGAAAATGCTGCTCTTGTAAGGTCTGTCAAACGGGTACCTGGAATCACTGAGAATGTAAACACTGAACCCCACTCTTCACATCTCAGGGGGCTCTGCGCAGCGCTGTGGTACGCTGGAGGCTCTCTGAAACCCTCTGTGACACTCGCAGGCTTATGCAAGCGGGATAACTAAATAAAGAAACTAATTGTATAGGCACTGAAAGCCCTGTAACCACTTTGTTCCTGTCCCTCCACCCTGTAACAGTCCGAGCTATGTTCCTCTTAAGTCTTATAACATCTCCTTCACAGATCAGAAAGCTGAGGCACACACAAAGCAAGTCAATGTGAGAGCTTTGCCTTTTCAGCTCCAGATAAGACAGTGCAGGAAACTGGAACAATCCCAGTAGGAAAACAACAGGATACAGAACAGCAGTTCTTAAAGTTGACTCCCGCCCCCTTCCCCGGCACGGGCTGTGTGCTCCCGCTCACTTGAGAACCACTTACTGGAGGTGGAGGGACACGGACAGCCATAAAATACCCACGGGGGGGCAGATGGCCGGAGAGCTGCCAGGACACTGACGGGGGGACGCGGTGTCTGGGCAGGAGTGGGCTGAGGCTGTACTTAAGCACATCTGGTTGCAAGACGGGAGTTAAGAGCAAAGCAGAAGTAGCTCATGGCTGCCAAAAATCATTGAGCTTGTCCCACCACTTCTTAGCAAGGGCCTTTGGGGTGGATTAATCATTTCCCAGCACATCGTTTTTCCTGTTCTCTGCAATGTTTGTTTCTCTCCTCCCCCTCCCGTGTACAAGAGCCTTCTCAGCACCTCTTCGGCTCTTTTCCCGCTTCACCGCGTCCTTCCACCAGCACCTCCTGCCATACTTGCAGAAATATAATCCCCCAGATACATTCTGTACTTGCTGCAGGGCGGCATTCCTCCATTTTGAGAGATGCTCCCAGAAAATAATATCCAGTATATCTGATGGAAGGCAGGATCTAATTGCACGCACCAGCTCGGAGCGAGAGAAGAGAGACTGCTGTTAAATATTAGCCTACAGCACCACATTCCTTAAACAAGAGCGGTTTTGTTCAAAGAATTGGACAGAATTTTTTTGCGTCCTAATTATCTCTTCTCGTGAGGGTCTGCGTTACAGAGCTGCTGTCCTTGTAACGTAACTGTGAGCTCTAAATCAAGTCTTCTTAAAAGAGCTAATAAAAGCTGCAGCCAGCTGGCAAAGGATTGCCTGGTCCAACAAACAGCAATCAGCCGCTAAAAACAGCTGTAGTAAAGGAAAAAATTAATTTAAAACCATGAACTTCTATAAATAGGACCTGGTATTTTATTTCCCCAGGAAAATGGGGGAAAGCTGAAATTAGTGAAGGGCAAATCTGTTACTTGGGCAGCACACGCTGCGCCGTGGGTAATACCCGCGTTCGTCTCCCTGTTAAGGCGGCGTCGGGGGCAGCTTCACCCTCGGGCTGGTGCTGCCCGGGGAGGCCGCTCGGTATTTTCGGTGACAATTCTACGCTGTCGGACTCTTGCCGGGATTTTTGATGGCCAGTGCTGCGCTGGGGGGGGGTGACTGTATCAGCACAGAACCGACTGTGGGAAGTTCCTTCGCTCCCCAGCAGCCATTTGTGTTGGAGTGATCCTGCCGCTGGTGGCAAGGCGGCACTTGCAGGCGCGTTCGCTGCCCGCGGTGTTTCTCACCAAGGCCAGGCCCCCCCCGCCGCAGCCGCCTTTACCCCGGCCGGGGGCTCCGCGGGAGCGGTGTCAAACTCGGGGGCTGCGCCGCCGCCGCTCCCCGCCGCCCGCCCCGGGGCTGGCGCCGTCGCTGTCGCCGCCCGGTCCCCGGCAGAGGGTGCTCGGCCGCCGGCCACGCGCGCCCGCCCCGCCCGGGCCCGCAGCCGGGACTCGCCCGCCCAGGGCGGCTGGAGCCGGGGGAGGGCACCGTCCCGCCGCGCTTCCCGGTGCCGCCGCCGAGCCCCGGCCCCCGGGACAGCACGGGGCAGCGCTGCCGGCACTGACCTGCGCCCCCCCGCCGCTGGCCGGGGCAACCTGCGGGGCAAGTTGCTCTTCGTGCCTTTGCCCGGGGCCCCCCGCCGCAGGGACACGCGTTTACCGGCTCTTTGGGCCTTTCGATTTCTGTTCTGCTGCTGGAATTTTTTTTGCTATCACAGAGCAAAATCTAACATCCCCTTTGGGAGTCTGCTAAGGGGAAGCTGCAAATCTAACTTGTTTAATTTTATTGTTAAAGTGTTTATTGCAGTTTTATACATTTCTGAGCAGCCTTTTAAAGCTGAACTAAAACCGTAATGTGGCGCACGCCATTTTTTCTCCCATCTGCTAAACTGAACTAAAATAACCGGTGCTGTGCGCTGGGGGACGCATCGGCCAACGCTGCAAGCACAGAGCTGGGAGTCGGGCCCGTTCCTCCGCGGTCGAGCTGAGCCAACCCGCCCTGCCCGGCCCCGGCCACGCGTGACCTGGCCGCAGACCGGAGGTGATGTGTTACTTCATCACACCCTCTGGATGAAGTCTGGTAGAAATTTGTTATTAAAGAGTATTTGTGGCGAATCTGTGACTTGTAATTAGACATAATTGTTCACAATGCGATGGAGTAACCTACTTTTTCACAATACAGAACCATTTTAACGACTGACACCTCAACTCATTCCCAGGCTTGAGGATTTCGCCTTTTTAGAAGCACTTTAAATCCGTGGTGACTCAGTCTGGGGGCGTATGTAGAAGTCAGTCTCACTAGCAACAGGCAAGGAGCTAGCTCTCCTTTTACATCTCAAGTGTTTATGAACGTTTGCTGAGGATGGGATGGGAAATGGCTCCTGGAGGCAGAAGAAACAACTCTGTTGGTAAACAAGGAACTTTCAGAGGAGGGAAGGATCCCTCTGGGGGGGGGATTGAATTTTACAGTCTCCGCTGGGGTCTTGGGCAGATGCAGACGCAGATGCCCGTGGCCGGCACGGGGAGAGTGCGGGGAAACCCCCGGTGCGGGGCCCATGTAAAGGGAAGGTGCTTGTCCCTCACAAAGCACATCTTACCAAGCAGCACCCAAGGGTTTTGGCTGCAGGCAAATTCATTAGTTCATGATAGCTGGGTGATGCTGACTGGACATTTGGGAGCCTTCCCACCTTTGGAGCCTTTGCTCCTATTTCATTTTCTACTACTGTCCCTGTTCTGAAGTGCCGCTCACTCTCTTACCTCCTCCAAGGTCGGGCAAGATGCTTCAGGAAGCCTCCCACAGCATCTGCAGAAGGACAAGAATCTCACTAGCACCCGGAGGACAGGGAAGCCTGGGAAAGAAGGGAGACAAGGTATTAGTTATTGAGAAGAGTGATCTTAAAGTGACCTGAAGATCCCTTGCGTGGGATGGAAGCAATTAGCAGAAAGTTCTCTGCCCCGAGAGCATTTTTATAGGCTCTGAATGGCACACTGAGGCAGGAGCTGGGATTGGCAGTAGCTGGAGAGGCACCAGTAAGAGGCAGTGGCTCCCAGTTTCTGTCGCCCACTTCTTGAGTGCTGCATTCAGCAGGAGCTGAGAGCCTCACAGATGAAAAATACCACAGATGGATGGCATCTTGCCTCTTGGAGAGGCAGCAAAACCCAGCACTGGCACACCTAGCTACTAATTTGGAACAGAAAAATACACTCTGGCATAGCATCCATAAGAGGTTGCCAACCCTTGTCCTCCAGCAGTGATAACACACTTCCCAGAGTGTGAGCAAGAGCAAACGATTAAGCCCACTCTACAGATTCAATCAAAACTTGAGCCAACGGGTGGGATTGGATCTGGAGTTCGGGGCTGCAGTTGCCCTGAGTGCACAAAAGGCATTTCCGAAAGTACACGTTGGAAACTTTCTCCAAGCCCGCAGCACAGACCCAGCTGTCTCGTACTGGCTCTTCCAGCAGACGCGCTCAGGCGAGTGAGGCACCAGTGAAGGCTCTTAGAAACGCACCTCGGCTGCTGCCTGCCCCGAGCCTGGCGGGTCCCTCGGCGCAGCCGTCTGCGCCCTGGGGAGCGGCCGAGCTGGGCGGCGCACAGGCCTGGCTTTAGAGGGCCGGGTCACAGCCACAGCCCCGCTGCCCTGTTCACATAAAATCCTTTTTGTTCCTTCGGTGACTACGTGTGTACTTAAGCCTCATGACAAAACCGAAGAGGGAAGAATCTTCCTAGCTGACTTCCAGTTGTTGCAGAAGTAACTGGTCAACTCGCAGGATGAAGTTAAGTACTTTCTCAATAAATGAAGTATTGGTTACATATTTTTTTAAGCCCTGACCTTAAAGCAAGAAAACTGAGCTGAAGATGCCCCTCTGAATTAAACTTGGCTCTGCAGGAAGACTGTTTCGGTTCCTGCAGATCATCCTGTTGGCGGTTGGCGCTGCAGAACGTGAATAGCAGGGAGTCAGCGCCGGAGCGCCAGCGTTTCGGATGTGCCGCTGGTTCTTTCCTCTCTAACCAGCCCGGTCGTTGGGAGTCTCTTTTGTACAATGTTGACGCCGTGTTTCTAACAAGAACACGTACGAATGAAATGGTGTTTAGACAATGCACGGCCTGTGTGCAGACCAGGTAGCTGTGCATAAAACTGACAGTTCTGCAAACAAGGAGCCTTTTGTGCCTCCGTGCTCTGGCGCACCCATGTCGGCCCCGTGGCTGACATCAAGCACCCCTCGCACAGCGCTCTGTCGTCGCCCTCTGCGTTCGCCGCCCTAGCATCTGAGCATCTTACCAAATTAAATATTAAACGTTCTAAGGGATATTGTGTTTCTTTTGTTCCTCTGGCAACTGAGATCTCGAGTGCTCTCAATTCTCCCTGACTTCACATTTTGCAGGTTCATGTCTTAATGTTCTTTTAATGCTTAATTTAATACTCTGGAGGTTCTTACCACACACTCATGTCTGTGACAGAGAGAATCTGGTGTACAACCTACTAGAGGAGGAGGTAGCTATTTAATGAGCTGACATTTCTCATCAGCATCCAGACCCCAACCTACAAAGAGAAGTGCTGTGGGGAAGAGGTGGCGGGGCTGCGCAGCGGTGGCTGGCTGGACAGGAAGCCACGTTTATTCTTAGCACCAAGGGTCACACCAAACCCTGCCACCAATCACAGTGGCAGCTCCTTACGGTAGCCGAAGGGAGCACTCGCTGTCAGAGGCCAGCTGTAACTATATAAATAATATCTAAAAGTGGTCACTCTCCGTACTGAAACGCCAGTTCTAGGACACTGGATGGAGGCCACTGTTTCTTTTCATACACTTCCATCTAGTCTGATCAAAGAAGAGCAACTCCGGTGTGAAGTCTGAAATCAGAACGTGAGTTTCTCAACATTTTCGCCATCCGAACATAAGCAAGTCTTCATACCACAAAAGCAAAAGCCCCTTCGCTTTGGGAGCAAGGCTTCCCCACACTGTTCCCATTGCATAACATCCTTCAGGAACATATGGGCCAGCAAACAGAAGACGTCCGCTGCATAATTATGGCACTGACAAACCAATTGAACCTCAGCAGCTGCCGCTGGGGAGATTTCATTCATTCCCAGTATTGCCTTTTAAACTTAAGTGGCACTGGAACAAACACATCTTTGATCCAAGTAGGAAATCATTTGGAGCTTTGTGTTTAATAGAGCTGAAGCCCTGGGAAAATGATGTCTTTATTAGCCTGGATGACAATGCGGGCCTCATGGCAGGCACACAGCGGTTTGGTGTGTCAGTCCTCTTACTTTTTCAGATGTATTTGGACATATTTGTTCTTGAATCAATGTGGAAACAAGGACTTTAATTCAGCTGTGCTGCTGAAGCGCCTATAAATGGCATGCATGACATCAAAAAGAAGTATTCGGGAAGGGGGAGAGGGAGCCCGGTTTTGCCAATTCCAAAATAGAGCTGCTATGTCTCTGCGTTCCTGTCCTTGTGCTACTTCAGGCCATTTGGGGGCCACTTGTTTCTGCCTTATCTCCAGGGGAAGTACTGCACTAATCGGGGTGTTGCATCCTCCAATACAGAGGAATGTACGTGGCCAATACTGTGCTGTACACACACACGTCCTTAGCTACGTCTCTGTGTGTGCCTATATACCTGCAGATCGTAGGACACCTCTTCAAGTGTTGCTGACATTTCTACCAGTACACTCGCTGATATCATTTAATGAAAAATACTTTAAAAACGGCCCTGTGAAGAATCCAGTAAGGATACATTTTGGTGTGCTCCAGGCATGCATATTATAACCTGCAGGATTAGAATAAATCCTGCTCTGAATGGAGCCTCGCGAGGAGGAGGCAGTGGTGTGCTGCCAGCTGCGTGTTCAGTGCGAGGTTTTTCTCTCCTGATACATGTTAGTTGTGATGATACTCTATGAGCTAATCAGCACAAGGCCTAATTGTAATTATGCTCCTCTTCCTGAATATAGCAGTATCTGTTTAGACCCAAGTACATACGGGCATGTTACGGGGGTATTCTTAAAGGACATCGGCCCTTTGTTGTGCATCTCAGTAAAGAAGAAAAAGACTGACACCTTATACTGAGGCAAAAGTAAATATACCTCTGCAAACTTTGCAACAGTAACCTTACTAAGAACGCAGTAAGATCCATAAAATATTCAGTAATGATTCATGGAAAGGGGTCACTAAAAATTCCTAATTCATTCATTTGCAGTAGTTCGCTGCCTTGGGTTTGGCGGTATAGCTAAAGAAGCCGTCTGTGTTTGCTTCCGGAAAAGCTAGCGTTGGGACTGCACTCTAAAATACCACCTTGCTGTTATTTTTTTTAAGAAGTATTCCCCTGGATCCTTCAGAAACTACTTAAATGCTTCGTTTCCTAGAAGGTTGCTTTAGAAATGCAAGTAAGAGAGTTCCCAACAAAACCACTTTATCTTATTTGCCCGTGGAGGTAAGTGTAAACATTATCAATCTAAATATTACTCTTAGCTACAAACAGTTGCATCAAGTGAGAAATGGGAGCTGGCTCGCACACAGCAAAATGCGACGTGCTTGCAGTAAGAGCGCGGGCAGCGTGCAGACCCATGGGTCCAGTGGAGAACTCCTCGATGCTCTGCATGGGTGCAGCTGTCTCCCCTAGGGCCCCTTTCTGCATTCAAATGAACTGTGCTCAGACTCCGAAATGCCGGTCTGGAGTCATCTAGCACCTGTGTAATATCCATTTAGGAGGCAGCTGCAAGGGGAGACAACCCGAGGACAGAGCGATGAGCTGGCCTCTCCGTGACCACCACCTCAGCCCGACAGGTGAGGGACGGAGAACCTCAGCAATAATGCAGGAGCCCCAGGCCCGGCCGCGCCAGCCCGGCGGCTCGCCTGGAAGCTGCCCTCTCGCTCACCGCCGGACCCTCTTACAGCGTCAGCTGCGCTGCTGGAAGCGCTCGTGTGACACGGCGGCCCGGTAACACACCTGGGAAAAGCAGCTTTGTGGTTTGAGAGGAAGGGGCACCGGGGCGTCCCCTCTCTGCCAGCTACGCAGAGCCCGCGAGGTTCCAGCGTGAGCGAGATCTCTTTGAAAACCTGCTGCTGAGCCACCGAGACCCCCTAAATGGTTTATCAGGCAACTGACACCATCACCAGAGGGTCATAAAATCATTGTAAGGAAATGAAGGAGCATTCCAGTCCATTTCTGAGCAGATTCGTGGCACGGGAAAGTGACTGAACTGCACTGATGCTCCATTGCAAAAAAGGCCCCTGAATAAAGAAAAAAAGAAACGCAGAAGCGCAGCTACAGAAGAGACCAGAAATGATGTCTATTTTCCTGCCCTAGGATAGCAGGGGAGATGTGCTTGTAAGGACGGTTGTTTGTATAAATAAATGTTCATTCTTGGCAGTGGAATGCAAACTATGCTGAAGGGCTGGAAACAGACCACTTTGTAAAGCTGAGGCCAGAGTAAGGGAGAGATGAAGCGAGGTTGTTGGGAGGAAATTCACATTCATTTTTAGCAACTTGGAGAGTTTCTCAAGCGTGTTTGACATTTTTAATTATGCTGATGTAGAGCCTATTCCAAGGACAAAAGAAGTCAGGACTACAGGATAAACAATTAGGAAACTTCATACCAGCCAGCTAGGGGTAGTGTTGCCTGTGGGTCTGGAGACTTTGCTGAAACACAGAATCATCTTTCATACTTTCTAGACAGATGGAATTTGAATGTCTTGCAAAATCTTCACCTAGGTCAGGAGACTCAGATCGTGGTCTTACAAACTTTTACTAAAGGCGTATTTTCTGATAGCCCTCATTAGACAGGAAAGAGATTAGTCTGAACTGCTGCTATTTGTCCAGGCTTTCCTGCAAGGTTTCCTGAGCGGGTAGGAAACAATCTTGCTGAGTTTATACCAATTGTCTCAGAATCTGTAACTTTACAATGGAAAATAAAACTGAAATTTCTCATGGAGAAGAAGATCAGCTCTATGGTATCAAATCACGGAGTCACGGCCTGTCTGCCTGTTTTCCATGCTCAGGACATCCTGCATCGTGACCGCAGCATCTCACTTTACGTGTGTACCAGTGGAAAAGAGCTTAACGTGCCTGCCTGCCCACCTTGCTTTCCGAAGAATCTGCAACAAAATGTACCTACATTTTGGTTTCTGTGTCAGGGGTGATGTGTGTGGCGTTGGAATGGCAAGTTTCCCAGTTGTTGTCGAGCAGAAATGTTTCAGAAACATCATCCGGGAGTGGTTTCTAATGCACACCTGCTCTGTCTGCCTCAGACACCCGCTTCCACGCCAGCGCAGGGGCTGCTGCCGCTCCTGAGATGAGCAGGGCTGAATAGGAACTCGCATTCTCTTTGAGATAATGGAAAGTCACAGAGGAGGTATCCAGCTTTGGGGCATGAATAAATCATTAAGGGTATGAATTATTCAGTGATCATCCCTACAGCATGTGCTACATTCAGACTCAGGAGGCAGTATCCCTATTGTGTGGGTTTTCTTCCCAAACATTACAGATGTATGACAGGCTAATGAATCTAAATATTCAAATGAAATGATGGGAAATAAAGATTAAAAGAATAATTTAAAAAATAGCAGTAAAAAACTGCTCAGAAGAGTTGTGATACCTCAGGCTGGCATTACAATGGCCAGACAATCTTTTCCCTGGGTGGTGGTGGTGAAGCAAGCTGTCCACAACAGTTAGAATCATAATGTGAAGTGTGAATAAACAGTGGCTCAGGAAATTGGAAACAGGGTTGGAGGAACGAGCCGGAATGATGGGCACAGACTCAGGACAGAAACTGGCCCAGTCTTCTATTAACCTGTGTCTAACATGAAAAAACCAATAAGGGTGTTACCTGGATTTCTCAAATGCCAGTATGCAATCTTGGTAGCACCGATGAGATAATTCCAAAGTTCTGGGCTTAGATATGTATTGTAAGATCAGTATCTTTGCCCGATGGTGCTTTTTTAACATTCCATTTATTATGAGCTGAAATGGGTTGAATTAAGAGAAGAACGGGGTTGCAAGGAGTGGGAGGATGGCACTGTTAAATCTGTATTGCTGTAATCATTTTAATTCCACAGCCCAAAATCACAAAGCCTATGGCCCAGGTAAGCAGGGGCAAGCCACGATCCCTAAGCAACACAGGCTGAGAGTTTATTGTCTTAGAAGACTGCAGTGAAGAGCCGCAGTTCTGGTGTAAGTTGCAGGGGGTACAATCAAACCATAGATTAATCCACACCATTCCAACACAGACTGGAAGAAAAAAAAAAAAAAGTCCTGTGTTGAATAGCCAGGAAATGGCTGGTTCATCCTTCACAGGAAATGAGTCACCCAAAAGCATCCCCGAGGAGCTGCAAGACAGGGAAGTTCTGAAATAAGACTGATAACAACAGAATGAAACATACAGATAAGTCTCTCTGTCACAGATCAGAAAGAAGGAAAGAAACATAAAAAATGAGCTCTTGTGATTATACGTAAAATTTTAAGTTGATGCAACTACTTGCAGCACAAAAAATACCTGTCGACACAGTTTGGCAGCCCTGTTAAAAGGTGACATCAGAATGTGCAATGGCAACACCAGTCCGAGTTCCAGGTGCAGGTACACGTGCTTGCAAAGTGCTACTCAACTTCGTCCCTGGAAGGGAGGCCTCAAACTGCTGTGGTGGCACAGCTGTCATAAAAATGCAGCTTAGGGAACTTGCAAACTGGTTCGAAACGTTTACTTCTATTTAATATTGGAAGTATATGAAGCTCAATCCCAAACCAAACCAATGTATTTATCAATCACCCACTGGTAGACTTTATGCTGCCAAACTCTGACGGAGCAGTGGAGGAAATCCCCCCCATGCTAAGGACGTGCACTGCTCGTGAAACCACACCTCTGCTGGTGAGAAATGGACTTTTCCCGAGCACTGGAACTAACGCAGCCAGCCCCCCAGCGACCCTCCGTGCGCCCACACCCCTGCCTCCAGTGACTCCGGCCGCGTAGCTCGTGACTTCTACCCGCGATGCTTTTGGTCCCTCTCCTTCCCCCTGCCCTCGGGGACGAGCCGAGCGGGAAGATACGCGTGTGCTCCGCGGTTCTGAGCCACGCGTGAACCCACCGGCCGATCAGAGGCCGTGTGCGTCTCTTGGATGGGCTGATAAATGCAGCAGCGAGTTTGCTCCCTCTGTGCAATGCCTCTAGACTAACGACTTCCAGAGCTGTGATGTGGCATCATGAACGATGCACAAAAGAATGTTCTGGCATCCTAAGATGTTGCTAAAGCTGCAGATTCTCTTTTAAACAAAACAGCCGTGTTAATTGAAAGTGGTTTAAAATTAATAAAAGCAACACAAAGAAGCAAAAGTATTTGAAACACCCCCTGCCCCCAAGTTTCTTTGGGACTATACCGGTAACAAAGTTATATATGACAGAGCTTCCTGGTTTAGGACCTTGCAGGGTGCTGTGAATAAGGGGGGAGGAGGGGAATTTGCAGGAAAACAATTGTCATTAAAAACAGTAGATACTGGTTTTATATACCATTATGCACAGTAGTTCGGGTTCCTGAACAGAGACCATATTTTAGGAGGGTTCTTGTTTTCAAGTCCCTCATAGAAACGTTGGGTGGAAGAGGAAGGAGAAAGGGAAAAAAACTTTGCTGGTTCGCAAATGAACAAAGTTACATGAAGAAGTGACCTGCGAATGTAGCACAGGCTTTAGAGCTATTTTAAAAATACAAAGGAAAAAAGGCAGGAAAAGGGTCTTTTTTTGTTTCGGAGGGTTTTCCCTGCATGGTAAATTAAATTCAAAGAGATAACATTGGCAGGAAGGGCTTAAAAGAGAAAAACCTGGGTGTGTCCCACCAAGGCCTTTCTAGCAAGTGAGTAACCGGAGCCGGGGAGGGTGGGACCATTTTGCTGGATTGTACAAAAGAAGCTGATTCATATTTTTTTCCCTTCTCCCTCCTCTTTTTTTTTTTTTTTTTTTTTTTTTTTCACATGGGCATTTTCATGTGGGTTTCTTTTTCAAAACAAACAAAAAGTTACACAGAGGCAGGTCCTTCTCCCAGCTGTTTTTTTGTGTAAAGTATTATTTTGTTCTTAAATGCATTTTCCTGTTTGACCCAGAGAAAGACTGTGCATTACCCAAGAGTATCTTTAGTCAGTTTGCTACCTTAGTATCTGAAAAGATGCCATTTAAAAAACTCTGTTAATATTACAGGAAGAAGTCTGATAAAATGTTGCATAATCAGCATTTCTGCTAGAACTATGGAAAATCTGAGTGAGCTTGCAGAAACCTTAAAAGAGTCTTTTAAGCTCGACCGCAATTGCACAGGAGAGGTCTTTGAAAAGTAATAATTCTTTGATGGCATCCACCTGTGTTTGCTTTTCCAAAGATATCTGAAAAGCAGCTGGGATGCAATAAACTAATGTCAATAGCCACTAGAAAATCAGATATTGTTCTTACTAGTGATCAGTATCGAGCATTACTGATCTTTTTCAAAGTCTTTGCGTCATCTTCAGGGCACCTTTCTTTAGGGTATGATTCTTTACAAGTGGACTGAAATATCCCATATTTTAAAAAAAAAAAAAAAAGTTATTCTGTCTGCATACCATCCTCTACTATGGAGGGATTCCTTACTTACAGATTATTCTGAAGGGAAGATGAAGTGAAACATCTCCCTGGGAAACACAGCTTAAAACAGGCGTAGTTCAAGAAAGTTCTCTGCGGCTTGTGAGATGGGAGGTAAATTCCTGCTCTGCTTTGATCAAATCACTTTATCTCTCTGGCTCTCAGCTCAGCAGCTCTAAAGTGGATCGCATAATCCCATCATTTTCCCATTCTTTGCCTCATCTAAGTTGTAAATCTCTTATCTGTGGCAAAAGCTGAGCCTTTCATATGCAGTACCTAGTAAAACAACTTTGGTTTCAGATGGGGCCTTTAGTTGCCTGTAGCAATAGGTAAGAACATACTTTTTCTCCATTTTAAACTTCACTGCTGGAACAAGGGCCGAATGGCCACAGAGCCCAATAAACCACAGACATGGAAACTGGAGCTACCAGCTCTTGGTCAGATCCAAGGTCAGCAGAAGCTCTTACATGTCACAAATGGTGACAAGAGTGAGGCAGTAAGTTCATGTCTGGTCCCAGCCACTGAAATATCTGAGCATTGCCCCACTCTCTGACAAAATAAGGCACTTGGCCATAGGAACCAACACAGTAATACGTGTGTGGGAGAAAATAAATAGGCGATTTCACTTTTAACTACTTTTTTTTTTCCCCCCATATTCATGTGTCTAATGTGCGCTTCAGAAAGAAATGCAAATACAAAATGCATGTCTGTACCTGTCAAAGTTACCTGACATTAAGCAGAAACACTGCCAAGACTCTGAATTTCATTTGCACTGTATTTTAAAAATGTTTTTCTAAACCTTCACATCAGTACCCCTGGCACGGCTGTCTTACAGCTCCGGTGCTGCCGTCACTGGCACTGACCTGTATTAGTGTTTTACTGTTTACCACTGACAACAGAGGCAGATTGGCAGAACTGTACAAATGTTTTCACAAAAATGTTAGAAGTGGGTGGGCTGGTGAGGTACGAAGGATCCTTTCCATGGTAAGACCAGTATTATGTTGCCTAGAAACTCTCAAAACAGGGTTGCAGCTAATGAAGCCAAGATCAATGTGGACTGGACATTTGATATTCGATTCGATGCTACACAAGGGACTTGTAGCGAGGTCTGGGACAATTAATTCTTGTGCTGCAGTCAACAGATAGGGTTATGACAAGTGAGGCAAAGAAAATGAGTAATTGCTAGTAGAATTCCCAGTGAGCAAATATCGTCTATATTTAAACAGAGACACGCAGCATTTCATCCATGGAAGCAAACTGCCGTACAGAACGATGTTAGTGGCGAGGAACCAGCGTGACCTGGTAGATGGGAGGATGAGCGGATGGTCTGCTCGGCCCCCATCAGGATCTGGGTCCTCGCGTGCCTGTTCCTGCACAGGAACAAAGTAAATGCACCGGCACCGTTTACAGTGGGAACCAGACAGACGCCTGCTTCTCCCTTTTTTTTTTTTTTTTTTAATAGGGACTTTCATCTTGTGGCACATGAATGAGCTTGACGATCATTTCTGAGGGAGCCACAGAAAGTATCTAACAGAACTAAGTCTGTTGTAGTAGGCTTAAATTTACCGTAGATGGCCCAGAACCTGAAAAGGAAATCTTTCAGAGGTTTGAAAATCCCCAAAGATAGGAAATCCATGGATTTTACCTCAATCTCTGTAGAAGACCTACAGGCAATGACACACCTTAAGAGTGAAACACGCTTATCTAACCAACCACTGAGGTCCACCTGACTGGAAAATGAGCCGTTTTAGTCAGCAAACAGTGTCAGGACTGTAACTTAGGAAAAATATTATCCTGATGCCTGAGCAGAGCAGGTAGGTGTTATGTCTTACCTCACAAGTTCTGTCTGGGTAATCTTTATCCCTAAGACATTAACCGCAATTAAGCAGACTTTATCCTGTATCCTAAATAAAACTTTTAAGTGCTGTCTAGCGCCATTAGGAGTCCCCAGGCTGGCAGTGCTAAATCATGAGGCTGGTTTCGGCGAGGAGCCCACTCTCCCTCACTCGAGATGGCACCGGAGCGGAGCGCGCGGCTTCCCTGCCCGTAGCCAACATGGCGGCGGCGGCTGGGCCGCTCCCGCAGGCCCCGGCCCGCGCCGCGGGTGACAGCACAATGTGCACGCTGGGGCCCTTGCCCGTATTCAAGATGGCGCCCAACGCGCTTGTCCCATGCCCTGCCCCCAATCAAGATGGTGGACCCGTGTGGCATTTCGGCATCCTTCCCGCTCTCAAGATGGCTCCTCCCCGCCGACTCCCTTCGCCTACCGAATCGCGCCGCGCACCGGCGCTTTTCCCCGCCCTTCAGCCCGCCTGCAGCCAATCGGCTTCGCGAGGGGCGCCAGGGCGCCAACCCTCGGAGGCGGGCGATCCCCGCCCCTGTTATCAAGATGACATCTCCGATAGCCAATGGGGCGTTGGCGCGGGTGAGGCGGGCCGGGCGGCGCCGCCATTTTGTGAGTCTATATCACGGAGCGGTTGGGCTCGTTCCTGCTATTCCGGCGCCTCCACTCCGTTCCCGACGGGTCTCCTCCGTGTGCAATGGACGGGTGAGTCCCCGCCGGCCCGGGCCTCGGCACAGGCAGCACCGCGCCGGGGGCTGGGCCGCAGCGTCGCCGGACCCTTCGCGGGGTGCGGAGGCGGGGGAGAAGGCGGCCGAGGTTCGGGACCCGCGCCGGGGGCTGGGGCGTTACCTGAGGGGGGGCGCCGAGGGCGCGGCCGGGCCGCCCGGCGGAGGCGAGGCGGGAAGGGGAGGAGGAGGGGGGGGTCTCCTGCGCTGGCCGCTCTCCCGGAGTCACTCGCCACGGGGCGGCGAGGGGGGGGGCGGGGGTGGCCCCTGCTCCGCGGCCGCCGCCCCGACGCGGCGCCTCGTGCGGACCGTCCCCCGCGCGCGCTCCCGCCGCCCCCCCCCCCCCCCCCGCCTCGTGCTCGCGCCCCGCCGGGGGCAGCCGCCGCGTCCCGGGGGGGTCCGGGCCGCCCCGTGCGCGCCGGGGCCGGGCGCGGGGGGGTTTGGGGTTGTCCCCCCGCCTCGCTAGAGGCCCCGGCTGCGGGCGCCGCGTGGGCGTGCGGGGGGGGGGGGGGGGGGGAGCGGAGCGCGGTGCGACTCCGTGGCGGCCCGGCCCCGCGGGGGAGGGAAGGGGCGGGGGGGGAAACGGGGTGCCGGGAGCGGGCGCACCTGGCGGGGGGGGGGCGCAGCCGGGGCGGGCGGCTGATTCACGCCGGGGCCTCGCTCCTATTGTCTGCCGCTTTCGCAAGCGGGGCGGGGGGGTGCTCGGTGGATTTTCTTTGTGAGTAGTTTTTTCGGTCAGCGCAACTTTTGCATCAGTTCGGAGGAGCCGCCGCGCTGCGGGCGCGCCCGGGGGCTCGGTGGCGGTGAGGTGTCCGTGGCAGTGTTACCTGAGCCGTAGGTAGAGCGGCAGCGGCGGAGCAGGGCCCTTCTCGGGCTCCCTCCTCGCCTATTGTCCCCTTCGGAACTCCTCCGACATAAAACTTCCCTCCGTGGCTCTTTGACTCGTCTAGTTTTTCTAGAGAGCAACTTTTATCTTGGGCAGCCTTGGATTCTCCTTCACCACCACCTCGTCTGGCGTCTCGCTTCAGAAGTGTTTGCTTTAAAACTGTTTTATCAAGGCAATTCGGTCAGAAACGAGGTCTCCGCATTTCTCTTATGTGGCGTATTTTTTTTAGTGGTCTGATTTTTGTTTCTTCTAGAGCGCAGCAGTTAAAATATTTCAAAAGGCCTCCGAGTAAGCAGTTTGTTTTCCCAGAGCCTTTAAGTACGGGAAGGCCAAATTAGTGCCTCCTCGCTTCTTGCCTCGGAACACTAGCCTGGTGAGAATTAGGCGTAGTCACATGTCTCGTTTTTTTACACGCTGAAAAGGTGGCGTCTCGGTGTTGTTTTCATCTAAAAAAACCCATAAAAATAGTGTATCTTGCAATTAGTTTTTACAGTCCGGAATGCAGTTCAGGTTGTTCAGTTTCTCTTAAGAAGTTGCTCATCATGTTGAATGATACTTAATGGAAAAGTCTTCAGCATGTGAGACCGCCCATTCGAAGGGCAGAAATCAGGTTGTGGTCAGCTGTGTTCACCGTAGCTCCTGGGAAAGCTGATTTACTGTGTGTGTTAAAATAGCTATTATTTGAATGTAGAAATTTTAGTATGAGTCTCAGTTATCCACTGTCTTTTGAAGATCTTGGTGCATGATCCTGTGAAAGCTGGCTCCTTTGAAACTCTGAAAGCTGCTTCTGGAAATGGCTTTAGATTTTTGCCTAGCTGGCAGCGAGTGGCCTCTCTGGCTACAAGCTGCTTCTGTCTGCTTCTCCTACCTACAACGATACGTAGCTGTGCTTTTCAAATGATCCCGTTTGAATAAGTGGCTTTGTTAAAGCATGCAAGGAGTTCGTATGGGAAATGCTGCTTTGGAAAATGACCTAGAGGTTTTACCGGTGCTGCTTAATTTTTCCCCTTATTGCGTAGGAATTATTCCATTCCATGTGAAAAGTAATTTTTATGACAGGCTTTATTGCCTGTTCTTTCGGAAGTGAGAAGTTTTAATCCCCTGCTTAAGGTTGACATAGGAGAAGAGAATGAAGCTTAAGATACGATAATTTGTTGAGGGTGTGTGTGAACTGGAAGTATTATTGCACATTTCTTGAATAAAAATTCTTAAATACTGTTGGTGCTTGTTTCATGTGGTATTTGTTATCAAATGGGTTACAACAATATTCCAGGAATCGGTAATTCTTGGCAAATAAGAGCCCTTCCTGTTGGATAATTTAAAATACTATCCCCTGTTAAGGCTACTTTATGTAAAACATTTCCTGTGTGTGAGGCCCACAAGAGGAACAGGAAGTAAGAGAAATTGCTCTGGGGTAAGTTCGAGAGTTTTGGAAACTTGGGAGATTCCCTGTTCTTACTATGCTTTGCTGGAAATAAATTTTTTGAAGGTTATGAAAATGAGTGGGTTAATGTATGTATTTTAACTGGAGAAATGTGTACTCGTGTTTAGTGATTCTAATAGAATGATTATGGTTCTTTAAACTGATCTGTGCAGATGGGTTTAATTAGTTCATTACTGCTGGCCCTCGAAGTGCAGCAAAACCCATCTGTCTTGGTTGGTGACCAGACAGGGGATTGCAAAGCCCGGCATCCCCATACAGAGCGTTCTTGAAGTAGTTACTTGAAAAAAAAGAAACTATCGCGTGGCTTCCTGGCAGCAGCCATTGGATCAGGCTGTAACTCCAGCTGTAAAGTGCTGGGTTATGATGACATGGCAGGTTGGTTTTGAAGAGGAAGTATGAGGAGCTGCGCTGGCTCGTACTTGTGTTATGGCTTATTTGTGGGGCTGGTGAAACGTGAATGACTTAGTAAGATGGAGCAGTATTTAATTCCCTGAAAAGCTATGAATTGTTGCACGAGGGTAGGGAAGGAAGAACTAGTAAATGCGAGTTCTCTAGCATTAAATCACTTTGTAGAATTGTTCTTGAGTACTTCAGATTTCATGTTGTTGCTGCCCTGCCTTCTGCTTCTCTGCCATGTTTCCTTAAATTGCTGCAGCTCTGCTAGCCAGCTGCTTTTGGATCCTTTACTCTGAAATTATGGTCAGCCATTTGAAAGACGGGAGTTGAAACAGGCAGTGCTGCATATATGTCAATCCAAAATGATCATTTCTGCTGTTTCGTGTTGGCTGCTTTACAGTGGTTTGGAGTTTATTAAAAAAAAGTTACCTTCAGTGCAAGGGTATGACTGAAATCCTGAGATTGTCTTGAGCACTCCCACAAAGAGAGTAACATGTAGGTGCTGTAATACTCTGGAAGATCCAGGTAGAACATGCCAAGCTGTAGACTGATTTCATCGATGAAAGAATTTTGCTCTGAGTAGGTGTGTGTTATGGTATATAATGGTCATGGCTGATGAGAGCTAGCAGGAGTTGCCTGAGGTACAGCTAACATTATTTTTCATGTCAGGAAGGCTCATTTTAGGAGGTTTAAGTGTGTATGGTGGAGTTTAAACTTTTTTTTCCTTCAGATCTGTGTTAGGGGAAAATACTATTTGTTTTCCTAAGTAGAAAAGAATCGCTAGAGGAATCTTGTGTGCAGGCATACCCCAGTCTGGGAGCTGCCTGGACCTCTTCCCTGCTCTTTCTAATTGCGCTGTTGGTCTGGCAGTGGTCTGGCTCCAGCGGTGTTAGCGTGGCTGGAGGGCTGCTCTAAGCCTGGCACGGGCGCTCAGCTTGGCTGAGAAAACAGCCCAGGCTCAGCATGGTGTGTGCTGGCGGCGGTGGTGCTGCTGGAGCTCTAGCATTAGTAGTCTTCACTAGCAACTCGATAATTTTGCTGGAGGTGGCCTCTCTGCAGCCTCGCAGAGGCCACTCCTTTGATAAGGTTGTTAGGAGCTGTGGAAGCGAATATGGGTGACAGAGTTGACTCTTGACACTTTTTCTTTTGGTTTAGTCAGAGGTGCTGTTCGAACTGCATCGTCGTGTTCCTGTGAAGAATGCTAGGCTGTGTTAACTGGGGGGTTTTTGGTCTTGGCCCCCGTGGTACCCTTGCAAAAAGGGCAAGCTCCACTGTAGGAAGTGGAAGAGCTGCAGTTTTCTAGCACTGCTGGGTCTTGGGTCTCCACCATCACCATCTAATAATTTTTCTTTGTATAAACTGTCCTTGGCTCACTTGCAAAGACAACTGTGCACTTTGACTTGCTTTTTTCTTACTACTGTAAACTATGCTGGATATTTGTGGCAAACCTATCTAACTTTTTTAATCCTTTTCTTTCTTTTTTCTACAGCATTGTCCAAGATATAACAGTTGGTACAAAGGTAGGCACTTCTCACTTTTTCTCTCTTTTTACACTGCTCAGCATCTGACCTAGTTTTAGCCTCACCAAATGTAGATCTTCAGCTTTAAAGGGTTATTTCTGGTACCATGTAAATTGGTTTTAACCAGAAGGTAATTTAGTTTCATGTGCATTTAAAATTTTTATTATGGCTCAGCCTTTAGCTCTTGGCATTTGGACATTGATTATCAACTGTCAGAAAAGAACTTTATTGCATTTAGAAACAGCCCTTTCCCCTACTAAAATGTCAAGCCATGCGTGTTATTTGTGTGCTAGACAATGCTGCTCAATGGAGAAATTGGTCCTTTTTCTTTTGAGAACTCTATTTCCTTTGTTTATGTGAATTCCTGCTCAGTTATATGTCAAAAATCCTTCTGCCACAAAAAATGGAGTGTTTAGCTGTTGATTTTTATCTCTTGTGAGTACAGTAAATATGACCTTTACCCTTCTAGTCTCAGGTTTTGAAAGTGCAGACTTAGCCCTGAAACTCAAAGTGCTGACAGGAGCCTCCTTTATCTGCTGTGCGTGGCAATAGGCTGTTGTGTTCACAGGATAAAAGCTCATTCCTGTGAAATGTTACACTGGAATGTGCAGGATAGACTGGCACTCCTTCATGTATTAAAGGTTTTTCATTTTACTTCGTGAGCATTGTAGCTAAAGCTCTGGGATCAGGATTACAGTAAGTTCAGCCCTGTGAGTTCTCTTTATTAGATAGTATGTGGGTGAATGTTGGCCCTCAAAGTAGTAATCTGACAGCTTTTTTAATGGCCCGAATTGTGTGTTGTTAGCGTCTTCATTATTGACTGAGAAAGAATTGCGTGTGGCAGCTTGAATAGGCTGAAGTGATGCAGTGTGTGATAGGACTAATTTGAAGTAGAGCTGATCTTGAGTAGTGCAAGCTCTGTAGTTCTACATGAGTGAAGTAGGAGCATTAGAGAGAATTTGCTCCTAGACAGCAAATAGTTTTTTGTATTGGAAGTACAAAATTAAGTGTGGCTGCTAAGCATAGGCACGTTAGTTTTTCAGGGTTTCTGAGAAGAATTAAATGCATGAAGGGGCTCTAATAGCTGTAGGGGAAAGATTATTCTAACTTTTCTTCGTATGAGAATCTGAAATTTGAATTATTCGTAGTGCCAGGATAGCATCTGGTTCTGTCTGAGAAGGCATTGTGCTGCCAGGGGTTCAGTTTGCCATCGGAGGAGGAAAGGCTTGAGCCTCCAGTGGGGTTGGTTAATAGTTCACAGCCGTTATAAACCGTGGACTAAGTCATCCCTTGGCTGCTGTAGAGCAGTTTGATACAACATCTCCTAGTAAACTGATTAATCCAGGTAAAAGTCCCTCAGTTGGTTTTAGCAATGTGTGATTTGCAGCTTCAAGAAGTGGTTTTACATAGCTAAGCTTGACCAGGGAGCTTCTGAAACTGTAATTGTAGTCCTGTCGGTGAGTCTTGAAAAGCTCCAGGAGTGGTATTGTGTGCCTCCTCCCTCCCAGCTGGGGGGGCCGCTTCAGTCCCCAGTGCCGGGCAGTCGGGTCTGAAAGGAGAACTGGGAGGAATCCCATCCAGGTGCTTGTGCTCCTACCACAGGGCAGAACGGTAACAACGGTTATGCCAGTTGTGCAGTGGAGTGGGGAGTGGTGAGACAAAGCGTGCATCAAAAATGAGGTTTCTTGTCAAGTCAGAGCAGGCAGGTTTTGAGAAAGTTGAATCAAAATTTAAAGAGTGGCAGAAGCAAAAAGGAAAGTTGAATCATCTTGATAAAGGTAAGTTTTAAAATTATTTTTGACATAGCCGTGTTACCTGATTATGTTTAAGTCTCTGCCAGTGTAGATCCTGTAATAGAAGTACATTCTTTAATGTTCTGGTGTAACATGTACTGTATGTCTTGGGTTTGTGTAGGTAAGTGAGAATCCTGTTTGCGCGCAGCTAGGAACAAAGCGAAGGCTCCTCTTACCTGTGTCCTCTACCTGGCTGTGTGCAGGTCAGCTACGTCCAGTTTCCCCGTGCTCTGCTACTTGTGTACTGCTAGAGATCCTCTGACTGCAGGGCTCTTGCCTGGAGAGAGGTGCAGGCACCTCAGTTTCAAAAAGCTCTGTGATCAAATCATGTATCAGTTGCTTCTTAAAAATACCTACCTCTGGTGAGTGCGAAACCTCACTGGCTGCAGCTCTTCTGAAATTTTGCTGTTGCTTTTGTGTGTTGCTTCCACTTCAATCTACCTTCCTTTGGTTTGCCGATACGTAGTCTGAAGGGACCGCAGAAGGAGGTTTCTGTGGTATCACGGAAGCATTTCAGTGTTGTCTTTGCTGAAATACCTACAGTGATAGAGCTCTGCTCATCCATCAGCATTTGTTTGATCCCTGGGGCATCGCTGAAATCACTTCAAGGATTAACTGATTCCCCCCCTTCAGAAGCAGATGTTCTTTACCATGGCTTGATAGTTAAAATAATGCTGTGGAGCTGTAGTTCTGTCATCTGTTGACTCTATAAAACATATTCACAGAAATGAGGTTCAGGTGGAGATCGGGCTACTTCGCTAGAGTCCATTCTGAAAGCTGTGCTCACAGCTGAGCTGCTGGCAGAACTTCTAAATTAGTCATGAAAATTTGAGCTGGAAAACTGTTTTTAATCTGAAGTGTAAATTTATTCATTCTTGCCCCGTATGCCCAAAGAAGGTAGGAATGGTGCAGTTCGTTAAGGTATTAGAAGATAACAGTCCCCGAAAGCTGTCAGCTCTTGTCATCCTCTAGGCGGTGTGTTACTGAGACACCAGTAGACCTTCTCAATCTTCTGCTCTTGTGACTGGAATGTCCCCAAGTTGGAGAATTCTCAGGCAAGTAGGAAGAATGCCTGTAACTTAAAACACTGCTGAGAAATTGAGAAAGATAACTTAGAGTGGCCTCTTGGTTGTCTCCCTGCTGTAGGCATTGAGGACTTTGTGAAAGTATGTATCAGTTTGCTCTACTTTGTTTTAAAAGGCAGGGTGCTGGCACCTTCTTTGGGGATTTTCTCACATCCTTAATTTGCATATTAAGGTACTCACACCTGCTTCTATTAATTGTTCTGAGGTCTTAGTTATATTTAGGTTCTGTAACTTAAGAAGTCCCCAGATGTTCTCACAGCTTACTGCTTGAGCACTGTACTGCCTGATGGTCTTGTTTTTAATCAGGATGGTAATTGTAGTAGCCATTACTGGGCTTCACATCTAGCCTAGTCCACAGGCTCTTCAGTTTAAAGTGTGTGAATTTGTTTAGGAAGCTCATTACAGTTCTGGAATGGGGCTCTTGATGTACAGTCTTCTGGAATGTCCTGTGATTAGAAACACATGACTTAAGACATTTCTTTCCATATTTCATTGCTGTCTGAAAAGGAAGTATGGCCTTAAGATGGAGACACTGTATTTGAACTGTAAGGTACTGGGTCTGACCCCTGCACTTGCCTCTAAGTAATTTGATCAGGATCGCTCTCCCATCTCCTTTCCCTTTCTGTCCCTTCAGGCTTTAACAGAGCAGGACTGACTTACTAGAAGGAGTATGAACTATGATATGTCATTATTCTTTAAGTGAAATTGCCTTTCAGTGATTGGAAAAGTCTCAGAATAGTTTAGGTGCTGAATAATCATGTAGTTTCTTGGTTAAGTTGGGCTCTTTTTGAAAGATGATGCTTCCAGAAACAAAAAATGCACTTCTGTGGCATTTGAGAAGTTAATTTTTAAAACGGGGTTTGCTGGAGTGTGATACAGGCTGACTGCATAGAAGTGATTTGTGATCAAGCCAGGATCTTTGCCATGGGAACAGTAATTATGGCTTCAGGCAGCAGGCCAAGAATGTTGTGAGGAAATTCCAGTCCCCTCCTATGGCTTTAGTTAGAGGCTGCAACAAGCTGGCTCTTGTGGCCTCTCTCACAGGCATGATCACACATGTCAGCCACATGTCGGCGGCACGGTGCGTGGACAGTGGTGTCCTGGCGAGCATCGCCTCAGCGGGGCTCGGTAAATAGCTCGATCTAATCTGTGCTGGTGTTGCACACAGTTTTTGTGCACCTGTGTCTTCAATTTACAGATAACTGTCCTTTGCAGGGCAATTGGTAAGCCCTTGGGTTGGATTATGAAAACTGTTTAAATCTGTATTAAGTTTAACAGGAATTTAAGCTATTGGCTGAAGCACAGGTGCTAAGCAAGATTGCTGCCGCAGGCTTATTGCCCATTAGATCTGTTTAAAGCAGTTTCTCCATCATAGCTAACCCAAGCTTTTATGTGGAAGCTAGCTCAAATTACTTGCACTTGGAAACGAGGTGTGACTCCTGTTGTAGATGGAGATGAAATTGTGAGACTTTCTAGAAAGCAATCAGTTAATAAAATGGTTGTAGAAAATATTCGATTCTACCTCAGGCCTACTTTGCCCTCAATCTGTGATGAAAATACTTAACACACATGAATTGATTCAACTTCATCTTTTTAATCCCCCAAGTGTAGGGGTAGACTCTGGTCTCTGAGTCACTGACGCACATCTCAAGTATCGTCAGGCTGGACAATGTGGGTGTGCTGGTGCCACACTTGTCATCTCGCACTCGTGAGAATTATTTAGTGTCCCATTCGCTGTGGTTCTGGTATAGCTGTCTTTCAAGCTTCCTATGAAAACTTGTTGAACACTGTGCTTAGTTCAGCAAGTGTGTTCTGGTAATCCCAATGTAATGATTGCTCGGTGTTTGCCAAAGCAGATTGTAATTATTACACAACCGCAATTTAGATGAGATTGAATTAGTGTGGAGTTCCTTCTGAACCTGCGTGTTCAATTTGCTCTTTTACAGCTTTGGGCACAGAATGTTCTTTCATAGGTTGCAGTTTCCCAAAGTGACTCACCCAGCAGTATTTCTTTTTGATAGTATTTGTATTAAGCTTTACCAAGGCCCTGTCTGCTCCACTGCAATGATTTTAAAAAGCTCAAGGTTGACTACTAGTTAAGTTTCAACTTGGGAGCAGTAGATCACAACGCTTGGGTGTGTGCTGCCCTACAAAGCCAGAATGACTGCATTACTGCAATACTTGGAGTTTAGGAATTTTGGGCTATTTAAAATGGCCACACCTTTTATTTGCTCAAAGGGCAGGTTTGTTTCGCAGGGTGTCTCCATAGCAGCAAAGACTGAGGAAGAAAGTCAGGGAGGGGCTGAGATGAGTGGGTTGAGGATCCGGCTTCGTGCTAGAGCTCGTAATGCATCTTATTGCAGAATCTCACGTCGGATTGTGTGAGCAATTGCTTTAATGTAGTGCTTAAGTTTCTGATGTCTTTTAGGAACTCAGAAGTCTCTGTATGCTCTAGAAATGGTACCAGCCACTGTGGCAGTACATACGGTAGGAAAATTGTCCTAAGCACCAAATTCTTTGTGATGCTCTGACCAACTAATCTAGTTTCAAAGATGCTGAAAAAGTGTCTCTGTACCCAGTACATTATTGTGCATCTCAGTGGGAAGTTTGCCATGCTGGCTCTTTTGTCAAGGTATTAGACTAAATCTTGTCCAGACTAGAGTGAGGTTATAACAATTTAAAAAGCCGTAAGTGGTATGTGACAGGTGTTTGCTGGCCCCAGCTGAACAGAGCGGAGTTTAAAACTAGTATGTGCACTAAACCTGCCAGCTAGGCAAACGCCTCCACCACAGGTTCACTGTAGTAATGTAATGTGCTGACCCCTGGGTTGGATTTAATTTGATAAATGATTTAGGGGTGCACTGAGCAATTTGAACTGGATTGACTCTTGTGTGTGTGTCCCCAGCTCTTGCTTTTGGTTCTGAATAGGTGATAAACTGTGTGTCTGGGAGGGGGCAGCGGAGGGGTGAGTGACACACGGAGCTTGTAGCTGCTGCGACTGCAGTGTCAGACTTGGCTTAGCAGCCACGTCAGAGCTGCGGTCTTCAGGATCCTGAAGTTATTTTGTGTTGCTCCTAACTTCCTGACTTGGACTGAAGGAGGATGCAGTTGTGTTGTGTGTTCTGCAGAGGTGCTTTCACACAAAAGTTGACCCACACCTTCTGTTCATGACCCAAATTGGAATGTTTCTGTACCATTAAATGACTGAAGGGTGCTTGAGGCAGGAGGGGGGAAAAGAGGGGCACACAGGGGTTACACAAGTGAACCTTGCTGGAATTGAACCTGTGGAAGACAAGGAAAACTGGCATCCTTCTTAGTAGTTTAAATTTAGTTCCATTCCTGGCTCTTCAATCCCTCAGCAAAAAATGTTGGAATGCAACATGAGTGGGAATGATGATGTCATCAGACTGGATTTCTCTTATTAGTTTCTTTGCAAAGGGATTTGAGCTGTGAACTGAAGTATCCGTTCATGCTTCTGTTCCTCTGGGACTGACCTCAGAGCCCTCGAAGCGTACTGGAGAGGTGCTCCCTTCTTCCCGTGCTCAAAGACAATTTTTTGCTGCTTTCATCAGAGCAAGGGGTTCGCATGGGCTGCTCAATGATGTGTGTGTCATTTGGTGTGTAAAATACATTGCTGGTTTTTTACTGGGTCCAGAGTCTTTTTACAAACGTAGGGAGAGTGAAGTAGAAGGACGCTTGCATGCTCTGACCAGGCAGAGCTACAAGACTCCTGACGGGGCTTTTTTTCTGAACTTAGGGAAAGCAGACCAAGGACTTCTAACAGTACAGATTTTTCCTGGTTTATTTTCAGAGGGGGGTTTGCCAGGTGCAGCTGTGGTACCTGCTTTGCTTTTTGTAAATGCATGTTAGCTGATGGCCTGCGTGCCTCCTAAATCTCCCCCCTCACAAGAAGGAGGGATACTGCCGTCCTTAGTCTGTTTAAAAATTTAGAGCAGTGTAAGGTGATCCGTGTCCAAAGGCAGAGAGCGCTGCTGCTCTGTAGGATTTCCTCAGTGAGCCAGGGAAAGAAGTTGGTTTTCATAGATCTTGGGCTTGGCTAGCCTGTAGCTTGCTGGCCTTTTCAGTCTCTGCCCTCCCCCTTCCCGTATGCCCTGTCTCTTTGCCACTGCTTTAATTTTGCTTTCTGCCTGTAACTTGTTTTCTGAAAGCTGATTAACATCACCTCTTTGTCTTGAAATTAATATTTTTATGGTTGTTTAGTTTGTATTTGTTTCTAGCCTTTTGCGCAGGCAGAATGCAGTTGATTTGTTGTAATCCATTTAAAATAAGTCACTGGATCTTTAGTAGCCAAAGGATTATACAGGACAGCTGAGAACTTCTATAGTACTTCTAGGTGTGCTGGTAGAGGCTGAGACAATCCCTGGCCTCCTTTTAAACTGGTAAAGTTCAGGTAAAATCCTAGTGACAGTGAGATAATTTGTAGTTTTCATATGGATTAGCAGTTGCTTTCTAAGCTGTGAAAGCCCAGACAAATTAAAAATTCTTAGAAATTATTAGAACCATAAAGCAAGAAAGGGCTTGGAGTTTGGGGGGTGGTCAAAAAGATAACTTGGAAAAATATGAAATATTAGAAAAAGATGAAATATTATGTGTGCAGACTGCCTTTTGCTAGTTCAGAAAAGGGAACTAAACAAGCATCGATGGCAAGACTACACGGAGCATGGGTGTTTGTTAAATTAATGCGGCTTGAGCAATAGCCCTTTTGTAGCCAGGAGTGTCGCAGACAAGAGGTGGCTGCTGTCATAGAAACGCTCCCGGCAGCGGTTTACCTGGTGGCAGTGCCGTGCTGGCTGGAGATGGTGGTGGCAGACACAGCCTTACCCTGCTCTAGGTGAGATCTGGCAGTGGAAGTTCAAAAGTGGTATTTGTTTTCTATAAACAGGAAGAGGAGATTTGTTAGTCCAAATGAAGAATTTTATGTAGAGCAGAGTTACTGCTAGCACACTGTTGCTTCTGTTAATCTTGTCATAAAAATACCAGCTGCAAAAGAATTAGCTAAACAGAAATGTCAACATAAATTAATGCCTCTTGTGAGCAGGGATGTGAACTGCGGAATGGGAAGGACTGTCCGGAACGAAGCACTGTGCAGCTGGGCCTCCCCGTGGTACTCGGAGAATCAAAAAAGGTAGAAAAGCAGTGTTGTGTGTTGGTGCTGGTGAGCTGCCGAGCACCCACACAGCCTTTTGCTGGGCTTGCAGCGTTTCAGACTTCAGTAAAATAATATAATCCTTCAGAATCGATAGCTCTTGTACTGGCTTTTCCAATATCATCCAGAAATACCCCATGGATATGTTGTTAGTGAGAAACTCTTCTAAACGTTTTGAAACAACACTCGCTTTGGCTCCTCTGGCTCTACTGAACTGGGATACTTGTTATGGAGCATTTGAGTTTATAACATGGTTTTAAAGCTTATTCATAGCTTCTAACATGTACAGAAAGAGATGGCAGTCACTGCAAGTGTAAGGACAGACAACGGACCCAGGCTCCTGCTGCAGTTCCCAGGGGCTGGGGAGTGCAGGTTAATAGAGCCCTTGTTTCTGATTTGCCTCAGGTTAGGTCATTCCAGAAAGCAACCGTCAGTGGAGATCTCTTGTGCTTCTCTGAGATCAGCTCCAACAGTCACGGAGGAAGAACAAACGCATGAAAAGTCGTAGTTGATGCCACTTCCTTCTGTGGTGGGAGCCTGGCCAGCGCCGGTCTGCCTGTGTCGGGGTGGGCGCCCCGCGCAGCGCCTCGGTGCGCTGTGTGCGCTCTAAAAGCCATTCTCTGAAAGGGAGTCTGTGTGGAATAATTTGGTATAACTGCACAATACTGTGTATTTACTGCCTGTGTTTTCTTGTGTAGAGAAAAGACCTTGGAATAATTGTAGTTTTCCAACTGCTGCAGTGTTCCCTCTTCGTTTGCATGTACTTCCAGCTGGGAAGCTTACAAATTGACTGCTGCTTCTTTTGATGTCGAACAATCATCCCCCTCTGCCTCCTGGCTCTGGTCACAGCGGGCAGTGTAGACTGTCTCCAAGATAAGAGGGGAGTGGATTTGAAATTGCTCTTTCATTAAAGAAACATCGACATGTGGAAACCAGCAGCAACGAGCATTCCTTGTCAAAGTGCCCTGCATGTAAATTTTCAAATATGTGAGAAAATGTTTATTTTAAACAAGCCATTAGGAAAGTTAAATTCAGGGAATTTAAATTCTTTCCATAATAGTATAAATGTTTGTTTTTCCAGTTTATATTTCCTAGTGTTGCCTCCATGAGAGCCAACTATGTGGCTTGTTCTCCTGGAGTTTCCATGATGGATTGCAAGGGCTGCCCCAGTCTGCTCGCACAGATGTGTTGATTCGTACTGGGAGTGCTGGAGTTCTGTATGTTCAGAAATTTACAAGTTGTTCTTTAAGAATGTTTTTTTTAAAGTTCAAGGCCTATTAGGGCCTGATGTGAGAGGTTCCATGAGGCCAATAAACACTTGTCTGCATTGGTAGGGCTTTTGTTTGCTGGTGGGTGGTTCTTGTAAGTGGGTGCCAGTTGTATCCCAGGCCACAGAGTGAAGCTGTCCCTGTGGTGGTCGCCGTCGTTCAGGCACAAGAGCGTTTGTACAGTGAACTGGTGGAGTTTTTTAGCCTTGGACTTACGCATTAATTTTGAGTCATCAAAAGGATGGGATTGCAGTCTAACAGCCTCCCAGACTAGCTTGCCTCTTGCTGTACTCAGGAATCCAAGTGCTAATTAGACAGCTGTTAAAAGGCCTGTTTCTAATTACTACACCATGTTAGGAGGAGGAGGAGACCTCGGTGGGTGCCCACAGCCTTTGTGGAACCTGGTCAGCGCTCGCAGGTGACCAGCAGCACATGAACTGCCGGTTTGGAACCTGGCCTAATTTCTTGTATTCAGGACATCAAAGTCCTTGAGCCTGTCTTTGAAGAGCTAGCAGTGAGTAGTCAAACAAGAAATTCAAGATTTGAGGGGGGAAAGAAAAAACCCAAAACCTGTGTCTGTAATTCGGTGTTCTGGGGCTCTCTGTGACCTACTTTTCCAGCCTGTTTGCTGGCGGAGTGAGCAGGCAGCCTTTGTTGTCGCACAGATACTGTTTCTGCAGGTGCCACCAGATACAGGGCATGGTGGAAGGGAGAGTGTCTGGTGGCCGCAGTGTGGAGCAGGGTATGTTTCCAGCGAGATGGGTGGGAGTTCGCCAAGGCAGAGACGAGCTCTGTTCTTTTTATGGTTGACAAAAGCCTTCTAGTGCGCTTCTGTGTTACGAGTAATATAGGAAATGATGAAAAGGGCTTTTTATATGTTAGACTTACTATCATGTTTGCTCACAGTTTACAGTGGGATTAGAGATGTTCTATGTAACTTACTTGAAATTAAGCCATACTGATTTTAAGGTGCATTATGTATGTAAGTATAGATTGTGCTAAGAAGTAATTTGTAGTCTTGTTTGCTTTTATCTTAGCGTTTTTCGTACCTCCTACTTGGGTTAGACTAGTCTTGATCTGTTGAGGTAATTTGGGTGACTTTACAGGGAATGCTGTAACAAATTGAAGCAGACACATTGCGTACAGAAATCTGTTCTGTAGATCTGTTTGTCTTTATTTGCAGGGAATGGAGAAGTGCCAGGCTCCTGCAAGTCCATAACTTTTTGTGAATATATGGAATTATACCTACAACTACAAAAAACCCAGAATAAATGCATTTCTGTAATTCTGCAACACCAGTTTGTTTAGGTAGTCTAATTCTAGTAGGAACAGCTCATTTCAGGATTTTGTCAAATGTTTTCTTCCTCCATAGAGTTAAAATGCACAGTGCTGCAGTAAGAAAAATCAGAGAATCGAGATGCTGGGATACACTACTCAGCTTTGTTTTACAAGGAGCCGTGTTGACTTTGATGTAGAGCAACTCCTGGGCAAAGGGCTGTAGAGAATGGGATGACAAAGATTCTGGACCTGTGATCGATAGTTGGGTTTCTCTGCTTCAGAATGCTAGTCTGTCTTTGGACTTGAATGCATGCACTGAGACTTCATGGTATTGTTGTCCAGTTGCTGCTGTTCTGGGGGTTGTGGCTAGGAGGCAAACCACTGATCAGACTATTTTGTACTAGAATCTGAATGATATATGGACCTATTTCTGCTGTAAAATTTGAAAAGTAGCTTTTTGCTAGTAGCTTTACTTTCCTGATCTGCCTTTTTTTGGGGTGGGGAGGGGAAGAGCTCCATTTCTTTCAGTTTCTCCAAGTTGCCTCTTCGGCTTGTAACTGGAAGACACACATCTTTGGTTCCTAATTGCCAAATCATCCCCTTAACAGTTTTGACCAGCTTCTGATAACTTGTCTTTTGCTTAAGACTTCCTTACTCCTGGTAACCCCCAGCAAAGTGTCTGTCCTCTTGGTGAATGCCAGGAGTCAGCCTGTTCTGCTGTTCCCGATCAACTACGGTATTCTAGCTTAACCTAAAAGAATGAACATCTTGTCTGATATAAGTAGTCAGAAACCGGTTGTTAGATACAACAGGAGAACGTGAATATCAATGCACAGCTCTGCGTTTAGTGGCTTCAGGACAATTCAGCGCTGCTTCGGCTCCGAAGGTTGCTAATGCATAGCTGAAAGAGATACTGGATAGTGCTACTCAGTTTCTAAATTGGATCTTACTTATCTTTAATTTATGACGGAGGTGAGGTTTACTGCCCACTGTCAGTATATTTTCACTTACACTTCTGTTCAGCTTCTCTACACCTTAATCTCAATTGTTCTGCTTTAGGAGTACCTGAATAGAATTTCGTAAAAATGCTGTCAGTTTACCTTTCATCTTTTCTTTTCCAGCGGGGATCTGACGAGCTTTTCTCTACTTGTGTTACTAACGGACCCTTTATCATGAGCAGCAACTCTTCTTCTGCAGGTAATATTGCCTATAAAAAAGAATAGCAATTGATAAGTATTGCAAATACTATGAGGAGGCCTGTTTTTCCCACTTAGTCTTAATTTTAAGATCTCTTTAGTACTAACTAGGCCTTTTGTAGGACATTACTGAATAATAATAATAAACTATTGCCCGATGTCCTTAAAAGGTTAGTAGTAGGCTGAATAAAATTGTTGCAGGACAGTTGCTAAAATGATTTTACAGAATCAGAACATGCAGGTTTTGCTGTGAACTGTTATACTTGAAGCACAATTGAATTTAATGTAGGATTATTTTGGCTGTATGAGGTAGCTTGCTGCTATCTGGGAGTCTTACACCATCTAGAGGTTAGTGATCCCTCCCCAGATGGCATCCTTGAGGGCTCAGGCCAGGACTTTGCCTCTGTGCTGGCAGTGCCCCGAACTGTCTGTCTGAGCTACCGTTGTCTTCCGCGTCCCTACTCTGGTGGTGGCCTCCCTGCCAGGTAGGGTCAGCTCATGCCTTTGGTGTGTTGCTGACGGTCTTGGCCATAGCTATAATCCAGCTGGTCTAAAATTACATTTTGGTTCATATTTGGTTTAATATCACTTGCTCTAAGATGTCCCCTTCGAACTGCTTCATTGCCAAGAACACCAGTCAAACTGAAGAGGAATAAAGCAGCAATCTAGAATTAGTGGCTCAGACCTACACAAAGTCGAAGTGTGGGTGGGTGTGTACTGTAAACAAGCTGTGAAACGGCCACTGGAGGGTTGATTCCATTGCAGTGGCATTCAGCTATGTCACTTGCATCATGTAATGGGAAAAAAAGTAAAGCCATGTGTCTTCAGACTCTCGTTAAATTAGACTGTGGAATTTCTCTGTAATAGCAGTAACTGGATGGGGAGCACAGAGTGCGTACAGAGTTGTGAGAGTGTGCATATTCTTTCAGATCCACTCTAAGCAGTAACTCTTGCTTTTTACAGCTAATGGAAACGACAGCAAAAAATTCAAAGGCGACAGTAGAAGTGCTGGGGTCCCATCCCGAGTAATCCACGTCCGTAAACTCCCCAGTGACGTCACAGAGGCAGAGGTCATTTCCTTGGGCTTACCTTTTGGCAAGGTCACCAACCTTCTAATGTTGAAAGGAAAAAATCAGGTATTGTCTCCGTAATTGAAAGCAGGGATTATGTCAAAGGCTTGATGAGTTTGTCATCAGTAAACCAGATCCAAGTTGTTTAAACAACTGTCATGTATTAGGAGTCAATAACTTCTGCATACCATTATTTTACTTTTCTGTGATTATCCCATGAGCTGTAGAAAATACTATTTTCAGGCTGTACAAGGAGTTGAGTCCATAATTACAGGTTGTCACTTATAATTAGCATTATGCCTGGTTTTTAGATTACAGACCAGGTAAATTATTTGGACATTGGTGACATGAGTAGGCCTTTTTCACTCAAGCCGGCTTGACAGTTGAGTAACCACCAGTGTAACTTTGCACATCAAGGACACCTTTACAGATACAATAAATTAGCTGGGTAAAGCTAAAGCACTCTTGGGTAATGCAGGAGGTGTGCACTAATTTGGTAACTAAAATTGTCTTACAAATTAAGGAGTAAAGAAGGCAAGCCAACTTTAATCATTGCTTAAAATACTGCGTCTTTAATCTTAATTATGAAAATGTGCCTCTGCTATATTGCGTGGTGTGATGATACCGAAGTACTTAATGCAATGACTTGCTACAATCCCTTACGTTTTTGTTTTGAAGTAGAGAAGTCCATAAAGGTATGGAACTGAGCGGGCTTACTGCTCTGTAGAGAAGTTGGGAAGCTGCTTAATATAAGTGTTAAGAATCTGGATTATTGCTGTATTCTTGCGTTGTTTCAGACACCTCTGTCACTGCCAGTTTCCTAAACATACGTAGCATGGAGATCTTAGGATGAGACTGAAACATTAAATCAGTCTGGACAGTGAAGATCCTCATTTGTTCTACGTACAGTCAGTTCTTAAACAGTTCTGTGTACAAAACCACTTACTGCGTGTAAATGCAGTTGTGAAAATCAAATACAGTTACAGTTCCACGGGAAGTTCCTCCTGAAGCTACCGGTTGTGTAATGCTGTTGTCGAGTGTTAGTGCTGTCTCCTAGCGTGAGCTGCTTTGATAACTTCCCAACGATGGATTTGGCTTCCGCGCAGGCTTTTATAGAAATGAATACGGAGGAGACGGCCAACACCATGGTGAACTACTACACCACAGTCACTCCAGTCCTTCGAAGCCAGCCCATCTATATTCAGTTCTCCAACCACAAGGAGCTCAAGACAGACAACTCTCCCAACCAAGCAGTTAGTGTTCCTTCTTTACATTGTCATACTGGTGGGAGGGATGGACAGTTCTCCGCTGCTGTCCTGATTTGTGCTGCTGGTACCGGCCTGGGAGGGCTTTGAGATCTGGTTTGACTATCAGAGTGCTAAACGGAGCATGTTGCACCTTCTTTGAGTTTGTGATTGAGGATAAATGCTTCTGGTCTAGGCTCTGGTAGACTGGCTTTCAGACTGCAGGACTTTTGGTTGCCTCTTTGCTTTTCCTTGTAGGTTTTCATTTTGTACTTCAATTTCTAGCATGGAGTAAGGTCTCCTGTGATAGCTTTTATCCAGAGTCTCAGCAGACTGTTAAAGGAGCTGCTAAAACTGCCTTAATGTCAGGGGAAAAAATGTATTGTGAATATGGGATGGTGAGAAGTGTTTCAGCGTTTTTAGTTAGAAACAGTAACTGAATGCTTGTCTAAAGACTGGATTAATGTCTAGTGCTTTAGGATGTTTGTTTCTAAAATTTGAAAGATTTACAGCAAACAAAGCTCTGATGGGACAAACCTTGTGTCTGCAGTAGAGAGCAGCCTGGTGATAAGTGCTGGCTTTGAGGCACTTGAACACAGCAGCTCTTAGGGCTTTGCCGGGGCCGTCTGGACTTTCTGGGCAAGATCTGCTCTGCATAGGGTAAAAAATTCCCTTTTTCGGCTCGACTGCTCTTGGCGATCTTTCAGGACAGGAACACTGGAAAGAAGTTCAAGTTACTTGTGCCTCCTTATCAGGGGTGGCTGCCGAGTACATCCAGTTTGCCTCCTCTCACTTTTCAGGCTGACGTTCATCAGGATCAGAGCATCTAATGCCGTGCAGATGAAATGCTGCTGCTCGGTGCCTCTAACTCAGCCAGCCTAATGCCCACCGGGGAGCACATCCTAATGTTATGTGCGTCAGGGGGACTCTGCAGGAAAACTCCAAGTCAGTTTTCGCTCCTGGATCCCTGTAGCAGATGTGCATTAATCTTTCAGTCTTGTCAGCTTCTGTAGTATTCTGCAGATGGTCTTTCTCCCCAGAAGAGCCTAGTTTTTCCTTTTTTCTAAACAATGGAAGGATTTTGCTGCATCAGTAGATGCTGAGGAAGGTTCTAGCAGTAGCATAAGTACTTCATATTTTGTTTAGTTTTATTTTTGCATTGCTCTTCCAGATTGGGGTGGTCTGTATTGTCCATGTTTAAAATGTACTAAAGTCATGGCATCCCCGGCCTTAGGAACAGGCAACTGCTTTCTGTTCTGCTAACTGTTGAGTTCTGCTAGTAGCTTGCAGATAGGAAGCTCAAGAAGAGCTGAATGTGTATTTTTGCAAGCAGAAGTGCTGGTCTGACCGAGTGTTTGCTTCTGCAGCGTGCCCAAGCAGCTCTGCAAGCGGTGAACTCTGTTCAGTCTGGAAACCTGGCACTGTCGGCCTCTGCTGCAGCCGTGGACGCAGGAATGGCGATGGCTGGCCAGAGCCCTGTCCTGAGGATCATTGTCGAGAATCTCTTCTACCCTGTTACTCTAGATGTTCTGCATCAGGTAAAACACGTCACCACAACTTCTTGAAGGTTGTCCTGGAGGAGGGGGTAGCAAGGAATAGTGAATTGTATTTGCAGTGTCTGTGTTCTAAGAGCACGTGGGTTTTATCTGTTCTGAACACAGCTGTCAAATTTCTACTTTCTGGAGACACTGATACCTCCGTGAGATTCTTCTGGGTTTCATCCCAATCTGGCCAGACTTTAAATTCCAGAGATCTGATTACTGGTCCGTTTTAATTGGGTTTCAGTCTGGTACAGTGCAAGGGACAAATATTTATGTTTTCAAGACAGCTCCTCAGGTTCTGTTTAGGGCTTATCAGAAGTAGCTGCTACATGTCCTTGTGTGAGGGTGGGGGAAACCAATAAAGTGTCCAGGGGTTACGTAGGCAGCGGCCTGTTTGGAAAGTTCCCATCTGCTGTGGTTGCTTAACTTAATCTTCGTGTTTGAAATGCAAGCTCGAGTGCCTTTCAGCATCCCTGAAATTCTTGGAGAAGTTCCAGTTTGTGAAGGTGTATGTGAATCTTCCTGCGTAAGAATTCATAACAAAAGAAAAACTTCGTTAAGGGGGCAGTTCAATTACCCTGATGTTTTTCTAGTCTGATGCCGTGGTGCAAGTTAACGCCCATGGTGTAGTTTAAAACCTTAAATTTTTAAGTTGGAAAGCTAACAAGGTGAAAGGGTAACTTTTGCTGTTTCTGCCTCTAGTAATGGAGATCAATATGAAATTAATTTACTGGAAATGAGATAAGACATGCAAATATTGTCTTGCAGATTTTTTCCAAATTTGGTACAGTCTTGAAAATAATTACATTCACGAAGAACAACCAATTTCAAGCCCTGTTACAATATGCTGACCCAGTGAGTGCTCAGCATGCCAAACTGGTGAGTAGTATGCTTACAGTGCTAAACACCTGCATTATTTTAACTTTTAGGCTCGCTTTTATTAATCTAGGACCAATGTTAGAAACTAGCATTTTAGAGTACTTTTGGAGTACTGACAGTCTTACGTGAGCGTTGCTCTGAGGGCTGGGCGGGTGGGCGGGAGGGAATCCCCCCCCCCCCGAGAGCAGCACGGCTGGCTCGGGGGAACATGGAAGGGCACAGGATGAAACGGTGCTTTCTCCACACAAAGCAAGATACTGGTGTGTCTTCAGGTGGAGCACTGGTGCCTGGGATGATGTAACACCCTGTCTGCAGGGATGTGTTGTGGGGATCTCAGGATAAATGCATCTTGCATGAAGAATGGTTTGTTTCCTTGCAGTCTCTAGACGGACAGAATATCTACAATGCCTGTTGCACGCTGCGCATAGACTTCTCAAAGCTCACAAGCCTCAATGTAAAATACAATAACGATAAGAGCAGAGATTATACCCGGCCAGACCTACCTTCTGGGGATAACCAGCCCTCTCTCGATCAGACCATGGCAGCTGCTTTTGGTGAGAATGCGGGAGCAGGGCGAACGTAGCGAATACGGGTGTCAGTTGGGGAAGGGGAGGGGACGTGATCCTGGTGTATTTGGTTTTATGAAACTTTGGAATACAGTGTGATGAGGAGAACTTGGGAACCACTGAATCGGACTAGTGCAAAATACTAGTGGGAGCGTCCGGCCGTGCTCCCGCGGGGCCGGGGCTGTGGCGGGTCCCCGGCGCTCTGGCTTGCAGTGCCATCTGCCGTTGTGCCGGCAGCGGGGCTGGGCGCTCACCGGGGGTTGTCACCGGTACTTGATCATCAGTGACAGGAGCTGCTGGCTTGTGTTCTGGTCACCAGCTCCACTCTGATGGCTGCTTCGGAACAGCAGGGTTAGGGCAGGAAGTTTCTGTGATTTCTTGAAGTTCGGTGTTACATTAGAGGCAGTTCTGAATTACTGTTCACGTTTTAGGGTTTAGCTTTCAACCAAATGCTCACGTTGAAGGCCAAATCAAGATGTTCCAGCTAAGTTTAGAGTCTTCTTGCTGTCGGATGTCTTTGTATAATGTGTATGTCTTTCCCAGGTGCCCCAGGAATAATCTCTGCTTCTCCATATGCAGGAGCTGGCTTTCCTCCTACCTTTGCAATTCCTCAGGCTGCAGGTACTGTATTTCGTAAGTTGAAATTTTATATAGGTTTTCTGTTGCTGAAGCATCTTGATGTTTTAAAGCTAAGTAGTGATTAATCTTGTTGGGTTTAGTCATGTAAATTCTAAATGCTGGCAGTTAGAGAGGGGAATAGTGTAGAAAGGTGCAGAATCTCAACTGGGAATGTGGGTGTGCAGCTGTAGCACCTCAGGTGAGGGACATCCCAGCAACGAGGGAAATGCGAGTAGCAGCATGGGGGGGACGGTAAAGGCACTAGTTAACTGGAGGAGATCAGATTTTTTCTTTTGAATTTCTTTGTGTGGTTGCAGAGGTTGGGAACTCACTTTCACAGCTGTGAATGTGGTCAAAAGTGAGGAATCTTGTTTTCCTAAATATTTTGGGTAAAGCCAGTAGTTAAACATGAACCCAGTTCCATGCAGTTACAGTTGCACTGTGAAGTTTACAGCTCACTGCAGTAACAGATTATTGCTGCTTACAGAAGTAGCCAAGTGTCTGCAATTAAAGACTTGTGTTTAGCACCTACAGAACCTCCTCACTGGAGTGCTAGACTAAACAATTTTTGCTTTGTTTTTCATGGCATGCCCAGCTATGTTGACTCTCTTGTAACTTGATGGAATTTCATTGCTTATGACAAACAAGCAGGGGTCAAATGTTTTGTTACTGTCCTGTTGGGGAAATAGGCAGTGCTGCTCTGAGAAGTAATTTCATTTAATCAATTACTAGCAATGGTTTCTCGAGCTCTAAGGCTCTTCCCTTTGGAGGGCTGATGCAGTGAGATGCCAGCTGTTAACTGTGAGCAACCTAGAAATGCCTATAAGTAAAACTTTAACATTTCTCTGCTCTTGAAGAGATGAGCTGGTGGTAGCACACGTACAGCATCTGGTTGTTCTATGCATGGTTAAGGAATTTTTGGCATGCACTGGTTGGAAAGACCCTTACGAATGCACCGTGTGTGATTCCTTTCCTGCACCAACAGAGCTGAGGCTTTGTGCTGATTCCGCTTCTTGTGAAACGTGCAAAATATTGTAGTCAGCAGGATAGTGCTGAGGCACCTGTTAAGCATCAGGCACTGCAAGAGCAAATCCGATTAGAAATTGTGACATTTCCTGCAGCACCAGAATTGGAGGCTCCTGTTGCTCTTAGAGTCCACGGTCCTGTTGTGAATGATGGCTTGCATGGTACAGGTGTGCAGTTCTCCCTTCTGGTGCAGCAGATACACTAGAGTACGTGCTGTTAATTTCTTTACTGGTTAATATTCTTTAATTTCCAGGCCTGTCAGTTCCCAATGTTCATGGAGCACTAGCTCCTTTGGCTATCCCATCAGCAGCAGCTGCAGCGGCTGCAGCAGGACGGATTGCCATTCCCGGCCTCACTGGGGCAGGGAACTCTGTTCTGCTGGTTAGCAATCTGAATTCTGAGGTTAGTGGAGTCCTAACTTTATTTTTTTCTCCTTCCTGTTACCTCTGCTTTCACTTTCTGAACACAGATTGTGCTGAAACTCATTGAAAGTGAAATCCTACTGTGTCCTAAAGGAAACGGCAAAACTAGAAAAGCAGATGACGTGCTCTGCCTGCTCTAAAACTCCAAGCAGATCAGTACTCTAGTTGCTGAAGGGAAATGAGAAAAGTCCAGCGCAAATTAAAATCTTGCTCTTCTTTGGTTCAAAGCCAAGGATGCTGCCTGCCTGCTCTTGTCCCACAAAGACTACAATGCCTGTCCCTTCCTCCCTCTTATTTGGAGCCTCCCTGCCATTCCCATGGAACAGAGTCACTTGGGTCACAGAATAGCCACGTCCATTCTTTCTTTTCCTTAGCATGTTCTAGTTTAATACATTAATTCAGAACTACAGAGAGAGTTCATTCTGACTTTTGCTCTTTCTGTGTAGTGTCTGGACCCCTGCCAGCTTGACCTTGTACCTGTGCAGTATTTCCTCTGCCATGTGCTTGCACATTTTCCCTTTCCAAGATTCCTGGAAGTTTCCCCTTAGCTAAACCCCTTAACAGCTCACAGTTTACATTTTCAATTCCACTTAACTTAGTGAGTTGAAATATTTGGGTTTCTTTAAAAAATAAAGTAATATTTGAACAAAAATTTTCTTTAATGAAAGAGCATCATAAGAGGATTTCATACGGGTCTCTTGGATTTTTCTGCAGTCAGCTTTTTGGCTCTTTGTTGCATTGAAAGTGTAGAATCTAGTGTGTGCAGTAGAGTATGATGAGTCTCTGCTGAAAAACACTTTAACTGGTGGGGACAGCACACAAGTTAATACTACTTTGCAAAGCTATAAAACTTACAGTGATGTCAGAGTAACCACAAAACCTCTTTTGCATCAAAGGGGAAGCCTGGATGTGATGAATGATCAAAACGTTTAACTCTTGATGAGACGAACCAATTGAATCAGTGTCCCAGACTACTCTTTTATCTGTCATTACTGTTTTCTCCAGGGCATGAAATAATAGCAGGGACTGACACAGCTTGGGTTTGGATGAGTTGCTCTTTCTGCCTAGGAACTCCTCTGCCATTCCAGGAGCTGTCGTCTCTGGCTTGCTCCCATGACCTGCCCTTCAAACAAAAGGCTTAACCGGGAGGTGCTGCCGTCACGGTTCTGGAGCAGTGCGGTGCCATCGCGCCTGTTTCTTGGGATGGTGTCGCACTGTCTGGGCGGTGGTGGCAGGACCAAGGGCTGTGCTGTACCTCTGTTTAATTTTCAGGTGTTCACGGCTCTGAGCAGTCTGAACGGTGTGCACAGTTCTCGTTTAAGTAGGAGCAAGCAGTTATTTCATGCCTTGTATTTTTGATGAGCTCTTCACTATCCATCCAGCTTATCTTTGGGCTGGAGAGACTTTGATACTTGTACTGAAGCTGTGAACTAACAGACCTGAAACTTTTTCCATTTGCCTGTATAATCAGTGTTGTAGAAACTTACCTGTGCCACAACCAGTTAGTTAAGAGACAGTATTTCTCTGAGTGACTACTCTGCTGTGGTGTGTAAGTTGTTTTTGTTTTTTTCTGGATCAGAATCATGGAAACTGAAATTGCTCCATTTTCCCTTTCCACAACAAGTGGAAGAAGTCTGTGTGTCTCGGCTTGGGTTGGGCTGCAGACTCCTCCCTGCATGCCCACTTGGCGTCGCTGGGAGCAGAGGTGCTTTTCCTGCTTTCCTGGCGGAGTAACTGCAGGTTGGGGTTTTCACACGGTGAGGTCAAGGCACGGAGATGGAGGGGAATAGACCTCTCTTCAGATGGGCTACCCCCTTCCCGTGGGGCAGGCGCCTCCAGCAGGCGTTGGGGGGGTGTTGTGGCGCTACGGCCGCTCCCCCGGTAATCGTTGGCTCTAAAGGCGGCGGCTGTTGTCTCGGGGACCCGCCGTGCTCCCTGCAGCTCAGCGCTGCCGTCCGCGCTGCTGCCTCTGCTCGGGGCCTGAAGGCAGCACACGCAGCCCTGCGTGGCTGGAGCCAGGAAATCATTTCCTCAAAGAAATTCTTGTAATCGGAGAAAATTTTTGTAGTCGAACCCCAGGGAGCACCGTTGCGGTTGAGTTCAGTGTTACAGCCCACAGAAGTCACTCTGGTGTGATACTGTCTCTTACTTCTTTGTATATCTTAAGTAAAAATGCCTTTTCTTTATCATTGTGTTCCACTAGGTAAAACCTATTAACTGTTTCTGTAAACAAGTTATTGTATGTAGAATTCTATAAATCTGACTGATGGAACACTACATATTTCCTTATGTATTTACTGACCTGTGTTTTTTGCTACTTTTTTCTTTTCTCCCCATCCCTGAATTTTTTTTCTTCCCCTGATCCGGAATTTCTTTGCCAACTGACTGCACGGTACTTCTGCTTCCTGTTGTTGCTTGAAACAAAAAATAAAAACATTCCCCTTCCAAAAAAAAAAAAAAAACCCTGCTCTTCGGAAACCAACCTGCCCTTCAATATTAACCATCTTGAAAACTTCATCATCCATCAACCAATTTCGCCATTTCCTGCGGGGACTCTGCCCTTCCTCGTTGTGGACGATTTGTGCAACCTCGCTCTCCCCTTCGATTCCTTACCTCTTCCCTGTCCCTCCGCTGCCTTGCTCTGCTGTTCTCTAAAGAGAGTTACACCCCAATGCCTCTTTATTCTTTTCGGTATGTTATTATTCACACTTTTTATTACCTTGTTTTTCATTTATTTGAGATTACTTTTTTGATACTTCAAAAATGTACAGTTTGCAGTTTGCCATTTTTTGAATGCATAATTTCATTTTTACATTGTTTACTTAGTTTGCTATTTAATTTAGTTTGCCTTTATTTTATGTTCAGTTATGCATGGTTTATTGCTTTGCATGTCTTTTATAAGAGTTTTAAATTGTGATAGCATGCTAAATTGTCCAGTCTTCTGGCAGTAAGATTTTTTGCTTTTTGCTGAAACCCAGTGTCTTTTCTTTAATGTATTGTTCCATTATTATTCTGCTATATAAGAATTTTCCTTAATTAGAGCAGAATAAGTAACCATGGTTGGAATGAGATCAGTTCTGGTTGTGAATGAATGTTTTTGCTGTTGGATTGATTAGCTAGTGTTAAGTTGAATGAGACTTCGTTTGTTTTCCCCTACCTAAGACTGTTCTTGTTTCCTCACTTTTGAAGGAGTCTATGGTGATGTGCAGAGGGTGAAGATTTTATTTAAAAAGAGAGAGAATGCCCTAGTTCAGATGGCTGATGGAAACCAGGCCCAGCTTGGTAAGCAAGCTCAAAAGTATCAGACTGGTAGCATTAAGAGACCTAACGGGTAATTAAAGCTTTAATATCGGTACTTTCTTCTCTTCCAAAAAAAGACCCAAAACCTGAATGTGTCTGTGCACGTAATTGTTTGCCTGTGTGTAGTGTGGGTTTGGGGGCAGCTCTGGAGAAAGGAGCGGCTCGTTTTGTGAGAGAATCTGGAGGGAGAACAGCGTAAACGCTCTGTGAGGCGGAGTGACGGTGTCCTGCCTTCCCGGAGGGGGTGGTGTCTGCGCAGGGAAGAACTGAGGGAAAACGTAGCTTCGGTTTGAACATCTGAACCGAGGTGTGAAGTAGCCCCGCAGTCAGCGCTGTCTCTGACCCTCGCAGGCATGAGCCATTTGAATGGCCAGAAGCTTCACGGGAAGCCGATCCGTATAACGTTGTCCAAGCATCAGACAGTGCAGCTTCCCCGCGAGGAACAGGAGGAGCAGGGGCTGACTAAGGACTATGGAAATTCTCCTCTACATCGCTTCAAGAAACCAGGCTCCAAAAATTTCCAAAACATCTTTCCCCCTTCTGCCACTCTTCATCTGTCCAATATTCCGTAAGTATCTGCGGGGAGAGTTCCCGTGTGGCCGAGCAGACAATGTCTGCAGACCTGGTGTGAGGGTAGATAGGGTCAGCGCTTTGCTGCCAGCAGGAGGAAGGCTTGCCGTCTTCCTGTCGTTCTCAGCCTTTCCAGTCCGAGAAGCTACTGGTAGAGAATTTAGAAAAGACTGAGGATTGGTTTTTAGAGATCAATGTAGTCTGTCAATGTACCTTTGACCTGAAAAACCGTTTGTTTCAGACCTTCAATAAATGAAGAAGACCTTAAGATGTTATTTTCAACCAATGGTGGGATGGTCAAAGGATTCAAATTCTTCCAGTAAGTGTTTTTTCTTACGTCCTGTCCTTACACTGGGCTTTTCAGTATGAGAAGGGCAGAAGCACTTAGTTCTGATGGAATTCCAGCTCGGGCTCAGTGAAAGGTGAGCAGAATCATCACTAATACAGTATTTGACTCTGGAATGAGGAATTCCTGAGTAACCCTGGATTGAGCACATGGCCAGCACGAGTTGAAGAGACCTGAGGTAGCTGAGTGCGGAGTTTGGATGCGCGTGTTTATCGTATAGATGTACTCTTCCCTACGAGGAGAGAGTACATTGCAGTCACCCGGGTAGTTAATTTTCTGCTGCCTTGTCGAGTGCTGGATAAGAAAACTTGCGCGGAGCTGGGGGGACTCTGCCTGTGGTGGTACTGAGTGTGACTTCAACTTCTGTCTTGACAGGAAGGACCGTAAGATGGCTCTGATCCAGATGGGCTCTGTGGAAGAAGCCATTCAATCACTCATTGACCTCCATAATCATGACCTGGGTGAGAATCATCACCTGCGTGTGTCCTTCTCGAAGTCCACCATTTAAAGCTTTGGAAGGCGTGAGACAAAATGGACTTGACTTAAAACCTCTTGTGTTCAGCCTTGGCTATAAAAGGCTGAACACTAGGGTTTCAACTTCCATCATTCCAGAAAAAAAGCCACTTTAAAAATGCAGCTGAAGTGACCTTAAAAGACCAGAGATTTTATTTTTTTAAAGAGAAATCAGTTTACCGGTTTTTAGAAAAAAAAAAAAAATTAAAATCTAATTCATATTGCTAACCTTGCGGTGATGGGTAACAATCTTGACTGTTCAAATAAAAATCACAAGTTAAAGTTTACACTTTGGAACCTGCTCTGGGAAATTCCCCTCCCTTCCTGCTCCTCCCCCCCGAAAAGCAGATCCTAACAAGTTTTATCAGGTTTCACACTGATGCCTTTTTTATTTTCTTTACCCATCCATGCCTTGAAAGACCTAAAACCACTGTGTAAATTCACTTTAGCGCCTTTGAGTCAGGATTTTGCAAAATGCATGGTGTATAGGAGCTCCCAACTCACCCAGCACAAAAATAAGTCGCATTGATCCTCCCTTAACTGTGCATCTGCTGTCCTGTGCCTTAAACCTTTTACGTCTTTGGGGGAAACATCGGAACTGCAGGGAGTGGATTGGGAGAGTTGAGGGGAAGGAGCGAGCTCCGGCTTGCTGGATCGGCTGGTAGCGAAGGACGAGTGAAGCTGGCAAAGTGGATAAAGAAAATATTGGGCTTTGACTCTTCAGGCAGTTGTATCCCACTGTCTGTGAAATGTCGCAATCTGCAAAGTATCATGTGTCTTCATGCCACTTCCCAGTGTGCTTGTGGTTTCTTGCCATCTGCAAACTGTCAAGCGGGAGTTACTTAAGATCCTTTGTCCGTAATGTTCAGACCAAGCAGAGGGGTCTGGGTGGGGAAGCGTTCCCGAGACCAAATCACATTCCGTTGTCAATAGCAAGTCAACAGGCTCTGCCCTTCGCAAGAGCATTGATCAAGAGACAAAATTAACCACTGTTGGACACTTGTGAAGACGAATCATTAAGAGTTTGTCGAAATTGTGTGTGTGTATATATATATATCTCTAAATACTCGGCTAGGATTTGAAGAATTATTGGATATCCCATGTTTAGAAAGGTGTTCACGTGAGTCACCTTCGTGCCCCTGATTTGAGATTAACAAGACCAATGTAGCTCTGCCATCATTCTTATAGCATGTCTTCAGCATTTGAGCTTTTTGATTTAATTCTTGTATTATACTTTTTGATGCCGTTGCTGTCATCTGTGCCTAGCAATATTTCCAGTTGACCAAATATTCTAATCTCTTTATATGCAAAAGAAATAGTTTAAGTACCTTTTTATAGAATGATAAGATGGTATAAACGTAATCTAAATTTACTCCTTTGTGGTATTACCCTTGTATACTGTACTTTCTTTTTTTTTTTTTTGTAATTGAAACTGTAGGGCAGGAATTTAGTTACCAGGCTGAGGTCATGACTGAGGATGAGCGATGTAACGGAACTGATAAAACAGTGAAGCAAAGCAAAGTGTCTGAGGTAACGAGCACAAAGAGCTTGTGAATTGAAGTGAAAGGACCCAGGCTAAAGTTTTCACCTTTTTAACCTATAAGCCCAGATCTTTTAAGTTACAGGAAGGGAATTTATTAAATAACGTAGAATGCAGCAGATCGGTTTTTCCCCGTGATACAACCATTTATTTTTTTTCTGGCTTACAACTCTTTCCTGGGCCATTCTGCCTTCTGTTTTGTGTAATCCGATGTTGCCTTACATTTCCCTCTAACCTGCAACCTGTTCGGATGCAAAATAACAAGAATCTTGTACTTTTTTTCAGGGTTTTTCTGCAAATTGTGGACCAAAGTTTGTTTTTTAATTGTCTTAGTGTTGCAAGTTACGATTTCCTTGCTTAGTGTGGGAGCTCTTGACTTGCCTAGCACTGAGTGTTCGGAAAAGTCTTAACTTTTCTTAGTTCCTCCCTGAACTCTTGAGGGTGTGAATTATGCTGGAGAAGCGCGTGAGGTCTGAGTGAGGGTTCAGCTTGGGTTGCTGGCAGGAGATGGGGGACCCGTGTCTGCCTCGGGCTTCAGTTTGTGGCCCGGGGGTGCGGAACCATCTCCCGGGAGCCGAGCTCGGGCGTGACCCGCCTCGCTGGGAAGCGCCGCGTTTCCCTGCCGGGTCCCGCGCTCAGGAGGGCGAGTTCGGTGTCAGCTGGAGGTAGTTGGCTCCTGTCCCTCCCCCAGTGACAAACCCGCTCCTCCTGCCGCGGGAGCGCGGCCGGTGCCCCCGAGCGAGCGCCCGCCCTTGGCCTTGAGGGCGGCCTCGCCCGGACGCCGGGCAGGGGCTCACCGGAGCGAAACCTGCCCGGTGGCCGTGGACACTGATCTGGTAGCCCCCGGGCTGGGTGTGTTCCGCAAAACGCGAGCAAATTAATTGAGGTAACCCCGGAACCCAGGCAATTGTGGGTTTTTCCTTTGGATCCCTGTGTTTGCATGTAAAGAATGTGAGTAACAAAAGGGTGTACATATTTATAATTTTTTTATACCTGTTGTAAGACATGAGGGGGCAGCAAAACCCAGTTTTTTATGGTGAACAGATGTATTGTATATTTTGATAACAGCTATTACAGGTTCAGTATTGTGGAAGGTGGGGTGGGGAGGGTAAGCATACACAACATCAGAATTCCATTGCCTCTTTCAAAGAATGTTTGTAATGCAAAAAGAAATGAAATTAAAACTATTTTATAACAACCTTTGTACCTTTCTGTAGCTCCATTATTTACTGTTCAGATTGTAGAAAGCAGTTATTGGCCAGTCTGTACTTGTGCTTTCAATAAATTTCTTCTGTATTCTTCGCTTCTGATTTTCCTATCTTTTTATTGTGCCTATTTTGCTTCTGATTTTTCCTTCTAATGTAATTTCAGCTGCCTCATTTTATGTAACTTTGACTCTTCCCATACCTCTGGGCTGGCAGAGTGTTTGTCCCGTCGGCGTCTGTGCGCTGCGGGGCGGCTGCGGGGGACCCGCTCCCCACGCTGCGAGGTAGGAGGTGGTCAGGCCCTCGCTGACGCTCTGCCTTTGTCACCCTCCAACACCTTTATTTTTTTTTTTTATTTCATGTTCCTAAACTTTCCATATATTCCAGCTAATATCCATGGAATAACCCACTTTCAAGTCCAACATGTAATACTCTCTGTGGTTTCGTGCTGTAGACGTGCCAGGGCTGGAGTGCCGCAGTGCCCGGGGGCTCCTGAGGGTGATCCCGGCCCTGGGGGTGACTCTGCAGGGTCCCCCGGGGGCGAGCGGGGGATTTTCCCTGCGGGGGTTTGGGCTTCTCACCTGCGAGCTCAACTCAGTTAAAACTCCTCCGCAAAACGAACGTTCCCTGGTGTGGACCCGCAGATCCCAGAGCGCCCCCAGATACGCCGGGGTGTCGGATCGGGCACTGCCCGAGTGGGGCTGCTGCTCCTGCGGGGAGGCGGAAAGGTGCTGGGGGCCCCTCTGGGGGGAAGGACGGGCCCCTCGCTGCCCCAACGGGGACACAGGGACTGGGCTGGGCTGGCCTGGGGCCCAGCGGCGCGAGCCACCAGCTCATTCCGGAGGCGTCTGGGCGCAGCCTTCGGCCTCCAGGGTGACGCAGCGGGGTCCCGCGGGCTCTCGGCCCTCTGAAAGAGATCTCTGTTCTTCCGTGAGAGCGTGATGGGATTTGGAACAGCTGCCTCTTCCCTCGCCCGTCTCCGCTCGTCTGGAAGCGCTGGGGGGCTGCACCCACCGCCGCCCCCCAGGATGGGCGAGTTCATTATTCCTGGTTCGCTCCGGTGGTGACGAGGTGTGTCCCCACCCCCAGCGCCCAACCAGCACCCGCTGCCCCCCTTGGCTGGGAAAGGTGCTGGTCAAGGCCGGGAAGGTTGTGGCAGCCTGACCTTGGGGAAGGGTGAGCGCCACCCCCACCCCAGCCCCCCCGGGCAGCTCCGGGGGGTTCATGGAAGCGGGGGGGAAGCTCCAGGGACTCATTTCCCATTTCTTTCTCCTTCCGCCGAAGCCCTGGTGCCGGTGGAAGGCGTGAGGCCGGCAGCGTGGGATCCCCGTGCCCCCGCCCCTGTCCCTCTTGGACAAGTAATGAATTGCTAATTAGCTGCCTGGCGCAGTAATTATGGCCTCCCCGCTTTGCTGCCGGCAAAGCAAATATCGATCGTGGGGCTGGTGCACGTGATGGGCTGCGTCGCCATGGAAACGGTGGCAGCTGCCTGCTGGGAGGATGGATCCTGCCCTGTCCCTGCCCGTGGCACAAACCCGCGTGGGGCGTTTCTGGGGGGGGGGGGCACCGCTCGGACCCCGCCGCTGCCGACACCAGACCGGGCCGGTCCCAACCCGCCGCCTCCCCCCGGGGGAGCTGGGACCCGCGCTGGTGCGTCCCCTCCCCTCTCGGGTCCTCTGGCACCCCGGGAGCAATTAGCAGCTGGCGGTTGGTTAATGAGGGGGACTCCGCCCCTCGCCTCCTCCCTCCCTGCAGCCAGAGGGGGTCAGAGCGGGTACCCCTGGCTGGGGGGGCAAATAAAGCAGAGGGGTGAGTGGGAGCTGGGCTGAGCCCTTTGTCACCAAGTTGGGCCCTTCTGGTTCAGAGCCGGGGGGTCACGGGGACGCACCTGGGGGCTCCTGACCCCCCCTTTTCGCCTGGGCCACCGCTCCCCAGCCCCCCGCTGCCCCGGGGCAGGGTCCTGGCTGAAGCCCGTGCCCAGGGAGCTGGGCTCAGGCCCCTCGGCCTTCCCCTGCCCGTCCCTGCCTGCCCGTCCCTGCCCTCCCAGGGGTCGCGAGCATTGGCACCTCAGGGCCGCGGGGCCGGGGTGCTCTCACAGAGCCCCCACTGCAGCTTCAGCCGGGCCCCTGCCCGTGGCGGTGGGGGGTGAGAGGGGCTCCGGGACCCCCCTGGGACCCGGCCTCCGGCCCCTCCTGCCTGTGGCCGAGGGTGGGGTTTGGGGGGAGGAGGATGAGGATGAGGATGAGGATGAGGATGAGGATGAGGATGCTCCCGCTCCCTCACAGGCCCGTGGGACCCCAAGCGATGCAGCAGCGGGTGCCGGGGGTGCTGCCCGGGGGGGCTGGGGGTGCAGGGCTGGCAGTTGCCATGGAAACCGCTGAGTCCAAGGCAGCGGGAAGCGGCGTGTGACGCCATCGCTCACCGCAACGAGCCATGAGAGCGGCGGCGGCGGCCTGGAGCTGGGGGGATGTGAGCCCCCCGCATCCCCCCCCAGGGGCTGCCGGAACACGGTGTCTGGCTCCTGCCAGCGGCTCCGTCTCCCCGGGTCACCCCCGCCAAGGCTGGATGCAGCACCGTGGCCCCCGCGCTGCTGCCGGGCGCGTTGGACCCCCCCAACCCATTAACCGGGCAGATGCCACCCAGGGGTGCCCCCGCTGCAGCCCCCCACGCCCCGAGCTGCTGCCAGCAATTGTCTCGCTAATCCCCGGGTGGCTTTTCCAGCGCCCGCTCGGGGTTATGCCAGATAATCCATATGTTTGCAAGGCGGAGGCTCCGGGATATCCGCTGCTAATCCAATTGTGGCGGCAGTTTGGTGCCCCCGGCGCATCGCCTTGTGCCTGGGGGGACGCGGGACGGTTCCGCAGGGCAAAACCAGCCCCGGCTCCGCGGTGCTCTGGGGCTGCTGGAAACCAGGACGGCCTTGGGGCTGCTCCAGCCCCTGCGCTGCGGGCACCAGGCAAGCCGGGACGTGGGGCTGCTAGCCCAGCTGCCAGCGTGCCCTGGCCGGCTGCCCCTTGGAGCCTCTGCCCGCCACAAGAGCAGCGTGGCAGCGTCCCGGCTCTGCTCCCTCCTGCTTCGGCCGTTTTTCCACCTCTTCTGCCTGACGCTGTCCCCACTCCCCCGGCTGTCCCCGGCCCCGGGGTTCTTTACAAGCCACCGCAGGTGGGAGCAGATGCTCGGTCACGCCAGGGTCGGGTCACACGGGGTTTCGCCACCACCCTACGGGGACAGGTCTGGGGGAGGCGGCAGCACGGGGGGACCCCGAATGAGGTCTCCGAATGTCGGCACCGGCCCCTGCCCTCGGGTGGGCATCCTCACCCCTGGCCACAGAGCTGTCTCGCAGAAGGACAAAGCACCAGCCGGGGGTCACTGGGCCCCGTGGCTGCGCCGCTGCTGGTGGTGGCACACGCTTGCCCAGCGCGGTGCCGGATCTTGCGTTGTCACGGCAACACGGTGGGAAACTGCAGCGAGAGGGTCTCAGGGCGCTGGGCCCCTCGTCCCCGGGGCTTAACATGGCCCATGGAGGGGGGAGAAGGATCCCGAGCCCATTTTTGAGGGGTGGGGGCCCCGGGCGACCGTTTCTCCCCAGGAAGAGGGGGGGGTCACACCCTGCGTTAGCAGCATCACACCCTCCCTTGCCATCAGGCTGCTCGGCCACAGCGCAGGCTCAGGCAGGGACCCCCCCGTTCACGCCGCTGCCCGAATCCCCGGCCCTTGGCAGCGCTGGGGCCCTCCCGGCCGTCAGACCTCGGCCCTCGCCTGCCCCGAGCAGCCCCCGGTCCTGCCCCCGCCAGCAGCCGTGGGACCAGCAGCCCCCCATCCCAGCAAAGGAGCCCACCCGGGGAACATCCACGTCTTTATTTGCTTTTCAAACCACAGCAGTTCCAGCCGTTGCCCGACAGATGCGTTCACAGCCTGGAGCCCCCCCCTGCCCCCCCCAACCCTCGGTCCCCAGCCCTGGGCCGCTGCTCCTGGGGACAGAGCTCAACCCCGGCTCCCCGCCACGACAGCCCTGGCAGCACCCAGACCCGTGCCCCCACCCCAACGCCCACCCTCTACTTCAGCCCCTGCAGTATTTACAGCCTCCATGCCCAGAGCCCCGGCCCTGGGCAAACCCCGCCCCCGGCAACACACTCCCCCCCACATCCTCCCCAACACAGACCAGTGGCGCAGGATGGGGGTCTGCGACAAACCCTCCTGCACGGCTCGCGCAGGACCCCCAGCATCCACAAAGCCCCACGTGAGCCAGGACCCGTTGCCCCACAGCAGCCCCCCCCATCCCAGCCCCCTCGATCCAGCCCCCCTGAAGCCCTTCAGCACCATTTGCGCCCCCCCCCCGCCCCCCCCCCAGCAGACATACACTTCCAGAGCTGGAATAAATTAACCCCTCAGAAATATCAGCACCTGTGTTAGAGAGAAAAAGAAAGTCAAAAGTGCATGGAGCTGCCCAGCCCCGTGGACCAGGACGGAGCAGAGAGCAGAGACCCCCCCCGAGCCCCCCCCAGCTGCCCGGGTGGGAGCAGGGTCCCGCGTGGGGGGGGGTCCCCCACACGTCTTGGCCGGCTCAGGGGCCGGTGTGACCGCGCTCTGCCGCGTCCTCGTGTCGCTCGGTCACCCCGATGCCAAAGACAGCCCCGTCCTGATGCCCCCCCCCCAGCAGAGAGGGACCCTGGCATCACGCCCACCCCCCCCAGCCCCCCCGAGCTGGGGCAGGGGAGCGGGGGGCCGGGTGCAGGGAAGCCCATGGGGGTTCAGTCCTTAAACCTCCGGCTGGCTTGCATTTTCTTGTAGTAGTGGTCCACCTCGCTGTCCACCTGCCCGTCCCTCTCAGCCGGCTTCCTCCGCAGCGTGGACTCCCGGCTGGCCGTGCCCAGCAGCCCCTCGGGGGGGGCATCCCCCCGCTCCCCGCCGCCCCCTGCCGCCCCCGGGATGGCGGCCAGGCTGCCATAGCGCGGCTCGTCCTGCTCCATGTCGCTGACGGAGGAGCCGGGGGAGACGCCGGCGCTCTTGGCTGGGCGGAAGCCGCGGAAATCCTTCCCCAGCTCGCCCAGCTCGTAGGCGTCCGGCCCCTCCGGCCCCTTCGGCCCCGACTTCCACTCCCAGGGCCCGTTGCCGGCGGAGAGGTGGATGACGGGGTGGTGGGGGGCGTGGGCGTCGATGGTGATGATGCTGGAGCTGTCCCGCTCCGAGGGCGAGCGGTACTGCGAGGAGTCGGAGCTGGTGGAGGAGGACGACGTCTCCGAGTGCTTGGGGGTGACGGAGACGATGCTCTGCTGCTTGGACATGGCGATGACCTGCATCAGGCGCGGGGGGTTGGCCACCCGCTGCGCCCCCCCCTTCTCCGCCACCATCACCCACTTGGCCCGCACGGCCGCCCCGCCGCTGGCCGCGCCGCCGGCGCCCGCCTGGCTTTCCTCGGGGATGTGCACCAGCTGCGAGGCGCCCGGCCGGGGCTGGATGAGGACGCGGGGCCCCATGGCCGCCCGCTCGGCCGAGCGCGCTTGCACCGTGGGGTAGAGGGAGGGGGGGACGTCCTCGCCGGCGTCCCCAGCGCCCCGGCCCGGCGCCGCCTCCTCGGCCAGCGTCATGCTCCGGCCCTCCAGCGACTTCTGCTTCCACTCGGTGATGAGCTGCTTGGAGCGGGAGGCGTCCACGGGGACGTGGATCGTCATGTGGCGCCGCGCGGGGTCGTCCATGGAGGGGGTGTTGACGCGGGGCAGGGTGTTGCTGAAGGTCACCATGTTCTCCTTGGCCATGGGGCTGCGGGGGGCCAGCAGGTCCACGTCCACGCTGGCCCGCTTCAGGCTGCCCAGGGAGTTCTTCTCCCGCGGCACCGGCCGCGCCGCCTCTTCCAGCCGCGTCTGCGGGTTTAGCTCGTCAGTGCTCACCGACTTGTTCTGGTGGTAGACGGAGTCGTGGCCCCGCTGCGTCAGCGCCCGCAGCGCGTCCTTGCCCGGCGCCGGCGCCGGGACCCTCTCCGTTGGGGCGCGGAAGTTGCCGACGGCGTGGTAAGCCTGCGGGAGGGGGAGCGCGGGGTCAGTCCAGCCCCAGGGGCCGCGGCCTGCGCCGAGCGTCCTTCCCCTCCCGAGCCACTGCGGCCGCCCTGAGGGCGGGGACCAGCACCCACCAGGTAGGCAGCGATGCCGGAGCCGATCAGGAAGCCCACGTAGACGTCAGCCGGGTGGCTGCGGTACTGCGTGATCTGGGTCAGGCCGCAGATGCCGGCGGCAATGGCAAAGGCGAAGACCAGGATGGGCTTGAGGAGTTTGGTGCTGTCCGAGATGATGGAATTGAAATACATCTGACGGTGGCGACGAAGGGGCAGGAACCAGCTGTTAGTGGCGGCTCGTGGCACCGGCACCCGCTGCCATCACGGCACCACAGCCCTCCCCAGGCCCCGGCCACGCAGAGAGCTGCCGGCTGCACGGGGAGCTGCCGGGGCCTGAGCCCGCAGGGGCGACACTGTGCGCTGTCCCGAGCCGGCACACGCGGGGCCGAGAGCCGGGAACTCACCGACACGTAGACGGCGGCGAAAGCCGAGAGCGTCGCGTGCTGGGACGGGAAAGTTTTCCTGTGGGGGAGACGGGAGGGGGCGGTTGGGACGGGGCAGGAGGGTCGGGGCCGTGGCGCAGGTCTCCCCCTCGGCACGTACCTGGCGGAGAGGATGGCGTGTTTGTCCACACCCGAGCAGATGTCCTGGGTGATGTAGGGGTTGGCGTCGCAGGGGGTGCCCAGCAGCGTGTAGTTGGGCTTGCAGACGGTCAGGAAGAAGGGCGCGTGGTAGCCGGTGGCCAGCTGGATGACGTCCGTCACCAGGGCTGTGGCACAGAGCCCGAACACGTGGACGCCTGGGGGTGGCAGGAGCCGCTCAGCCCGTCCCACGCGGGGCGGCCAGGGGCTGGGAAGGGCCCAGCGCAGGGTCTGGGGGTCCGGGGAGGGCCGTGCTATCGCACCCGGGGTGCCCCCACGGCCCAGCCCCCGCGGCGGGCAGGGCTCCTGCCCGGGCTGTGGCACAACGTACCCACAAACCTTACGGTCCGGCGCAGGAAGGAGTTGAAGTTGCAGCCCCCGGCGTTAATGCTGCCCTCGGCCCCGGCGCGTCCCTTCAGCCGGGACTGCAGGCAGTACACGATGCCCTCCCCGACCATGATCTGGGGAGGAACCGGCGGCTCAGGGGGTGCTGCCCCGTGGGGACCGGGGCGGGCCGGGCTGTCGGCGGGGCTGCCCTGGGGGTGCAGGGCACTGCCAGGCTCCCCGCACCAGTCCCCGGTGCTGCCGGCACCAGGAGCCCGAGCCCCCGCCCCGGGCAGGCTCCATCGTCACCCCCCCGGCAGCGGGACGAGCCCCGGGACGCACCGAGGCGGCGGGCGCGGCGAAGGCCAGGCTGAGCAGCATGAGCAGCGGGATGAGCTCCTCGTTGGTCTCCACGTAGGGCATGGAGAGCGCCCGGTCGTAGCACTGGAAGCCCACCTTGGCCGGCTTGAAGAGGTCCGTCAGCTCCAGGAAGTAGAGGGTCACGATGGAGGAGGCCACGATGGGCAGCTGAGGGGGGCGAGAGCGTCGGGACCCCCGCGCCGCCCGGCACGACAGGCACCGGCATCGCGCGGCCCCAACGGGAAGGGGCAAAGGCCCCGTGTCCCCTCTGCACCGGGGCAGGCCCAGGGCCCGGGGAATTACCCCCCGGCTCAGCCCCCCGCACCCACCTCCACGAAGTAGAAGCAGGGCAGCAGCGTCATGCTGTCCTTGGGGGCCCTGGCCTTCTCCTTGGGGGGGATCATGGTCCCGGGGCCGGCGCCGGGGTCCTGCCGGGCTGCGCCTCCGCCCTGCCGGGGGGCAGCAGCGTCACCCCCAATTCTCGGCCCTCCGGGGGGGGGTGGGCAGCCCCCGGGCTCACCCCGCTGCCCCCCGGCAGCCGCTCAGCGGGGAGAAGCTGCCGATACCCGGGGACTGACCCCGCGGGGACCCCCCCGGGCATCCCCGCTGCCCCCAGGGGACCCCCAGCACCCCGGGGGGGTCCGGCCGAGCCGGGGGCTGTGACAACAGGTGGGGCGGAGGCTCGGCTGTCGCGACAGGCGGCCACTAACCGCGACAGGCGGCGAGGCTGCTGCGGAGGGCGTGGGGAGGGGGTGTGCCGCCCGCAGAGCCGAGCCGAGGAGGGGGGGTCCCCGGGCACCCCCCGGCCCTGGCCCCCCGAAACTGCCACCGAGCCCCGGCTGCAAAAAAGGGGAGGGGGGGGGTAACGGGGATGGAGCAACGGGCGGGGGGGAGCAATAACGGGGGCAATAACCGGGACATATTAACGGGGGGGTATTAACGGGGGGGGGGCGGCAAGGGGGGCAGCCCGGGGCTCTCCCCGCGGGAGGGGTCGGGGGGGGGGGGGGGGGGGGCAGCCGCTCCCGGCGGTGCCGCAGCCGCGGGCGGGGGTCGGGGCCGGGGGGAGGGGGGGGGCGGGGAGCGGCCCTTTGTGCAGCCGCGGCCGCCCGCCCCCCACTCACCTCTGCTGCGGCCGCCCCGGGGCGAAGCGGGGCCGGGGGGGGGCGGCGGGGGCGGCGGCCGCGGGGCTCCCCGGGAGCCGGGATGCTCCTGCCTCGGCGGAGCGCGGGGAGCGGCGGCTTCCTCCGCCCCCGCCACCTCCTCCTCCTCCTCGCCCTCCTCCCCACCGCCCCCCGCCCCGCCCCGCCCCGCCGCTCCCGGCCCCTCCCGGGGCGCTGAGCCCCCCCCCGGGGCCCGGGGAGCCGGGGATGGGGGTCTGGGGGGATCGGGGGCGAGACAAAGGGCTGGGCGGGGGCGGGGGCAGCGAGCAAGTCCGACCCCCCCGCGCCGCTCTGCACCCCCGACAGCGGCTCTGCACCCCCGGCTCTGCAGGAGGCACCGGGGGGGGGGGTCCCCGGCCCCGCCCAGCGAACCCCCGGGGCTCCCTCCTCCCCCCGGCCTCCCCCGGCTCAGCCCTTCCCCCCCATGTGCTGCGGGGTGTGGGGGTCGCACCCCGGTCCCAGAGACCCCCCTGCCCTGCAGAGGCCCCCTCCCTTGCCGAGCTCCCCCCCCTCACCCCGAGGGCTGCCAAACCGGGGGACTCACAGCATGGGGGTGCGTGACCCCCAAACCCCCCCCCCCCCCCCTCCCCCCCAGAGCCCTGCCAGCCCCCGGCACCCCCCTGGGCTGTGCTGGCCGGGGGGCACCCGCCCTCCCCGTGGGCTCACGGGGCCGGTGCAGGCCGAGGAGCCCCGGGGCTGGAGCCCGACGCCAACCGCATCTGGAGCCTCGAATCTCCCCGAATTCAGGGAAATTTCAGGGGAAACTCCCTTTGCTCCCCCAGGGACTTCCTGCACCTCTCGGAGGAGGACGAGGCACCCCTGGCCCTGTCCTCCCCCACCTTTGCTGCCCCACACTTGCAGGGGATCCCAGTCCCCACTGAGCCTGACCCCGGACCCCTGGACCCCAGACCTCGTGCCTGTCACCCCCCACCCGATCCGCTGCCTCCCCCCCACCCCCACTCACGGTCCCGTCCGGGCTCTGCGTAGCCCCACGCCACGGCACTGGCCACGGCGCCTTGCCCTTGTTCCATTTTTGGCCCTAAGTGGGCAGAAACCTCCCCGCGTATTTAACATCTAAATCCCGATTCCCTGGAAGCCGCGATTAAGCCGCTCTCCCTGCGGAAAATCCCCGGGTTGAGCCAGACGCAGCCGCCCGCGTGGTCCGGCCCCTTCCCCCATGTGCGGCCCAACGCGGGGCAGAGCGGGAGGACGAAGCTGCAGAGGGACCCCCTCACCCTGGGGCACCCCGGCCCCCGCGCCCAGCACCCTCCTTGCCCGTGTTCCCCGGGGGGCCCGTGGGTGCTGGGGGGCGGGAGGCCGATGGCTCGGGGTGGTGGGTGTCTGCGCAGCCGGATGGAGGGAACCCAGCAGGTTGGAGGTGTGAAGGCTTGTGGTGCACAAGGAGGAGGAGGAGGGTGGGCTCCGGCCCCTTGCCCGGTTTCCCCAGTTTCCCCAGTTTCCCCAGTTTTCCCGCTCAGCTCCGGCCGCGCTGGCGGGGGCTCAGCAGAGCCCGCGGGCCGGGACGTGGCCGGATCGGGCTGTGGGCAGCCGTGGCCACCCCGGCGAGGGGCGGAGGGTGCGCGACCCCGGCCCCGGCCCGCTGAGCCCCGGCGCTGGGTCTCGCCGCGGGGGAGGCCCGGGCCGGGGTGAGGGGCTCGGGGGACGCGCCCGGGCGGGGGCGACGGGCGGCTCCGGAGCTCGGGGACGCGCCGGGACCGGCCGGGAGCCGAGGCGGTGGCTCCGCTTAGTGGCACCGGGGAGAAAGGCAGAGGGGCCTGGGGCTGCCACCGCCGCCCCTGTCCCCGCCGCCACCCCCGGCCCTCGCAGGGGCTCCCCTCGGGGCGGGGGTCTCCTCCTGGGGACCCCCGCCAGGGGCCTGTGGTCCCGACCCCGCTGTCCTCGTCCTCGCCGGACAAACCCACGGGGGATGCTCAGTTCAGCTCCGCTCCAGCCCCAGCACCCACCCAGCCGGCACCCGGCACCCACCAGCACCGACCCCCCCCAGGCAGCCGGGCAGGGGTCCCTGCTCCGGGGGGGCTGGGGCCAGGCCCCAACGCTGCCACACGTGCCGGAGCCTTCACGTGCCACGAGCCGGATTCGGTCTCAGCTTCGAAAACAACAGCGCAGAAATCCCCCGCGGCGGGTGCCAGGTCCGGCAGCTGGGACAGGCTGTTTCCTCCCTCCCGCCCTGTTTGTGCCGGGAACTCTTGACCCTTTTTATAAGCTAAATATTGTGGAATACTGCGGAAATCCCCCCCTGCTCCCCGTGGGCTGCCCCTTCCTGCCCCACCGCCGCCCCAAAGCTGGACATAAAAGCGAGCCCCATCCCCGGTCCCGCAGAGCCCACGCACCCCCCCACCGCAGCCATGGGGCCGAGTCCCGCTCCCATCCTCATCCTCGCTCTGCTGCTGCTGGGGGCTGCGGTGAACGGTGAGTGCACCCACCCCCCTGCACCCGGGACGGGGCCAGGCTGGGGCAGCAACATCCTCAGCTCTGGGGGCTCCCGCTCAGCCCCCCCATTCCTGCCTCTGTCTGCAGCCAGGCGCTGCCGTGGCCCATGGGGAGGGGTCCAGGGACTCCAGAGGGGACCACCGGGGTGACCTGCCCCACACCCTGTGGGCGATGCCCCGGTAACGCGGCCTCTCTCCCGCCTGCCACAGGGCAGCCCCGGGGACGGATCCTGGGGGGCTACGAGGCCAAGCCCCACCTGAGGCCGTACATGGCCTCGCTGCAGCTGGACGGGCAGCACGTCTGCGGGGGCTTCCTCATCGCCGAGCAGTGGGTGCTGAGCGCCGCGCACTGCACCGAGGAGACGTGAGTGCCGGGGGGGGGGGGGGGGTGTCAGCACAGCGGCTGCTCTGTGCAGGGGGGTGGCTGCTGGCCTCAGGCCCAATCCTGCTCCTGCCTGGGGTGAGGGTTGGGCAAGGGGCTGCAGGACCCCCGGGAGCTCCCAGCACCCCATGGGGGGAGCTCTGGCACCCCACAGCACCCCTTTTCCATGGCCGGGTGCAGTGACACCCCCAGCTGCGTGTGCTCCCCACGCGCTGCCTCTCTTCCAGGGACGGGAGAGTCTTCCAGGTCCTCCTGGGCGCCCACTCGCTCAGGGAGCCGGAGCCCCACAAACGCCTGTACCGGGTGCGCGCCCAGATCCCCCACCCCGGCAGCAACATCCACAACAACAAGGACGATCTCCTCCTCCTCCAGGTGGGTTTGGGGCTGCCGAGACCCCCGGCTGGGACCCTCCTCCCCACGACCCGCCAGGCACAGCCCCGCTCCTGCCAATCCCTCTGTTCCTTGGGACCCCGCGGGGTCACCGGCTGCAGGGGGAGGAAACCATCGAGGCCACCCTGGGACTGCTTGGGGCCCCCCCGTCCCTCCCTCCCCATCCCACAGGACCGTCCCTACTCCCCCCCACCCCAAAGACCTTTGGACTGAGGCCAAATGTCTTCCCCGTGGTCCTCGCGGTTCCAGGCTCCGGCTGCGTCCTGGGGGCTGCGGGGGGGAGGCAAAGCCGAGGCTGGGGCAGTCCTGGCATCGCGGTTGGGCTCCCCGTGCCCCGGGGCTGTAGCCACTCCCCGCTGAGCCGGGTCCCCTCTTGCTTCGTGGCAGCTGGAGGAGAAAGCGGAGCTGAACACGCACGTGCGGGTGCTGCCGTGGCAGCGGGAGGACAGGGACGTGGCGGCCGACACGGTGTGCGAGGTGGCGGGTTGGGGCACCATCAGCCACAGCGGCCGCCGGCCGGACAAGCTCTACCAGGTGGAGCGGCCGGTGATCAGCCGCGACGTCTGCAACCACCGCACCCGCCATGACGGCACCATCACCGAGAAGATGATGTGCACCGACTCCCGCAAGAAGGACACCTGCAAGGTACCGCTCACCCCGGCCTCCTCCCCCTTCCCGGACATGGACCCACAGGCTGGGGCTGGGAACCCCCCCGGGGGTCTGGAGTGGGGTGTGGGGGGGAGGTGAGGGTGTGGGAAACGCGGGCTGAGAGCACCCAGGGGATGAAGCTGTGCCCCCGCCGAGCCTTGGGTCAGGCGGGGACCCCCGGCTCCAGGGTCGGGGTGGGAGAGGGGCTGGGATGTGGCACCCTGGGGGTGCTGATGAGCCTCGGTCCCACAGGGAGACTCCGGCGGCCCCCTGGTCTGCAGTGGGGTGGCTGAGGGGGTGGTCACGGCCGGCTCCCGCGTCTGCGGCAACTACAAGAAACCGGCCATCTACACCCGCATCGCCCCGTACGCGGCCTGGATCGACAGTGTCATGGCCTCCACCGCTGGGGAGGGGGATGCTCGCTGAGCCGGCCCCAGAGACCCGGCCCCCCACCCCAGCTCGCTGCTGCCAGCACAGCCAGAGCACCCACGGCCAGAGCACCCACGGCCAGAGCACCCGCGCTGCCGCTCGGAGAACGCTGCCCTGCCGAGCACCAGGGGCTCCCACCGCCGCCCCGACCTGCTCCCGCAGCGTCCCCCCCCGCCAGGGGAAGGGGCTGGGCCAGGGCACCGGCGACAAACCAGGAGAAGGGGGTCCCCAGACCCTCACCCACAAAGCCCAGGGCCCAGCTGGGGGAGGGGGGGGGTGGGTCGGAGCCCCCCAGGCTGGCGCAAGCCGCAGGCTTTGCTGAACGCGCCCGCAACGCTGCCCGCGACCCGCTGCAATAAAGCGATGACAATTCCTGCAGAGCTGCCAGGGCCGTGGGGGGGGTCTGCAGGGGAGCCCCCTGCCCAGGGGCGCGGGCAGCACTGGGAGGAGCTGGACACGAGGTGGGGAGCCCCGTCCCCTCCTTTGCCCTGGCCTGTGCTGAGACCCCCCCAAACTCACGACCCCAGCTCTGCCCTGGAGAGGGCTCTCCCCAAGGGGCCTGTGGACTCCGCTGATCCCCCAGTGCCCCTCCCGGCCCCACTCCCACCCCCCAGCCGAGCACCCCCAGCCCCTCACCCCGGCCGCGGGGGGAGCAGGGGACGAGATAAGGGCCGAAGCTGGGACCTCCCGCAGGGTCATTGTGGGACTGTTTGTTAAAGCAGAATCTGCAAATTGCTGATGAGGTGGAGGGGGGGCACCAGTTCCCATGGGGGGGGGGGCAACGAGGCTGGGCAGGACCCACACTGGGACCCCCCATCCCTGGAAGGGCCAAGGGCGCTGGGACAGGGGTCACCCGCGCTCGGCTCTTGGCCTGAGCTTGTTTCCAAGAGGGGTGGGGGCGAGGCAGAGCCCCCCCCCGCGGCCACAGCAGGACCCCGCTCCTGGGCCTGTGCCCCCCATGGGGCAGAGGAGCCCCTCGCCCTCCTGCAGACGGGCCCCCCCCCAGGGCGAAGGCACGGAGCGGGGCAGGGAATGGCGAGACCCTTCCAGCCCCCGCGGGGTGGGGGGAGCAGGAGCGGTGGCCCCACAGCCGCAGGAGGGGCGGGCAGGGGCCCTTCTGGCAGGGACGGGGGAGGAGGAAGCGGCGCTGGACTCCAGACCCCCCCTCCCGTCCCTCGGCAGCGCTGGGGGCTGCACCGGGGGGCGGGAGGGGACAGGGGGAGCGAGCGCCCCAGCACCCTCCCGCCGCGCGGCCGGTCTGTCCCACAGCACCGATCGAGCACTAAATAACCCCAAACCCGTCCTCCGAGCAAGAGGAGACGAACAGGGCCCGGGTTGGTTACAGTTTTCCTTACAGGGGAAAAGAGCCTTAACAAGAAGTTGTAGTTTCCTAATTAGCCATTTGATTTTCCTTAATTACCAGAATAGCGAGGCAGAGACCAGCTCCATACAGCAAAGCACCCAGCAGAGCTGAGACACAAGCTCTTGGCCACCAGCTCCATTTGTCACTAATAAATGAAAACGCAGCTCCCGCGGGAACACGGGAACGGGCCCGTTCCCTGTCTGGCCGGGCAGGACTTGGGCCAAACCCCAGCTCCGCTCCCAGCACCTCCACGGCGCTTTGGCACGGCAACGGCCCCGGGCAGGCGCTGTCCGACCCAAGGCAGCCCGAGGACCGCGGAGGTTCTGAAAACAAACACAACATTCTGTACAAAATTAAGGGAACTTTTATTTACAAAAGAGCTGCTGGTTCAGCGAGAGCCAGAGGGGTTTGCTCCAGGCAGCAGCTCTGGCGTTCCTGCTCCTCTGCAGGGGGGAGAAACTGCCCCGTGAAACCACAGCTGGGGCCGAGGGCGAAGCCTCACGTCTGCTCAAAGGCTGGAGAAGCGCAGGGGGACGGGAGCGAGCGGCCCGGGCTGCGCTTCCCAAGGGATGAGCATGAGGTCCTGCGACCCGCTGCCCTGCCCCAGCGCTGACGCCGGGGCCCAGCCGCGCTGGCTGCTCAGCCCAGACCCTCCCGGGCCTGACGGGGCGGCCTCTGCCCCCCCCCAGCCCTGCCCGGCAGCAGGGGACGCGCCCCCTCCCCTCGCTTTTAGGGCAGAAAGCTCAAAGCAGGAGAAGCAGCAGCGCGGTGACCCGCTGCTCGGCCCCGGCGCCCCTGTGCCCGCCGGGGGGGAGCTCAGGAGTAGCTGAGGGGCATCCTCCTCCAGAGCCCCCCACACAAGCAGTTCTTGATCCAGCGCTGCTCCCACTGCTTCACCGCCGTCACTTTGTTGGGCGATTTCAGCATCGTGACGCAGCCACACCTGGCAAGAAGAGAGGGTGCAGGCGGGGCCAGGAGACCCAGAGCCCCGGAAAAAAGCCCCCAGCGCTGGGGGGTCCGTATGGATCACGAGGGAACAGGGAGTCTGGGGAGGAAACTGGCTTCTGTCCTCCACAGGTGATGTTTGTGAGCACTAAAAACCAGCTGAAACCACGCGAGCAATTAACGGAGGAGAGGAGACCCTGAACAGCGGCTCAGAACAGCCCCCAGCTGCTGTCGATACACAAACCAGCAGCCAGTCATCTTGGAGAAGGATCTGCTACAGAGACTTTCTATTAAAACCAGTAACTAAAGCTAATTCAACCACATGATTAGATGGATGCTTGCTCCCTGCACCATGATTTTGAAGTCCAGGCTCTTCTGGAGGGTGGGTGAAGAGGACAGCACAAAAAAGGGCTTAAACTGCCAACCCAGTTTGAAAGACGACCCAAGAACGGTGGTTCTCTCTCACCAGCCCCTCTCCAACAACACAGGTGGTTTTATATAAAGACCAGACCTGCAGAACAAGCTGGGGATGGCTCTTCACTAATAAAGGCTCCTACAGGCCAAATTCCGGCCTCCCTTTACCTGGGCAGCCCGACCGCTATCGGATTTCCCTGTCAAAGCAACATTTTATTTATTCCACGACACACGCTTCCGCCCCTGGATGAAACGGGCAGTGACGAGCATAGTCAGTTCTCAGAGCTGGGGTTACTTTGCACTGGACAAAGTAATAACAAAGTGGTAATATTTTAACCTAAGAGCCGTGCTGCAGCGATACAGCAGCGGCTGCCTCGAGCCAGCGACGCTGCTCCTCAAGGAGCATTTTAAGGATCTGGGACTTCCAGGTCAGAAATGCCTGAACACAACCACAGCTGCTGTCCCCCCGCCAAGGGGCGGCGCCGCACACCCACAGCCTTGTCAGAGGAGCAGCGCTTCCTCCTGCAGACACAGCGGATGGCAAATGGCACCAGGAGGGCAGGGGGACGGTAAACAGAGAGCGACGGAGGTTCGGAGTCTGCCGAGAGCTGCTCCTCCGCACCGAAGGGGCTCCGCTCGCGCCGCTCACCTGGTGCAGGACTTGCACTCCTCCGTTGGGTACGCTCCTAAGTGAAGGCGTCTCAGGTGATCAATTTTGGGCTGTCCAGGCGCCCTGGGTCGGCAGAAAAATGGGAACTTTTCTAGGATATCACTTTCTAAAAGCTGTTTCCAGGAGACTGAGCTGCATTTCAGTGGCCAGCATGACCCAGGCTTCGACTACCCAGTGCGCCGAGTGCCGCGGGACCCCAGGCCACGCTGACACGACTCTCATCACAAAGTAGCACTTTTCCCCCTCCCTTCGCCATCTCTTTTCAACACTTTGAACTCCCAGCCCCCCACGAGCTAACAAATGAATTCAGGCAGAGAGGACAAACTGCTCTTGGGTCCCAGCAGCAAGTGGACGAGCCAAAAGACTCAGGTGACCCAAACCCAGCAACTCCTCAGAGCTGCAGAGCCCAAAGCCTCCCGCCAGCCTCACCTCACCTTGCCTCCTCTCCCCTCCTCTCTCCCCTCTTCACCTCCTCGTTTCAGGGCTCTGTACCTGACAAAGGCATCAAACTGGGAGGAGAGGGTGTGACCGACGAGCCCAGGAGCCTTCCCAAACTGCAGCCGGACCAGCTGTTTGTTCTGCAGTTTGCTGATAATGCCGTCGTTGATGGGCAGCCAGTCGATATTGGGAATGAGCAGCTGGCTGGGCAGGAGGCAGCACTCGTCTATCAGGGTGTCATCGGGCTCCGTTATGTGATTTTCCTCACGACCTGCATGGAAAACGAAGCAAGGAGAGAGAAGCAGCGTGATCCTCACATTTCTCATTTAGAGATCAGAACCGCCTGCCGTTTCCTCCTCCATCCGCCAACACAGCGCAGGAAACAATAAACCTGGCAGCTGTGCTCGCCCTCTGCAAACACCACAGACCCGCTCAAAGTCACTCCCCGCAATTACTCCTTTCACACGCGATCCACGTGAAGGAAGGATTCCTTTGTTCAGGGGAACCGGCACTTACAGCACAGCCAGAGCTTCGTCAGGAGCCTGAAGAGGAGGGACATGCTGTCCTGGGTGTCGGAGGTCGCGGTGTAGACGGGGAGGCAGCTCGGCTTCAGCAGCCCCCAGATGCGGATCACCACCATCAGCTCGCGGAACATGCCCAGGGCCGCCCCGTCGCGCAGGAAGCTGTGGCCTGGCCGCACCGGGGACCCCTGCGAGGGAGAGCCCGCTGCCGCCGAGCACCCGCTGCCGCTGAGCACCCGCCGCCCCGCTCTCGCACCCTGCGCTCCCAGCACTGCCCGGCCCGCGGCGCCGTGCCGAGGCTCCTCGGAGAGCCGAGCAAGCCGTGTGACCACCAACGCCCAGACGGGCACAGAAAGGAGCATTTCGCATTTCTGCTGTTTCTGACACTTCTCCCACGTCCCACGTGTTCGATGGGAGCACCGGGCTCGCGGGTGACCTGGCTAAAGCCACCCGAGCCCTGCACACGGGTGGTTTTTGCTCCTCTCGGCCCGCTGGCAGCACCCGCGCTCTCACCTGGTTAGGGAGGCTGGCCAGCAGGTAGAGCACAAAATCTCCCACCCACTGGATGAGCTGCTGCAGGGACTGCAACGTGGTCATCTCCAGGACAAACTCTTCTGTCTTCAGATTAATCATCACCTTGTCAATGTCTGAAACGGAAGCAAGACATCTCCAGGCTCAGGAAGATGCATCCAACCTTCACCCCCTCTCCCTGCAGTGTGAGGAGGGGTCACCCTCCTCCTCCTCCAACCCAGGGAGGTGCTATGAGAAGCCACACTTTGGATCGACCCTAAAAGGGGAAGGATCTGGTCCGAAACACTCGGAAGGCAGCGCCAGACGCTACGAGCGATTCCTACCTATATCCGTGATCTTGGAGCAGATCTCGGTGAGCCGGTCCCCGGGGCTCTTGTCCGGGGTGTTCAGGAAGTGGGGCCGCAGCAGCGATTTCAAGGTGCAGCTGATGGCGATCAGGAACAGCTTCGCGTGGTAGTCGCAGACGCGGGCGATGGTGCTGGAGGAGAGCTTGCAGAGAGACGCCTTCATGGCAACGATGCGCGTGGAGAGGACCTGAGTGACAGAGAGACGCCGGGAAGAATACAGAAGCAAAGGCAGAATTAGAATAAGCTCATTAAAGCAGCTGCTTTATTCTCTCCAGTTCTGCCACGAGAACGACAGGAACAGCGAATGCTGCTCCGTGCGCGTACAAGCGCTGTGGTTCCCAGAGCCGCTGCCACAAACAGGCGGTACCACCTCACCAGAAGCTTCCAACAGACCCGTTAACGTCAGCGAAGGCGAACGCCGCTTTAACGGGGGCTCCTCACCCCTCGAGCGCAGCGCTGGGGGCCGGCGCAGCCGGGCAGAGCCGCCCGTCTCCAAGGGCCACCCCCACGCCCAGGCAGCGAGAGCCGCGGAACCGACCTGCTGCAGGGCCGCGTTCTGGCGCATGTACTCCTCGTGCAGCTTCTCCACCAGGTTCTGGACCATGTTGGGCTGGACGTGGAGCAGGATGTCCCACCAGTCGTAGCCGGTCACCATGCAATACTCCAGCAGGAACAGCAAGTGGCGCAGGGACATGTTCATGTCCAGCACGTGGCCCATGGAGGGGGAGATGCGAAGCATGCTCAGCTGAGGGGAGGGTAGAAAGGGAAATCCGTGGATTGCAAACACTCCGCAAAGGGGCAACGCAACCCAGGGCCAACCACGGCTCGTCCCCGACCCAAGGATACAATCCCTGCAGTAACGGGACACGTCCCGTCTCGTTTAACATGGATCACACAGCCAGAAGGAACGTTCCCGGCGCTCTCCCGAGCGACCCACTGCCTCTCAGAGCAAGGGAGGGGCTGGATGAGAGGGCGGCACACGCGCTCCCCGCAGCAAAGGCCAGTACCTTCCCGTGATTATCAACGCCAGCCAAGGCCAGAGACGTCCAGGAGAGCTGCATGGCTTTGAAGTGGACCAGGGGCCCAGCAGTTCGCTGCCTTTTGATCGTCTGCTCGTCCACCGGGCGCTGGGAGGAGGAGCCGTAGAAGACGGCCATCATTTGCAAGGACAGGCGGTGAACGATGTGGACGCTGCCGTCGTGAAAAGCCAAAGCCAGACCTGGGGAGAGACGACAACTGAGGCCGTGCAAGAGCCTCCCCCAGGTACAGCCAAAGAAGCTGCTGCTGCTGGAAGCCCACGGGGCAGCAGACGGCCCCCGAGAGGCTGCGGGCTCAGAGGCACGTTCGTATCTTGAGGCCACATCGGCCTTTCTCAGAGATGTGCCTCTTCCCATGGAAATGACGTGGGACGGTTTGGAAGGTGCCACGTCTTTGAAAGTTTTCCTATCAGTGTTTCACACGGGTCGCTCTGAATTCTTACTTCAGCAACAGTTCAGAAGATGAAGAAGGTAAAGTTTTAGGCAGAAGCTTTAGGAGAAAGACAACAAAAACTCCTTACCCAATCCGGGGAAGAATTTGGTGTCATTCGCCACCTTCAGATCAGTGTTGGTCAGGGAGATTGGCAGCTTTGGCAGAGCCACAGCCGAAACCCGATCCAGGTCATTGGTGGCAGAAAGAATCCGCCATTTCAGTATCATGGGTGGCTTGTCTCCAACTTTGAAACATAAGTAAATAAGTGAGACATCTCTCCCCAAAGAGATCAGAAAATACCCCCCCAGTTTCTGCCCACGCTCCCCAGCTAAGTGGGATTACAGATCAAGCGCTGTTTGTTCACTCTGCCAGACCAGTAGATTTCCCTCTTATTTCCCTGTTTTTTTTCTGAACTGCACAAACAACAACTTGTTTTGCTAAATCTCTTTTGATGGAAGGCTCTGCTGGTGGTGATTAAAAAAAATCCTTACGCACAATAATCCTTCATATCTCACTGGAACAAACTGCATAATTTGATTTTGTTATATCTGAAATCAGGTGGAAAAACCACGCAGACCGGATAGCTCCACTAAACTGGCTTTGCTGCACCATCTTTTTCCTTTGGAAGGCTCGCTCGGTTCTCAGCAGGAAGCACAACACAGAAAATGTCTTTTATCGAGTGAGAGTAACAATCAAGCCACTTCCTGGAAACCAGCAATTTGTTGCCTAAGATGCAAACAGATGGAACAGAGCATGTGACTGAGAACACCTGAAAAATAAATACAGGATTCTGGATAATCCCACAGATGTGATAATGGATTTGAGAACCTGTCTTGCATTTTCACTGAGACCACGCTCCTGTTTCCAGAGTATCCAGTGTGGAAACTCACCCACAGGAGAGATTTGCTGGAAGATATTATTGACTGGCAAGCCCTCCTTCCGCAGAGACCAGCACTCCACGATGCTGCTGTTTTGGTTGGAGGCACAAAGCAACACCTGCAAAACAGAAACCCCCACTGCAACCACAGGCACAAACCTCCCAGCAGGGATGGACACTGTCTCATTTTCCAGCCCTCCCGCCCCTCCACTTCGAGGCTCCTTCTCCCAGGCAGTTTATACTCCAGGAGGGAAAAGCAGAGGATCCCATCAGCAGGCGGTGATGGCGAAGGCCCTGGTTCAGCCGGGAGGAGAGAGGCAGAGCTCTGCCAAGCGTTCTCACAGCCTGGGCCTCTCCACATCACAAGTGATCTCGCCTCTCGCACGCTGAGCCCCGCTGCTGCTCACACACACACAGGCTAAACACAAAGCAGCGGGCGGGACCTGAAGGGCCTTTGAAGGCAGAGCAGGCGCCAGCTCTCCACCAGGCTCTGTCCTAACCAGAGGAGAGAGAGAGGTCGGGCTCTGCTGAATCACTTCTCTTTCCAGAGCCGTATTATCAGTCCCCTGGCAAACAGAGTTAAGCTACTAAATTGAGTCACGCAGCTTGAGAGCTCGAAGCGTTCCGGAGAGCGGCTGCTTTGAAGCCGAGACCCAAAGATGAAAGATTTCACGGCCCAGAAGCTCCCGGGCAGCCCGGCAGAGCTCCCCTGACACTAGGGCCAGACCCAGAGCATAAACAAAGCGAAGCATCACCAGGCTAACGAAGGACGGGGCTTTTCAGGCTGTTCTCCCAGGAACTGGAGGGCCCAGCCGTTACACCCCCAGCCCTTTTAAGTGCAGCCGCCCCCACAGCGAGGCTGAACTATCAGCACTTCCAGGAACAGCAGCTAGAAACAAAGGGCACTGCGGGCCACGACCATTCACCTCTAGAACCATGCGGGGAAGCCAAAGGTGGAGCCAACAGGTATTTCCTCACTATTCACTTAACTCCCAGTTGCTTTAACACAGATGCTCACCTGCTCCGACATGTCCCGAGCAAGGAATTTGAGGTGAGTGATTGCTGGGTATTTGTCCTTGCGGGCAGGGTCGGTGGTGCAGCGCATGAAGAGGGAAGGCAGGATTTCGGTATCTATTTTGCACTTCTCATTCACCACGCTGACGCAGACTTTGTAGAACTGGACGGGGGAGGTGCTGCTGCCATCTGAGGTGGCCACCACGATGTTCCCCCCGCCAGTGAAGGCGACGTCGGCCAAGGCAACGCGACAGCGGAGGCGGCACAGGCTCTCCGTGGACGTCAGCACCTGCCCGTTGGGCTTGAGGAGAGAGACCGTCACCAGTCCGCTGATGGTCACAGCGATCCAGCCCTCCATGGGCTTCCCACCGAACAGCGTCAGCGACGGCGAGAACTTCACCCTGGAAAACTTCTCACCGAAGTTCGACGCTCCAGACTGCGAAGGAAGATCAACACCACAAAGACGCTCGCGCTCGATATCCGCAACGCGACCGTGGACCCCCCACCTGTGGGGACTGAACCTGGAAGACCAACCCCCCCTCTCCCTTTCTGGGGCCAAATCCAGCTCCGACACCAACCCGCTGCACGACCCTTTACGTCCCCGCCCTCGGGTTCTGCAGTGCTGAAGAGGGAAAGGCTTCTCTCTGTGGGACACCCTAAGAGTTAATGTTTAGAAAAACCCAAGTAGGTAACTTCTACTTGGCAGACTTGCTCTTTTTGACAGAATTTGACACGTTTCTAAACAAGCAGCTTATCTCCATACACATATGGCTCCTGTCCCCAAATCCCCGAATCAAACCTCAGGACCCTGAAAGCGTTTCTTCTGAATTACTACTGGTAGGCAAAGAAATGCTTTTATCTCCATTTTACAGCCAAGAGAATTGAAGCACCAGACTAAGAAAGACATATTTAAAGCGCTGAGAGAAACAAGGGACATCCAACCCCCGCTGACGTTCAGCAGGAACTAGGAATCTGACTTTTTGACTGGAAAAATTCCCCTGCTCGGCTCGCCCAAGGCCACGGAGGAAACCCAGAGCAGAGGAACACGACAGGGGTTTCCCAAGCCCGCGGCTACCGACCCGAGCCAGCCCTCGTGCCCGGACGCCTGCAGCGCTGGGACAAACCTTTTCCACGTGCAGCGCCAGCTTCACGCCGTTGTGCAGCCAGGACAGGGCCACGACCGGGTCCCCCTCCACCATACTGCCCACCGTGTTCTCCCAGCTGTTGGCCAAGTGGTCGGTCATGCTCCAGCACTTGATGTGCCCGTCCGCGTCTGCCGAGAGCAGCCTGGAGCCTACGACAACGGCACCTCGTAAAAACCAGGGGGTACAGCTCAAAAACCAACCAAGAAACCAAAGCACCCCTGCGTGGCTGGCACGGAGGCAGCCGATTCACGGACGCGCTCCCTCCCCACGAGGAACCGCGTACCGTCGTTTCAGGAACACGCCCGTCAACGGCGGGACGCGGGGCAACGAGAAGGGGCCCAAGCTCACCTGACTGATCCCACTCCAGGCAAGTGATGACTTCAGCATGGCCAGAGTTAACGGAGTAGACGTCCCACGGGTGCTCGGTGTCAATGATATGGACCATATGGGTGAGATCTGCGCGGAAGCAGAAGGGAATCACTGTCCCTCGTTCCCAGCTCCCCAGCTGGCATTTCTAAACCCACAGAGCCTCAGCTCATGCAGGGGAAGACATAAAATATTTTCCATCAAGCAGTTTTGGGAAGGGTAACAGCTGTGCGTGGCGACTCCAGCGAGGTACCAGACGCCAACGCAGAGCTTGGCTTGGTTTGGCAGAGTGAGAACCGCTGCCCAGCGAACAAAACTCATTAAATCTAAGGAATGGAAGGAAGAGCACAAGTTTCCTGTGTTGATTAGTGCAGGTGAGAGATTTGAGGGTGCAAGCGGAGCACAGGCCACCTGCCCCCGCAGCTCCTGATGGCAGGACCTGCCTAAAGGCCGTGTGAGGTTCCAGAGGCGTTCCCCGACCTCCCACAAGCGCGCTGTACCTTTTTCCTCCTCATTTTTGAGGTCCGTGGTGAAAGCGATGAGGTTCCGGCAGGACCACGCGCACACCAAGGGGATGGAAGGGCAGTGGTTGCTTTTCGGCTTTTTCTCCCACTCGCAGACATACGCCAAGTCCATCGCGCCGCCGGCCCCGGGGCCCCGCAGAGAGGGAAGCGGCGCTCGCTCCTCCCTGGAAGCAGGAAACCGCCGGTTGCGGAAGGTGCCGCCGCAGGCAGAGGCCCGGTTCCACCGGGTCCGCACCGAGACCGGCCCAGGCCCCGCCGCGCCTCAACCCCCGGCACCGGGGCGGGAAAAGGGCATCAGCGCCCGCTCCCGAGGCGCAGCCGGGGGCCCCGGGGGTCGGTGGGGGTGTGTGGGTGTGCGGAGGGGGGCGCGCAGCCCCCCAGGCCGCGGGTGGGGACAAGCCCCGGAGCCCCTCACGGCGGGGGGCAGCCGGGACTGCCGCAGGGCTGAGGCGAGGGGAGGCTGCCCGCCGGGGTACCGGCCCCTCGGCGGGTGGCGGAGGGTACGGGCCCCTCACAGGAGGCGAGGGGGGGTGGGGTGGGGGGGGTGTCACACCGGGGCGGGAGCGGCCGCACTCACCGGGCCCCGCCGCGCGCGAGGACCCCGCCCCGCCCCGCGCGCGCTCAGGCACCGCCGCGGACAGCCCGGGCCGGAGGCCCCTCAGCGCCGGGAGGGGGAGGAAGCGCCAATCAGCGGCTGTAATTTGCATGGACGCGTCCCCAGAACCCCCCGGGGCAGAAACAGCAATGTAACCTTCGGGTTTGGGCGATTTTTGTGAAGTCGAAGCAGATGAGTGTTTAGGGAGGGTGTAGAAAAATCCGGGAGAGGACGTAGGGCACTTATACGCGCACAACGGCGCTCACCCTGTTCTGAATGGGTCTAAATCCTGGAACCTTAAATACCGCCGCGGGCACGGGACGGTTCGTGCTCGCTTCGGCAGCACATATACTAAAATTGGAACGATACAGAGAAGATTAGCATGGCCCCTGCGCAAGGATGACACGCAAATTCGTGAAGCGTTCCATATTTTTGCATCCGGCCCACACCCACCTTTTGCGGGCGGTACCAGAATCTCCCCCCGCGACCCCCGCCCGGCCCCCCCGTGCCCCCCCCCCCGCACAGACACAGCCGCAGCCTGGGAGCACCGTGGTTTATTGTTCCTGGAGCCACACAAGCGAACGAGGCGGGGACAGCCCCGGTGCGTGGGGACAGCCTGGGGGGCCCCTCGGTGCAGAGCCCGCAGCCCCCAGCAGGCACCCGGGGACAGGGGGGTGCTGCCGCAACGGGCACAGACAGGGGCCGGGGAGGGTCCCTGCGCAGCCCCGGCAGCGTCACCCCCAGGGCTCCTCAGTGGCGGACGGACCCTGCGAGCAGCCCTGGGCACGTGTCAGGGACACAAGGGACAAGGGGAGACCCACAACCTGCCCCCCCTGCCCCCAGCAGGAGCGCAGGACACACACACACATCAATATATACACACGCAATAAAAAACAGCCTATATTACACTTAAAAACAGCCCGGCGCCCCATGGTGCAGCGGGCCCGCGAGGCAGGGAACAGGGCGCTGCCGACACCAGCGGGGCTGGGGGCTCCTCAGCCGAGGGGGCGCAGGGGCTGAGCACCCCCCACTGTGAAACGCCCCGCGCGGGGCGCAGGGCCGGGGGTGCTGGGCAAAGCGCCGCCCCCGAGGCTCTTCCGCTCGCTCAGCGTTTGCTCAGCAGCCGCGAGGAGCTGTTTCACCACAGAAAAATCTGGGCCAAAATCACCCCAGGAGCGTCAGCGCCAGAGGTGGGTTTGGCTCAGCACGATTATTTTTTAAAAGCACCTGGGCTATAAATAGAAACACAAAAGAGTTCCGGGGAGAGCAGCTCCGGCCGGGAAGCAGCACTGCACCCCGGGAACGGGGCGAGCAGGGCCGAGCGGCCTCACGCCCGGGGGGATCCGGCAGCCCCCAGCGCGGCACCATCGAACCTCTGCGCCTGGAGGAGGGGAGGGACGAGCCCCTCGAGGACGGCACCGGGCCGGGGGAGCTGCTCTGCGCCGCACCCCGCTCGGGCGAGGGGGGCAGCGGGCCGGGGGAGGCCGGGAGCAGAGGGCGAAGCCTTCGGCGCACCAAGCGAGGGGCAGGGCGGCCCCCGGGGGCATCAGCTCCTCTGCCCCAGGTAGTCTGAGAGCAGGAGCTCGGGGGGCAGGAAGACACGGTGTTTGTTGCTCACTTTCATCTGCCGTTTCCCTTCGATGTCCGAACCTGGGGGCGAGAGGGACAGTTAGCACGCCCCTGTTCCCCCCCCGGGGGTCCCAAACACGGCGTTCCCAGCCCAGCCACCTCCCCAACTCCCCACATCTCGTAGCGAGCACAGACTCCCCCCGCTCTGCAGAGAAGGCGACTGTCCCCCCCATCCCCAGCCGCCTCCGTGCGTCCCCGCCGGCACCACGGGCTCCACATCATTAGTGCGCTCACGCTGTTTTCCACAAGCAGCTGCTCATGAAACGCTCAGCAGTGGAGACTCCACAGGGACCGAGCCCGGTGCCTCCTCCCCTGCCTTGGCAACAAGACCTCCCGGGGAGGCCACGGGCAGGGCGCAGGCATGGTTATCTGTGAGCCGCAGCGCGAGGTGGGGAGAGAGGAGGGAGGGAGGGAGGAAGAGGCTGAGCTGGAGAGGAGAGATAGTGATGAAGAGAAGGAAAAAACAAAAAACAACCCCCCAAACAAACAAGCAAACAGGAGGCTCTTACTGGCAGAGATGAGGTCCATGTACTGGCAGAGCGCGTGGAGCAGGAGTCGCTCGAAGCTGGGGGAGACGGGGGACGGGTTAGAGCCGACGCGTCTCAGACCTGCGTCCCCTGGGCGCTGCCCTGCCCTCGTCCCTCCCGCGCACCCGCGGGTCAGCCACAAAGTGTCACAAGCCCCCGTGCGGGGACCCCCCGGCGCATCCCTCACTTGCGGGCTCCGCAGGGGCCAGACCGGTCGAATGTCCCAGGCCCGAGCCTGGCCGACGGGAGGGCGGGGGGCTCCTCTGCCCCCAGAGCCCCCCTGCAGCCTGGAGCGGTGACAGCCCGCAGAGCCTGAGGCGGGGAAATACCTGTTGTCCATCAGCGCTGTGTAGACGGAGTGAGGGGTGACAGAGAAGAAGGCCAGCAGCTCCTCCTCCAGGCCCTCCAGCGTGCCCTGCCAGGGGAAGGGGGTGTCAGCAGGCGGGGAGCGGCGGCCAGACCCTGCTCGGACCCCGCGGAGCAGGCGAGCGAGGAGCCAGCGCTCGCCGCGTGTGCCCCAACGTGGGCACAGCCCCCTGCCCCACACAGCCCCGCGCCGCCTTTCCCCTTCGAGGAGCTGCTGCCCCAGCCGGGGCCAGGCAGAGCCGCGGGCTCTTTGGGAACGCAACCGCCTTCCTCCGCCGCCTCTGCACGGCCCCTGCGCGACGGGGCCTCCGACTCCCGAGTAGTTGCCACCAGCGGCTCCCAGGCAAGTCACCTGGATGCCAGATGGCAGGAAGGCACAAGGAAAGGAGACATCTCCCCTCTCCAGCCCCCGAGGCGGGGAAGAATCCGGCCCCTGCCCGCTCGGTGCTCTGCGAGCCAAAGCATCGTCCCCCGCGCTCAGAGCGGCGGCCGCCAGGGCAGCCTCGTGCTTGGCATCTCCCTTTCTCACGACAGTTAAAGACCAGCTCGACGCAGCTCCCCGGAGCACCCCGACCCCAGAGACAAACAGCAGAAGCAAGTCTCACTTGAGAACAAATTGAGCAGAAGCCAGCGGGCAGGAGGAGCTGAGGCTGCTTTTAGAGACTCTAATTAGAGCAAGGAAAACAAACAGAGCAGGAAAACAGCCCCATTGACAAGAGGGAGCAGGGAGCCAGGCACCCCCGGGGCGCAAGGGGCCACGCGTGGCGGCTCGGCTCCCCCAGCCAGGCGGCACGAGGCCTCGCTTGCCTCTCCTCTCAGGCTTAACTGTCTGCTCAGCAGTTTATGCAGTTTTACCCCTTCCAAAACGCATCTGAGTTTGTCCAAACAGCCTTGTGTGGACCACTCTGAAGACCCCAAAGGCTCTACTGCTGCCCCTGTGGGTGAACACGCTGGGCTTCGCCCGTCACCTGCTGCTCATCGAGCGGAGACTGGGAAACAACCACACAAAAATGTCCTGTAACTACCAGAAAAATCTGAACTGAGCCAGGAAAACGCTTCTGCACAGGGAGCTGAATGTCTGTTTGCAATCAGCCACCGCTGCAGAGGTCATACGAGAACCGCAGCACGTTCCCCAGGAGCTCATCAGAAATTCAGCCCTTGGCCGGCTCAGCACCCCCGCGCTGGGTCAGGGGACGCGGCCCCGTTCGGAGCAGCCCGTGGGGCACCGGCAGCCGCAGCCCTGCCCGCCCCAGCCCCGCGGCCCCCGGCTCACCATGGGGATCCTGCCCCGCTTCAGGGTGGAGCGCAGGCGGCGGCTGATGCGCTGGAAGCACTCCTCGGGCGTGTAGGCAGCGTGCTCTGGAGCTGGCGGAGAGAGGACAGGCGGGACTTGGACACGGCTCATCCCCCGCGCCCGCGGGACGGCTCCGGCCGCAGCCGCACGGCATCGCCTCTGGGAAGGGGCCCAACGCCCCCCCCTCACCCTGGAGCACCCCAGCCGGCCCCCTCCTTCGATCCTGGATCTGTGCAGTCACCCATTGACCAGCAACACCCCTCCCAGCCCAGGAGCGTTTGGAGGGTGCTGAGGTTCGGGGGGCAGCCGCTGTGCCCGTCGCCCCAGCCCCTCCCGCGTCCATGGGGGGTCTGCTGGGCATAAACCCCCCAGCTCTGCCCCGCTGCGGCGCCCGAGGGGGCGGCTCAGCCATGCCCTGGCCCCGCAGCGAGCGGATGTTGCAGGGAGCAGGATGCAGCCCTCGGGGAAGAGAGCCCTTCCCAGAACATGTGCAAGGGAGGAAAGGGAGAGGCCCTCCCCACCCAGCGCCCCCTCCCAGCACCTTTCCACTTGTCTTCGTTCTTTGCGGGCAGCTTCCTCTTGTGCTTCTTCCTGGCCTCCTCCTCCAGGTAGAGCAGGACTCGCTCTTGCTCTTCTCCCGACCGGTTCATGAAGTCGTTCCAGATCTGACAACAGAAGCCACCAGCCCCCACTGCAGAGGCCTCCAGGGAGCACCCGGCGGTGCAGGGGCACCCCGTGAGCCTCCTCCTCACCCACCCGTGCCCAGGGACGGCCCAGGCAGAGCAGGGACGGCAGCTCGGAGAAGGGAAGGGACGGGGCTGGGCAGAGCCGAGGCAGCCAGGAGCCGCAGCCATGACGACCCTTCTCCCAGCCTCTCCAGCTCCTGATTGTCCACTATAGCTTGTACCAACTAATTTGGGAGGAGATGCAGATTTAACACTCGGAGCCAACACACAAAGGTGGTTTTTTAACGGTTACTGGGAGTCCAAGCGCTGACACTACAGCCCATCCGTGCAATCCAGCCTCAAACCCAGGTCTACATCGGGCTCCCTAAGCCTGGCTTGAGCGAGAGAAGAGCTCTGCAGAGCCAAGAGCGCACGCACGGCGCGGGCAGGTCGCTCTGCAGCCAGAGCCCTGAGCATCACGCTGGGGAGAAGCCGAGTTTCAAAACGCCCGGTTACAGAGCCAGCACCGCAACACCGGCGTGAGGCAAGAGGCGTTTGGCAAGGGGCCTGTCCGGGGGGAAGCGCTGCAGCTCACCCGGCGTCCAGCGCCCCGTGGGTGCAACGCTGGGGCACGCGCAGGGCTCCGGGCGCTGCCAGGGGCGGCAGCAGCCCCGCTGAGCAAGACCTGGGTCTCACACTGTGCAGACCCTCCGTCTGCCCGGAGATCCCCTGCCCCACAGGCTGCAGGACCAGGGGCCCCGGGAGCTGAGCTCCCCCTGTGGGCACCGGGCGCGCAGATACCAGCCCGAGGCCAACACGGGGCAGGAGCTGCAGCTCAGGCCGGGGAGGCAGAGGGCTCCCGGGCTCAGAGGAACGAGGTACGGACAGCACGTGCTGCCAGAACTGCGGGTGCCGTGCCAGGGCCCCCCCGTGAGCCCCGGGCAGGCGGGCGGCTGCGCCTACCTCCACGTAGGTCTCGTTGTTACAGGCCTCGGCGAAGATGCTCGGGGTGGCGGAGTGGGCGAGCTCTCCCTCGTCGCTCCCGCACTCGTCGCGCTCCAGAAGCGTCATCAGGTAGCGAGCTGGGGGGAAGAGCAAAGGCCCTGAGAGGGGAGGCAGAGCCTCCGGAGAGGCCCTGCGCCCCCAGCTCCCCCCGCAGCACAGGGTTTAGGGGCAGCAGCTGCCTGAGCTGGGAAGGAGACCCAGCGTGGGGAGAGCCGGCGCTCGGAGCCCGCCCCGGGCCCTTACTGTTCTCCAGCCGCTGGAGGCTCTTGCGGCCCTTGGCGCGGGGGATGAGGTCGGAGTTGCGGATGGCCTTGTTGATGTAATACTGCTTGCGCTTGGAGGGGGAGAACCTCTTGGACGGGGAGTCCTCCAGCGGGGGCAGGCAGTCCTCGATCCTCCTGCAGGGACCCAGGGCAGAGGGGACTGAGCCCAGCAGAGACCCCCAGGACGGCTCGAGCAGCACGGGGACAGGGAGCTGCTCGGGGAGAGCCCGCGGCGGGGACGGGAGGCAGAGCACCGTCAGCAATCAGGGTCAGTGCAACGGGCGCCGCAGGCTCCTCCGCGGGGCCCTGCGCCCTCTGTCACGCTGACAGCCCCACGGCGCGCTGCCGAGCCACGGCTTGCTCCAAGGGCTCCGGCTAAGGCAGCCGGACGTTCTGGGTAATTAACTCCACCAGCACGCAAGGCAAAACGAAGGGATTAATTTGTGTGGAAGCAGAGGCTGGGGAGGGACCTGGATGGGCCCCACGCAGCCAGACACCCGCTGCACCCCATGTTTTCCATCACCCATCCGGAGCGTGCTGAACCACCGGCGCCGTCGGGCCACGCGGCCTCTGCGGCCATCGGCAACGGGCCCCCCGCCGGCCAGCGACAGCTGCCATGACCCCGCCCTGGCCACGGAATTACGGGCTGGGCCAGCTCTTCCCTCCAGACCATTACGCTGCTGCGGCTGTTCCCCACCACCCCCCAGTGCCGGCCGCTCCCCTGCCCCAGCAAGGGCTGATTTCGCTGGTTCTCCGTCCTCTGGGGACACGGCGGCGGGACAGACACCGGCCACCCCGGAGCGGGCAGCGAGCTGGAGCCTTCGCTGCCGTAAAGCTACAGCCCCCGGGAGGAAGACGGCGCCGCTCCCGGGTACACCCAAAGGTGTTTGGCTTTTGACGGTCAGGGCATTAGACATGGGTACAGTTTAGGAACAACCATAAAACTTAGATGATTTCACGAGAAAGTTAAACCAAGGGATGAGCAAGAAGCTCACTGGGCATTTAACACAACCGCTCTGGTTTCAAAGTTCACTAAAACTCTGCCAAAGACAGGAAGTTTCACTATCTTCTCGCTTGTTCTTTGCCCACTCGCGTCGCAGCTTCCCCTCCGGTTTGTGCGGGTTTCCTTCAGTGCAGCAGAAGGTGGTCGAGAAAACCAACCGCACCAAAACAAACCACCCCCACGCGCCGGCACGGGCAGGGCTGGGAGGGGAGCGGCGAGGCTGCCACGGCTGCCTGCTGCCGCACCGCGGGCTCGGCCCTTCCACGGGGCCCTGCCCCAGCCATGCATGGCTGTCCCTGCCGTGTCCCTGCCGTGTCCCCGCCGTTCCAGCACCTGGGGCTCAGGGGGGACCCAGCACCGCAATCAGGCGCCGGCACAACCGTCCTCAGCAGCCAGGGCAGAGCGCGTTGTGCCGCCCGATTACGGCCCGCCAGCCCGGGAAGGCAGCCAGCTGCTTACCCACACCAAAGCCTTGATTTTTTTTTTTTCCCTTCCCCTGGATGGGGTCAGTGACGGGGCCTCTGCTGCTGAGGGGGGCAGGGAACAATCTGTCCCCCTTCCAGCTGGAGAGAAAGCAGTGGCAGGGGTGGCCTTGGAAGAAATAAAAGGGATGCACGTCGTATCCCGGCAATGACTAACAGGCGGGTGGGGAGCTGTAACCCAAGCTGCAAACAGAGAATGACCAGGGCTCGCAGATCAAGTTTTGATACAAAGGTGGTTAAAAAAAATAAATAAATAGAGGGAGTCACCTTACTGCCGGCCCCAGTTTGGAGGTTTGAGTACAAGACGGAGCTTGCAGCTCGAGCCTGGCACTACCAGGGGCTGCACCACAGAAAAAGCCCTTCAGAGAGGAGCCCGAGGCAACTCGCAGTGAATATTTACCCTGTTCTTAGGGACAGGGGAGCCCTAACTCTGGGCAGTGGGACAACAAGAAGGGCTCATCCTCCAGCCTCCGCCGGAGGGGGGAAAGAAGACGTTAAAAATAGCCGTGCAAGTGTCACCAGGGCGGGAGCACCCCTAGAGCTGCCGGGACCCCCCGGCCCAGCCCTCCCCTGCCCCGCACCCAGGCGCAGCCCCAGCTCCTCGGCAGCAGCGGGGTGGCTGAGCCGCACGCGCCTCCCGCTCCCCGAGGCCTCCGGGGCCATTTGTGGCGGTGCCGAGGTTGCCCGACGCGTGCTGGCGGGCTGGCACCCCGCCTCGGCCGCTTGGCACGGCCGCCTCCGCCCGCCGGCGCTCGGCAGGGCCGCGGGGCTCGTTCCCGAGCCGGGAGGCTCCCAGGGGACGGTGACCTTAAGGCCTGTGCCAGCAGAGCCGGGCTGCGCCGGGCGCCCGGCCAGGAGCCAGCAGCCGCTCTCGGACGAGCTCCACGTTCAGTCCCTTATCGGTAACCTCAGCCCGGGGATCCCACAGCCCGGCCGCCGCCGAGCTCCTTCCCGGGGAACCGGGGCAAACACCGACCCCGCGGAGAGGAGCTCGGCAGCTCCGGGGCCGCCGCAGGGAGAGTTCAGCGGCTTCTCCTCTCCAGGCAAGAAACAAGAAGCTCCTTGTTCCCCACCGGGAGATTTTCACCCGGTTCCTGTCGATCATTCCACGAGCTGGACCCGGCCCCGACGCTCCCCCCGCTGCCAGGCGGGGCTGCGGCGCCCGGGGAGGGAAAATCCGGCGGGGTAGCCCCGTCCCGGGGCCTCCGTCACCCGGCGCAGAGGCCGAGTGACCCCGGGCCCGCCGAGGGACCCGGGCCCGGCTGCCCCACGGCACATCGCCTCCCACCCCCGGTGTCCCCGGGGAGTCCCGTGACCTCCCGCGGGGCAAACGCTAATCAGCCCCTTATCCTCATCGCGGCCTCCTGCCCCTGACACCTCCGCCCCCGGCTCCAGGCGCGTTCCTGGGGAAAAAGCTCTCCCGGCGGCCGCGGGGGGAACCGGCAGGGGCTGGAGCGGAGCAGGGACGGAGCCGCGGCCGCGCTGACAGCCCGGAGAGCGGAGGCCGCAGCCGGGCCCGCGGCAGCCCCTCGCGGGCGGGCCCCAGCCGCCCCCGGCGCGCCCGGCCCCGGACTCACGGGTAGGGCTCCTCCGGGCCCGCGCCGCCCCGCAGCACCACCATGGCCCGCTCGGCCCGGCACAGGCGGCCCCGGGACCGCCGCGGCCCCGCGCCTCCCGCAGGAAGTGGCGTCGGAGGGGCGGGGCCGCAGGGAGCCACGCCCCGGGGCGTCGCCAGGCGCGGTCACGGTGGGGGGGGTGCGGGGAGAGCCCGTAGCACCGGGGCTCGGCGGCTGCCGGGGCTGTGGCCCCTTTAAATCCCCCCCCGCGCCGCTCCCGCTGTCACGGGGCTCTTAAAGGGGCCGCGCTCCGCACGGCTGCGTGTCCCCGCCCGGCCGCGGGGCGGCGCTGCGGCTGCGCTCCCGGCCGGCCCCGCGGCCCCGCGCGCGCTGCATTTGCATGCGGCGGCGGCAACGGGCCAATGGGGAGGCGGGGCGGGGCGGGCGCGGAGGACCAATGGCGGCGCGGGGCGGGGCGGCGCGGGCGCGGCGGGCCAATGGCGGCGCGGGGCGGGGCGGCTCCGGGCCCCGCCGCCCGCCCGCGGGGAGAGCAGCCACCGTGCGGGCACCGAGCGCACCCCGGCCCCGCCGCAGCCCGAGCCCCGGGGGCCGCGGCTGCTATGCGGCTTCGCGGCGCACGGCCTCCACTGGGTAAGCGGGGACGCGCCGCCGCACCGGCCTGGCGCGCGGTACCGGGATTTCCCCCCCGCCGCCCTCCTCCCGCCGTGGCCGGTACCGGGGGCCGGGGTCTCCCCCCGCGCTCGGGGACTGGGCGGGACCGGGGCCGCGTACCGGGCGCGTCCCCTGGGCGGGCTGGGACCCCCGCGGACGGTTGTTGGGCGGCAGCGGCGCGTCCCCTCCCCCCCGCGGCCGGTTACCGGCCGCTTCCCCTGCGCGGGGCCGGCGCTTCCCCCCCTCGCCCCGCGCTCCCGCGGCCGCTCCCGGCCGGCACCGCCCCCGCGCCTGGCCCGGGCCCTCCGCGCCCTGCGGGCGTTGCTGTCCCGGCCGGTTAGAGCCCCCCGCGCCCCGCCCCGCCCGGCGGGCAGATGGGACGGGGCCGCTGCCGCCGCACTCTGCCCCCGGCCGGGGCAGCCTCAGGCCCGCGGCCGGAGGAGGGGGTCGGGGCCGGGCTCCGCGCCGGCCGGGAGCTGCTGGCCCAGCCCGGCCTCGTCTCCCCATGCCGGGGGTGGCCGTTCACCCCGCGGTTCGCGGGGCCGGGCCCCGCCGCCCCCGTCCCCGGTTTCAGCTGGGGGCCGCTGGCCCCGACGCTGGGCGAGGTGCAGTCGGTGCCGCCGGGAGCGGGGCCGGGGCCGGGCTCAGCCCTGGGGACCAGCCCCCTGCTCGCCCTGGGGGTCCCTCCCGCGGCCCCCGAGCCCTGTCTGTCCCCCGGGACGGGCACCCGCCGCGCCCGGGCTCCCCGTCCTCCTCCTCCCCCCTTCGACCTCCGCGCCGCCCTCGCAGCCCCCTCCCAGGCGGAGCCGTGACCCCCCCGGGGGTCGGGGGGCAGCGGGTGGGGGTGTCCGGCTGTGGCCAGGCCTGGCGTCGGTGGCACAAAGGCCCCATCCGTCACACCCCCGCCGCGTATTTTTAGCCCGGCGTCGCCGCCGCCGCTCTCGAGCACCTGCCCCGCGGGACGCGGGTGCCGCTGTCGGAATCCCCCGGTGCCGCCCGGCACCGCCCGCGCATGGGGGGGACACCGGCCCCGCGCGGCCGGGAGGGACAAAGGGGCACGGCTCAAGGTCACCGCGGCCGCCGGGCCGGGGTGCCACGGTCCCCTGGCTCCGGCTTCGCCGCCCGGCAGGCTCCGGCCGCGCTTGGGCTCCGGTTGTCCGCAGGGACGTGGCAGCGCGGCCACGGCCCGGGGTGCCAGAGGAGGCAGCTCCGCTCCCGGCTCTGGCCGCGCCGGTGCCGGCACTGAGTGATTTGGCGACTCGTGGCGAGGCAGAGCGGTGGCGGCGGCATGGGGCCGGGGGAGCACGTGCCCGGGAGGAGGCTCGCTCCGGTTTCGCTCGTGGCTCTCGCAGGCACAAGGGCCGGAGTTCAGGGGGGAGCGCAGCCACGGCCGGCGAGGGGGGTCCCTGCCCCAACACCTCCCCAACACCTCCCTGGCTCCGCGCGGGCGAGATGGAGACGGCCGGGGGGGGGGAACTGAGGCACGGGCAGAGGCTGGGCAGTGCCCGAGTGTCCTGGGAGGCGGCAGCGGTGGCCGGGGCGCAGCCGGTAGCCCGGAGCTCCCGCGGTGGCGGCGCCTTCGTAGCGTGAGCCGAGCGCGGCAGGGCTGGGAGCGGATGCGGCCGCCGCCGCAGCGAGGCGCGGGGGAAGCGGCCACGGCCCGGCCGCCCAGTCGCGCTGGAAGCGGGTTCCCCTTTCCAGAACTCGCGGGATCGCGCCGGAGCTGCCGGCCCCGCGTGCTGCCCCTGCCCTGCCCCCGCAGCCCCCACCAGCCCCGGCTCCAGCCCTGGCTCGGGCCCTGCCGGGGTCCTGGGTCCCGGGGTGCACGCGGGCAGCAGGACCGGGGCGATCGATGCCCGTACGTGGCGTGACCGCGGTGGCACCGCGGCGAGCTCCCTCCCTGCCCTCGGCACAGGCGAGGTCACACCGACGTTGCCCGGGGCCAGCTGCGCCGCGGCTCGGGGGGGATCCAGGCCGGGGTGCCGGGGCGTGGGGGTGTCATGGGGCCCAGCCACGATGTGCCGGTTTCTCCGGGGCGTGCCGGCGGGGTGGAGCAGAGTCGAGCCGCTCGCAGCCCCACGTCACGCCGGAGGACCCGCAGCCCCCGGGGAAGGGGAGAAGTGCGGGGGCTCGGGGGGGGCGGCCGGCAGAGCCTGTTTGCCGGGGTTTCGAGGAGCAAGGCTCTGCCTGCCCGTCCCGCAGGAGGCTGCCCTGGGGACACGCGGGTCCCCCCATGCTGTGGGACCCCGCTGGGCGAGGGGCCCCCATGCCATGCAGTGCGGATCCCGGTGCCACTCGCGCCCCGGCGCTGGCCTGGCAGCTGCCTGCTCCTGCCCCCACCACAGCCCAGTGCTCCCCGCGTGTCCCCGGTGTCCCCGAGTGGGGATGTGCCCTGTTCCCCGTGGGGGACGTGTCGGATGGCCCCCCCAGCGCCCTCCCTGCGGGTGTTATCTGCAGGCGCTGGTATCCCGGTATCCGCTGCCTGCAGGGCCAGGCAGGGCTATCTGGTCCGGCAGGCCCCTTCCCCCTCAGCAGCAGGGCTCGGCCTCCCTATCTCATTAGCTCGAGATTAATGAGGCTCCTGCACTGTCTTTAACTCCTTCCTGCTCGCCAGCGCCTGCCAGCAGCTCCGCTGACCCTCCTCTGCTTCTCCCGGCAGGTTTGCGCCCACGCCTGCCGGAAGCCGAGCCAGCCGAGGACTAGGGACGCCTGGCCCCGAGCAGGGGGACGCCGCGTTGACCCCGAGGCTGCCGCCCCCCCAGAAGGTGCCCGGCGAGGGAGGGGGCGATGTGCCGGGCTGCCGCCGCTGCCTGTTGAGCCCGCGGAGGTTTCGGCGCCTGCCGGCAGCAGCACCCCGATCCCGACGAGCGGCCCCGTGCCCGCGGCTCCCGCCAGAGCCCTCGAGAGAAGGAGACGTCGGGGCAAGGCTGAGGGGGGCCGGGGGCCACGTCCCTCTGCCCTGACACCCCGACAGCGCTGCGGACCCGCCACTGCCCTCGCCCCCCCCAGGCCTGGGCTGCCCCCCCGCCCCGGTGCTGCCCGGCCTTGGCCTCCGGCCCCGCTGGAGCGCGGCAGCCTGCCGGGCGCTGCCCCCCACCCCTCCCGGGCGCTGCCCCCCGGGTGCATCGCCCCCCACCCCCCCGGGGACCCGCCGTCCTCTGGCAGAGCCATGAAGCTGCAGGCGGTGATGGAAAACCTGCAGCGGCAGCAGCGCGCGCGGCTGCAGCAGGCGCTGGAAGCGCGGCAGCAGGAGCAGCAGCAGCAGCAGCAACGCTCCACGCCCCCCCCGGCGCAGCCCCCGCCGGCCCCGGGGCAGCCCCCCGCCAGCACCCCGGCCCGGGCCCGTGGCCAGGACCCAGCCCCGGCGCCCTCGGAGGAGGGAGCGGAGCCCGAGAGCGCGCACATCCAGCGGGCGCAGATGGCCGCCCTGGCCGCCATGAGGGCCGCGGCCGCCGGCCTCAGCCACTCGTCCAGCCCGGGGCTGTCGGACGAGAGTCAGGCTTCGGAGGAGGAGGAGGAGGAGGAGGAGCGTGGCGAGGAGGAGGAAGAGGATGGCGGGTACCAGCAGGAGATGGGCTCTGAGGAGGAGGAGGATCTGTGAGTATACGCTTGCCCGGAGTAGCAGCAATTAGGGGTCCGGGGAAGGGGCAGGGATGTGGCCCAGCCCCGGCAGGTTTTGGCGTGGCCGGCTGCGGCCTCTGGCTTCCCTTCGGAGGCTGCTGGGGCTGTGCCGGGGGGCCGGGAGCTTCCTGCAGCTCGGGGCGGGGAGGTGGGTCAGCGCCAGCGGCATGTCCCGGGGCAGGAGTTGCTGAGAGGAGCGCCTCGGCTCGGCAGCCGTGATTCCTTGTGCCGGGCTGGCGCGGGGTGACATTTCATCTCTGCCCGGGAGCCACGTGGGGCAGCGACAGGATCCTGTCCTGGCTTTAAATTATGCAGAGCCCTCGCGGCTGCCTCCTCCCAGCCCGCGTCCTCTCCAGGGCAGGGAACAGGCTGGGAGCCATCTGGCAGAGCTCTGCTCCCCAGGAGCTGCTGTCCCGGGACGCCCACGGTGCCCCAGGGGGCTGCCACCCGCCAGCGGGGCTGCGCCGGGGCTTCGCCGCCTTCCCCATGTGCCCCGTGGCTGTGGGGTGGGCTGTGGGGCTCGGGGGTGGGGGGGGCTCATGGAAACGTGCCCCCACCTGGAGGGACGGGATCTGGCCTGCGGGGCAGGGGGAGAGGGGTCGGGTTGGGGGGGCCAGACCCCCACCTCGTGCAGGTGCAAATCTCTGCTCTCCCCCGCTCTAGGAAGGGCAAGTGGGATGAAGACGACTTTGAAGAGGACCTGGGCGAGGAGGAGGAGGAAGAGGAAGAAGAGGAGGAGGAGGATGAGGAAGACTATGAGGAAGAAGAAGACATGGGAGAGGAAGGGCTCAGCTCGGCAGAGGCGGTGCGGGCGGGCGCGGGATCCCTGCTGCTCCGCAAGCCCCCGGCCCCCCAGCACTACCGGGGCGAGCCGCAGCGGCTGCCGGGCGGGCAGGAGCGGGGCCCCTCCGGACTGGGCCACGCGCAGCCCCCGCCGCCGGCGCCCGACCACGGCGACTGGACCTACGAGGAGCAGTTCAAGCAAGTAAGCGCCCGCCGAGACACGCGTGCCCCCGCCGTGCCCCCGCCGTGCCCGTCCCTCCCCTGCTCCTCGGCTCGGCGAGATGCCTCCGGCAGCGCCGCCCCCAGCAGCCTTGTTCTCAGATGGAGCTGCCGCTGAGAACGCGTGGGATTTCTGCGGGGTTTCGGTGCTCGGGCTCAGCCTCGCCCTCTCCCCTGTCGCTTTGGTCGGTGGCTCTGGTGGGATCCTGTGTCCCAGTTGGCGCCGTGGCCCGGCCCGGCGCAGGCAGCGTGATGGGGTTTGCCGCAGGGACCTGGGGGGGTTCTTGCTGAAAATGATGGAAAAGAACACCCCAAACTTGCAGTTCTGAAGGGATTCATGTTTCTCCTCTCCTCCACCCTCCCCAAGCCGTTCAGTCAGGACCTGGCTTGCTCCCTGTCACCGTGGAGGTGATGCCCGGCACATGGCTCCGGCCTTGCGGGTGTTTGGGGGCAGAGCTGCCCCCCTGCCGCTGCCAAAATGCTGCTGAGGAGTGAAACGGGGGAGGAAGCGCCGCGGCTGCCCCTCTGCTGCCCTCCCCGCGCCGGCTGAGCCGGCCTGGCAGGAGGCAGGCACGCTCCGCTCTCTCCCGGCGCTGGAGCTCCCTGCGCCCCGCTTTCGGCTAATAGAAGGAAATGTGCTGCGAGCTGGGGCTCCCCGGGGGCTGCCCGGTGCCTTTGATGTGTGTGTTTAAATACATCTGAGTTTAGGGCTGGGGGAAGGGACGGGAGCCAACAGCAGCAGATGGGACCCAGATGGGGCGGCCGGGGCACAGTGGCCTTTCGGGAGGGATGCGGCGGCCCAAAGGGGAAGGGGCAGGGGCTGTTGCGTCCCTCCCAAAAGGGGGAAGGAGCTGCTGGGATCTGCCGGCACGTCTGGGTGCGGGCAGCCTCGCGACGGGGCTGGCAGGGAAAGTACAAGCCAGCACGGAGCGTGCGGTGCCCTCCCCGGCGCGCTCCTGCCGGGCTGCGGGGATGCTTCTGCCCCGCGTGTCGCTCGTGCCGCTGCACCCACGCCGCCTCCGCTTCTTGTGGTTTCTCTTTTTTTGTGCTTCCTGCCGTCGGGGTGCGAGGGGCTGGGGATGTGATCTTGTATCTGTGAAAAGGCTTTTTCAATACCGCAGCCGTGATCTTCCTGTTTGTCACCGTGTCGGTGCCGTACCAGACCTGTGTGCCGGCTCGGGGGGCCTGGCAGTGGCTGCCAGCTCCCGGGATCCAGCGGGGAGGGCTGGGGCTGGGGGGCTGGCGGTGCCCGCAGGACCCGTGCCGCGCTGGTGCGACGGTCCGCGGACGCGCCATGGACCTGCCATAGCCTCCGCCGGGTCCCTGCCGCAGCCACGGCACTTGGGGACATCAGCCAGAGTCCCAGCACACCCTCTGCCCCCCAGGCTATGCCGGCAAAAGGGGCTGAGCCCCCCGTCTCCCTCCCTTTCGCTCCCCAGTGGAAAGCTTCCCAGGGTCTGCGGGGAGAGCCCGGCACGGCGGTTAATCGTGGAAACAGCCGGAGGTGGGAGGAAAGCGGCTGCCACCGCTGTGCCGGGGGCGGAGGAGAGGAGGAGGCGAAGCACCCGGCCGGGAGAGGCTTTCCCCGGCACGTCAGCGCGCCAGTGCTTGGACCGCGGCCGCTGGCCCTGGGCCAGGGGGTTGCTCGGTGCGGCGCTGGCCGGGAGCTCCTCCTGGCCACCCTCCAACGCGTGCCGCCGGCCGCCCCAGCCCCGCCGGCGCAGCCGGGCCGCCACGGCCTGGGAAGGAGCAGCAGGAATGTAAACAGCGAGCGCTGGCGCGGGGCGGCTGCCGTGGCCCCCTGGGCAGGGGGTGCTTTATCCCTTCCCCACCCAGCTCCCTTGCTGGGAAAGCACCGGGGTGCGGGTGGGTCCCTCCGCACGGGAGAGCCAGTGGGGACGTGGCGCTGGGCCTTCCCGCCGTGGTGAGGAAACGCTGCTCAAGGAAGGGGTTTATTTTGGGGTTCCCCTTTTTTCGCCAAGGAGCTCCTCCCCACTCGGCGCTGGGAGCGGCTCCGCTCTCCCCCAAGCTTGCAGGGAGCATGTGGCCTCCGGCGTGTGCCGGTGGAGCTGGGCCCCCCCCCCAGCACCTCCCGGGGCCGTGCTGTGGCTGTGTGGGCTCGGTCTGGGGGAGCCGGGTGCCCCCGAGCAGCGCAGGGCTCTGCTCCAGCCCCGGCCCCCAGCGCCGCCGGGGCTCGCCGGGTCCCCTGCGGCTGCGGGTGAACGGCCCAGCCCGGTGTCGGGGCCCGGTGTCCCTGGCCTGGGGGGGCGATGCTCGCCGGGCGCTGCCACCGTCCTCCACCGCCCGGTTTTACTGACCCATCCGGGCCAGATTCCTGCAAACCGTGGGGGGCCAGGGAGAGGAGGAGGAGGAGGAGGAGGGGGCCCAGTTCAGGGGGAGGAAGGGGAGGGCGCGAGGAAGAGTTATGGAGGTTAGGGAGGTTAGGGAGCCGGCGCGTGGCACCTCCCCGTCCCCCGGGATGGCTACCGCGCAGGCAGAGGTCAGCTCGGCGGCTGACCCGGGGCACTGCCCGCGCAGGCAGCAGAACAAAGGAGCCCCCGGCGTGGCGGGGGGCTCGAGGGGCAGCGGCTGCCGAGGGCATGATGGCTCCTCGGGGGGGTGGGGGGGGTAAGAGGCATTTTTGGGGCCGGAGGAGGCTCCCCGTGGGGAGCGGCTGCCACGTCCTCAGCCAGCAGCGCGGGCAGGCTCGCTTTCGCTTCGGTCTCGCCCTGTTGTAGCCACACCGGGGGTGGAGGGGTCCAGCGGGACGCTGGCACGTCGCCCCACACCACCACTGGGCTGGGGCCGCCTTCGCCCTCGGTTGGGTTTGGGAGTGTCTCTGACCTCACCCCAAAAGACACGACGGGGGGCCGGGGCGATGCCGGCGTGTCCGGGCTCAGCCGCGGGGGACTTGGTTGCCTGTGGGCAGCCACGGGGCTGGGGGAGAGGGGGAGAGCCCCAGCCCCCACCCTGAGCACCATGGCCGGGTGCCAGGGCTCACGGGGTCTCACACAATGGGCATTCACTGTCATGCCGCCGCTCCGGAGGGGGATGCTCATGGGGGGGCCGGGCTTTGACGAGCCGCCGGAGCATGAGTGGCTCAGCCAACCCCTGCCAAAAACCAGGCGCTGCTGCGTAACACCTGGCTGGTGACCTGCTGCTGGCACGGGGCTGCCGGGGGAAAACCTGCTTTGATGTCCGATGGGTGGGGGGGCTGCCCCGCGGTGAACCCCCCTCCTGACCTTTCTGTTTCATTCCCACTATCGCTGCACCCTACTAATACCGGGAGCGCGAGCCCGGGGCGCGCCAGCAGCCCACGGGCCGGAGTTTCCTGCCTCTGCCCCTTTTGGAGTTTCCTGCGCTCCCTCGGGCGCCTGCACCCCGTCACCCCGTCACCATGTCCTGCGGGAGGGCAGCTGGGGTGGGGGGGGATCTGTCTCCCAGTGCTCCCCCGGCTGCTGCAGCCACTGGGCTCTCTTTTGGGTGCCCCTTTGGGTGCCCCTTTGGGGCACCGCAGGCTGATGTTTAACCCCCCGACTCTGCTCCCGTTCGCACGAAGCATCGGAGGCTTCAGGAAGCCGACGCGGTGCTGGGGGGAGGCTGTGCCGGCAGTGGGGTGCCGGTGCTTTGGGGAGGGTGGGAGGTTTCTTAAGCTGTCCCAAACGGGGACGCCTGAACTGTGCCGGTGGCACGTGGGGGGCGAAAACCTCAGCCCTTATCTTGTGCCGCGCTCCCCTGAGATACGGCGTTTCAAAGTGCAACGGTTGGGGGAGAAAAAAAACCAAAACGAAAGCAACTCTGCAACCTCTGCGAGCGGCCCGCTGGGCGCAGCGGGGGCGAGAGCGGACCCCCCCTTCCCTCCCCGGCCCACCGTGGACCAGCCATGGCCGCGCACGTGGCAGGGCCACGGCAGCTCCCGGGAAGATGAAGCTGGGATTTTCCTGGGGGAAGCGTGGGGGGGCCTGGGGGGGGCCAAGGAAAAGCCCATTTGTCCTCCAGATCCCTGGGATGTGGAGCCCCGTGCAGACCCCCCGCACTCCAGCGAAGGCGTGGGGGATCCCCTCGGCCCCCGCAGGCAAGAGCCCCCGGCACGGGGCCCTGAACCCCTTTCTCCTGTGGATTATTTTCCTTTAAAAAGCCCAAAGCTGGCCGGGGAGCGGGGGCCCTGCGGCCTCTTAACGAGAGCCCATTTATTTTCTTTAAAATATTGATTAGAGCTTTATTGCATTAGGCAGCCGAGCGGATGAGCCGCCCCCGGGGAGGGCGAGGGGGCCCCTGCGCGGGGAAAGGGGCACCCGAGTGTCGTCGGCCGGCCGGGGGCCACCGTCCCCCCACCCCGAAGGCGGTTTAGCTGCGGCCGGTGCCGCGGCGTGGCGGGGGCACAGATAAAGGGCAGCGCCCTGGGGCCTCCGGCCGGGTGCTCCCGTGCCGGCGGAGGCGATTGCGGCGCCTGGCCGGGCCGGCGGCAGATAACGGGGGCGAGGAGGGGACCGGAGCGGGACGGGGCGCTGGGGACAGCGGTGTAGCCCTGTGGACCCCTCCCGGGAGAAGGGCTGCGTCCTCCCCCACGGCCCCGGGGTCGCAGCCGTCGCCCGTCTCGCCCCCCGCCACCATCCAGCTCGCTGAAGGCTGCTCCTGGCCGGGAATCCAGCCCGGTAATCGGCTCACGGCGCTCAGGGAACATTCCCGGAGTCGTAATCCCGCCGGATCCCTGGCCGGGGGTCAGGGACTTCTCGGCGACAGCAGCTTAGCCGCCGAGTGCCTCCCCCAGCCCGATGCCTGGGTGCCCGCGCAGGCTGTGGGGGCTGGTCCTGGCATCTGGGCACCACGCAAAGCCGTTTCTCCCAAGGAGACCCGGGATAATTAACGAGGTGGGGGACGGGGGACACGTGCCCCCTGCCCCAGGTGCCCCACCAGCACCTTCGCCCGCCTGAGCCTGTTTGCTCCCGTGTAGACCATCCCCCCGACACCCCTCGGCTTGGGACCCGGGCTGGCTCCCCCCAGCCTGGGCATTGCCTGCCAGTGTCCCCCGAGCCCCCCGTCCCCCCAAGCCCCCCAGCCCCCGAGCCCCCCGTCCCCCCCAGATCCCCAGCCCCCAGGGCTGATTCAAGGGCTGCAGAGGAGGCGGCCGCCTCCCAGCTCCGGCACAGCTGAACTAACAGGAATGAGGGTTTATTTAAAAGGAGAAAAAAAAAAAGAGCAGAGAGGAGAGCAGGTCCTTTGTCAGCAAAGCAAACAGCCGCCCGGCAGCGGGGCGGTTGGGCAAGGGCGCGGTGTTGCTCCATCGCCCTATTTCTGGCCCAAACCGCAGGAGAAATGGCAGCAGGTCCTGGGGCCCGGCCGGACGTGCCGCAATCGGGGGCGGGCAGAGGTTCGGGGACGGGGGGAGCCCCCCGCTCCCCCCTGGGCCCATCCCCAGTGACACACCTGCCTGCGCTGCCTGCATGGGGCAGCCGGATCGGGGGCTCGGGGTGCAGCCCCCAGCCCAGCTCGTGACCCGCTCCCTGACCCTTCGGCTGCCCGTGCCTGGGTCCCCGCTCCGGACCGGCTCACGATCGTCCCCCCCGCACCGGGGCTGCTCGGCGGCCGGGGCTCCTCGCCCCAGGGAGGGGTCCCTGTGGGGAGGGGGTGGCCCTGTCGCTGCTGTGGTGACAATCCTTTAGGAAGGGACTTCCCTGTCCCCCCACAGCAGCGGGCTCAGGGGTCTCGCCCCGGTGCAGAGGGAGCCAGGAGCACCCGGGCAGGCGCCGGCCCTACGTCCCTTCGCCAAGGGCTCGGCCTCCTGCCTCAGTTCCCCCGTCTGCCCACGGCCACCGCGGAGGCCCCGGCTCCGGCAGCAGCGCTCACTTTCGGAGACCCAAACGCCTGCGACGTGCCGCCCCGTGCTGCTGCCCGCTGTGGCTTTGCCAGAGCTGGCATCGCTCCGGTGCTGCGTCAGCGCCGCGGCAGGGCCCCCCGCCGCGGGTCGCCAGCGGTGCGAGGAAGCAACGAGGTTTCGGCGCTGCCGGAGCAGCTCTGAGGCGATGGTTCCCAGGGCTGACGGCCCGCAGCTGGCTGCCTGTCAAAACCATCTGGGGCTGCTGGAGCTCTTCCAGCTCCCGCGGGCAGGGCCGGGGCGTGCGGGACCCCCTGGGACCCCCGGTGTGGCGGGGTCGGCGGAGCGGACGGGTGGAGGTGCGGGACCTCGCATTTCAGGAACAGATTTGCAATTAGACAAATCCCCGGCCGGGCGGTGGAAGCCCCGGGTGACTCATCTGCTCTGGCTTACAGCGATCCCCTTTCGAAGATGATCATTTACATATGGTGGAATTTAAACCCCAGCTCGCCTGCGAGGGCCAGCGCCGCCACCGCGCCCGCCCGCACGCTGCCCCTGCGCCCGCTCGGCTCCGCCCGGGGTCTCGACCCGCCGGTCCTGTGAGCTGTCACCCCGGGGGCACACGGGGAGGGACAGCCCAGGGCGGGGGTCACCGGCTGCCCCGATGGTTCGCGCCGCTTCTGTCGGGAGAAGCTTCGCAGCTCCACCGTGGCTTCCCCATGTCCGTGCCGTGGGCCTGCGGCTCGGTCGCCCACCCGGGGTCTGCCCAGCCGGTGGCGGGGAGCTGCGGCGGTGCCGTGCGAGCCGGGCCCGGGCCATCGCTCCCTGGGACGAGCTTTCTCAACACTGCCCGGCTCCACTGAATTAATATTTGCACAAGGTCCGCAGCGATAGCGAGCGTGTGTCAAGGGCATTCGCCGGCATGTGCGCGGCGAGGGCTGGGAGAGCCGCCGCAGCTCTCAGCTGGGCGGGGGGCAGCAGCCCCTGGACCCCAGCTCCCCCATCCCGCGGCCTCTCGGCAGCCCGCGCCATGCGTCAGCGTTCAGACACTGAACCCGTTTTTTATTTTGGCCGGAGCCCGGCACGCTGCCACCCAGCAGGTCCCTCCAAAACCGCCGTTTGAAATGCAACTGCAGCAGGATTCGCTTCCTCCTCCGCGGGAAGGGGAAAAACAGCGACAGCGCAGCCGCGCTGGGGGCGTCGCTCCGGCCTGGCGACGCGCTGCACCGCGGTGGCTGCGGCACGCGGGTCCCGGCGGAGCGTCGCGGCGGCTGCCGGGCAGAGCGGCCCCGCGGCCCGGCGGGGAGGGCGGCCGGCGGACAATGGCGGGTCAGGGAGGTTAAATGGCGACTAATTCGCCCATTCAAGGTCCCCCTCCGCGGCGCGGTGACACCCGCCGTGTCAGCGCTGACACCGGCCCACGTCGCCCCGATGGCTGCTCGCCCCAGCCTGGCCGGGGCCGTGCACGGGGGCCACGTGGGTGTCCCCCCCCCGCCGCTGCGGGGCTCGCTTTGGGACGGGACGCTGCCCGCGGGGCCGTGGGCTCCTGCTCATCCCTGTCCCCTTCCCCACGTCCGGTGGGGTGACTCCCACGGGACCACGGCTGGGATGTGGCCACTCGTCGGGGGGGGGGTTGTGGATACTGGGGGAAGCCCGGGTGGTCTTGGGGCCCCCCCAGCCCTTTGGGGCGGTGGCTGGGGAGCAGGAGCGGGCTTGTCGCGGTGCCACAGGAGCACCGATGGATCTGCCGCCCGCCGGGTCCCGCGGCCCCCGGCCCGGGGAGGGGGCCCCGGTGGGGAGAGGCACCTGCGGCGGGGGCTCGTCCCGGCCCGGGCGGTGCCGACCCGCGGAGGGGACAATGCTGGGAACCGGCGGGAACAATAGTGCCGACGGGAAGCGCGACGGTGAGAGCCCGGCGCTCCCCGGCCCCCTCCCCGGCTGCTCCCGCGGAAGCGGCCCCCCGCCCCGGGCGGCCCCGGCCGCGCTCAGGCCGCAGGAATCCCGCCGGGCCGGTCCGTGGGCTCGGCCACGTCCCGCACGGGCGAGGCTCCGGGAGCACCGACCCGCTCCCAGCCGGCCTCGGAGCCGGCCAGCAACGCGGTGGGGGGACACCCCTGGGGATTTTGGGGAGGGGGAGCACCGCCCTGCGCCCCGGCAGCCCCATCTCAAGGCGGGGTCTGTGCTTTGGGGGGGGCTCGCAGGGGATTAGGGATGGGGACGGCGAGAGGTGACCCGTCCCTAAGCCGAGCGCTTTATCTGCGGTGGGATCTGTGCCGGGGCCGGACTCTCCCTTTGCCCTTCGCTGGGAGGGATCGGCCGCAGCAAACCCGATCCCCCCACGGCTGGGGGGGCCGTGCCGGCGCTGCCCCCCGCTCCCCGCGACGGCCGTGCCCGGAGAAGGGGCTGCGCGGCCGCGGACACCCCCAGCCCTGACTCAGCCACCATCTTACAGGAAACCACCTCACCAGCATCACCCGAAACGCTTCGTTTCAGGGCTCGTCACCAGCCCTTCGCTCTAGTTTTTACAAATTACTTTCTTTTTCTGAATAAGTGCCCCCTCTGGCCCCGGCGGCGGGTCCCGGCGTGTGATCGGCATGTCGGGGGCCAGGGGCTGCGTGCGCCGGCCGGGAGCGGGACGGGAAGCGCCGCCTGCGTGTTTATTCCTCGTTAAATAACTCGTTAGCGTACGCGGTCTGCCCCCCCTCTCCCGGCATCGCCCCTCGGCTGTCAGCGGGACAAAGGGACACGTCCCCGGGGGCCGCTCGGAGGAAGGAAGGAAGAAAAGAAAGAGAGAAGGAGCCCCCCCGCGCCCCCCCATCACGCCCGGGCTGGAATCAATCAGGGAGGACATTTGCCTGCTACCTGCTGCAGGCGCCTCGCCGGGGTGGGCTCTCCCCGGCAGCTGCCTTTGTTGTCTTTTTTCCCTAAACACAGAAACTCAGGGGTTTTTAGCCCCCGGAAGGTGGTTGGCCCCACTGGGGGGGCTGCCACCAGCCCCCCTGTCCTTGCCACAGTGGCCCTTGGGGGTCTGTCCCCCCCCCAGCTCACGGCGTGCACGTCCCAAACCGGTTTCGGAGAGAAGGGAGGAAAACCGAGAGTGTCGAGACTTCCTGGCGATGGAAAAGAAACTTGAAAATTAATCCCCGAGGCTTGAAAACCCGGAACCAAGCTGGGGGGGGGGGGGTTGTTTTTAACTCGGACGCGGGATGCTGGGGCACGGGCTCCTCTGCAGCCCCAGCCCCCCACACCCCTGCTCTCCGGCTGGGGGGTCGCTGCTGGGGTGGGCGTGGGGGCTCCTGCCGATGGGGAGACTCGCCGGCATTGCCGGGCCCCGCTCCCAGAGCCTCATTAAATGGCGCTTCCCCTCCCTGCTTTAATTGCCCTCCTCACCCGCAGCTCGGGGGGGCTGTTAGCAGGGAGCGGTGGGTGTCTGGGGGGGGGTTATCTTGGTCCCTCCCGGCGGACCCCCAGCGCGCACCGCTCCCATGCCGAGGGCTCTCTCCTGCATTCCTGGCATTGCCGAGGGGCCGCCTCCCCACCAGCCCTTTGAAAGCCACCGGGTCGGGATTCTTCCCGTAATCTGGTTTGAAACGTTAATCTGGTCATCCACACCAAACACCGGGCCGGCATCCTGCCGGGGCGCTGGGCCGCGGGGTCAGTGCCGCCCGCCCGCCGCCTTCCTAATTCCTCCTCCACTTAATTATACATCTGCTGGCAACGGCCATCTGGCACCTTGTCCTCAACCGGCCGCAAGGACGGGGCGCCGGGGCCGAGGGGGCTGCGCCGGCGGCGAGGCGGCTCCGGCACCGCGGCACAGAGCCAGCCGCTGGCACCGGGCGTTCGCCCCGTGCTGGGGGAGCGCCGGGAGCACCCAGAGCGCGGGGCCGGATCGCCCAGCCTGGGGGGGTCTCAGGGAGGTGGGGGGCGTCTCCTCTGCCCCCGGCCCGGCTGGGCTCGGCTGTGCCGCGGCATCCCCTGGCACCGCGCTCTCGCCACGGGGCCCTGGCAGCAGGGCGGCGCGGCCGGGCGGCCTCCCCACGATAAGAGGATATTCTCGGGGCAGCTGCGTTACAGATTAAGTTGTTTCCACCTCCCTGCAGCCTCCCTAATTACGAAATGTAAATCTATTGACTCAGCGGCGGCTGGGCGGCCTCTCCCCGCGGCTCGGTGCCCGCCGGCCGGCGTTACCTTTGCACTGAGCCTCGCCGCCTCCCCCCACGCTTCCCCGGCGAGGAACCGCGCTTGGTGCCGAGCAGAAGCCGTGCTCGAGGGTGGTGGGGAGGCCTCGGCCCCGGGGAGGGCATCGGCACGGGGCAGGGGTCAGCACCTGCTGATTTCGGTCCGGTGGTGCCGGCAGCAGCTGGTCCGTGCCGAGCCCGGCTGCGTGCTCGGTTTCACACGCTGCTGAAATGAGAACATGTTTCTGTTCCTCAATTTTTATTTTGAGACCCAATATTGAAGCTTTCTTATGATGCCTGCGCTGCCTTTTGGTGTTCACGGGGTGTGCAGCTGCTCTGCCACGTCCTCGCCGGTGCGGGAGCGCCGCGGGCTGCCAGCGAGGTGTCCCGGCAAAGGCGAGACGCCGTCAGCGCGAGGAAATCCCGCGAGGGGCTGCTGGAAGTCGCTGGTCTCTGCCCCCTTCCCCATCTCTGCCTGTGCCCGGGGGGCGAGGGGGGACGGGGGCGGCTCGGCGGATGCCGCTGCGTCACGAGCCGCGGTGCAGACCGGGCACATCCCGGCCATGGCGGGGCACGTCCTCGCCACGCGGCTGCTGGCCGCGCTCCCCGGTGAGCTGCCGTCACACCGGGCGGTTCTGCTGGCGGCAGCAGAGCCAGGCGAGGGCCCGGGGGGGCTCCTGTCGGTGGGGAAGCGCCCGGCACAGGGGAGCCCTGGCCTGGCCGAGCCCCTCTCCCCACTGCAGCACGGTGGGGGCCGGCGAGCAGCAGCCGAGCGCCGCGGCGCTGTCGAAATCTCGCCGGTAACCACAAGCGGCAGCTTGCGAAATGTCCTTTGCCCGGCAGCCGCGGCTGGGCGTGCCGGCAGGGCCTCGAGGGTGCTGGGCAGGAACGGGGCTCCCGCTGCCCGCCCGGCCCCGGTGACCCCCCACGTGGGGGCGAGGGTGGCCGTGGCCGGCAGATTTTGGCGTGGGACCACCGGGGCCGGCGGGGAGGGACGGGACACGGTACAGCCGCCCGCCCGCTGCCGCTAATCCCTGCGGCCTGGCCGGCGCACGCTTTCCTCAGCTGACGGTTAATTTTCTTTCATCCTCTTAAACACGTCCATTCCCCTCGGCACTGAGCCCGGGGGGGGCCCACGGCCGGGGGGGTCGCGGCAGTAAATGAACCGGCACATTCGTCCCTTCCCGGTGGCAGCCGCAGCTCCCACCTGCAGCCGGGGGAGAGCAGCTTTATTTAAGAGCCGCCTGTATAAAAATTGAATGAGCCGACGTTTTCATAAACGCCTGATCGATTCCGAGAGCTCTGCAGGTCCATGGGCTGCTCGTGACCCCCTCGTGCTGCGCCAGGACGGCTCCGCGGTCGGTGCTGGCCCGTCCTGCCCGTGTCCCACCACGATTCGGGACCCCAGGCCCGTGGGACAGCTGTCACCCCCCGTTTGTGGGGTTAACGGGGTGCGGGGGAGGGGATTAGACTCAGGGTGAACCACGGGGGGCAGCGGCGGTGGAGCCAGGCTCAGCACCCCGCAGGATCGTGTGGTGGCGCCGGGGAAGCCCTTTCTCCGCGGCGGCTTTTGGAGCCGCTCGAGGAAACGGGGGAGGCTGGATTGGCGCCGGCCCAACGTCCCTCGGCCGGCCGGGGGCAGCTGGCGCGGCTCAGCCCGTAAAACCACAGCGGTGGCCGCTGTGCCGCGTCCCACCCCTGCCCTGCCGGGGGGCACCACTCCGCTCCCCCCCCGCACACCGGACCCCTTGCCGGGGCGCTGGGGTGGGAGAGGGGCTTTGAGGGGTCTCGGCCGGTGGCGACGGCGGCTCCCGCCCCTTGGCTGGGGGTTTGCCAGCAGCCGTGCGAGGTTTCCAGGGGAACTGGGGGTTTATAGCTTTCCTGCCCCTCTTATCGCACGGCCCCACCGAGCCCTTTGATCGGCGCCGGCGGGCGAGCTCGGCCCCGCGGGATCCGGATCCTCCCGGGGGGGTGGTGGGAGGAGGGGGCTCGCACCCTTCACCCACAGCCGGAGCGACAGCCGCCCGCCTGCCGGTCCCCCCGCCGCCGGGGTGCCGTGCCGGGCGTGCCCGCGGGGCGAGCGGCCGTATCGGTGACCTGGGTGACGTGCCGACGGGCGCCCTGCGGTTGGCGGCCCCGCGGTGCGTGCCTGCGGAGTTACGTGGGAATATTTATAGCCCCCTCCCGCCCGCCGCGGCTCCGCTGGCAGTTGTTCAAAGTTGTCATTGAGAAAAGCGGGAGCCGCTCAGCACCGCGGGGCCACGGGCAGCCAGGCCGGGGCGAGGGCTGCGGCGTCCATCCCCACGGCGTCTGGGCAGCGCCTGCCCCGCAGCCCCTGCTCTGACACCCCTCCTTGGTGCGGGGGGAGGATTATTCGCCACCCACCAGCTCCGGGCAAGAAACCGCGCTGGGCTCCGGCTGCCAGCACCGGGGAGAGGCAGAGCCGGCGCGGCGTGCCTGCCTGCGTGCCGGGGCGCTCCGGCCAGCAGATCCTGCTGCCATAAATCAGGCAGGAATGTGCCGGGCGTGGGGTGGGGTCCCGAGAAGAGCTGCCCCTGCAGAACCGGGTGCTGGAGGCGCAGCCGTGCCGGAGCCTCGCCAGGGTCTGCCTGCCCCGGCCCAGGCACAGCGCGGGGCGGCACGTGGGGCCAGCAACGGTCATCCTGCCAGAGCCGCTCGGGCAGCGCGGTGACCGGGGGGGGATGCTGGTGGGGGAGAGGCTGCCGGCCCCACGGCCACCATCCGACGGGCACAAAGCCGTGTGGGGCAGCCCACGCTCAGCGCCGGCATCGCCGGGCGAGTTTGCTGCTTTCCAGAGGGGAACGGGCTCTGCCGGGCAGGTCCAGCTCCCCGCGCGAGCGCGCCCCGTGGCTCACGGGCACACGCTGTGGGTGTGCACCGTCGCACACCAACTCGCCCCGTGGCTCACGGGCTCACGCTGTGGGTGTGCACCGTCGCACACCAGCTCGCCCTGTGGCTCACGGGCACACGCTGTGGGTGTGCACCGTCGCACACCAGCTCGCCCTGTGGCTCACGGGCACACGCTGTGGGTGTGCACCGTCGCACACCAGCTTGCCCCGTGGCTCACGGGCACACGCTGTGGGTGTGCACCGTCGCACACCAGCTCGCCCTGTGGCTCACGGGCACACGCTGTGGGTGTGCACCGTCGCACACCAGCTTGCCCCGTGGCTCACGGGCTCACGCTGTGGGTGTGCACCGTCGCACACCAGCTCGCCCTGTGGCTCACGGGCACACGCTGTGGGTGTGCACCGTCGCACACCAGCTCGCCCCATGGCTCACGGGCTCGCCGCTCCCGACGCTGGCTCCGGCACTGGCTCCCTCTGGCACTGCAGGTGCGGAGGATGGATCACGCCGAAGCGTTGCTCCGTTCTGTGCCGAGCTCATGGCAGACGCTAAAAATAACCGGGATCGGCGTTCCCGGGAGGAGCCGGGGGCCAAGCGCGGCGTTTGCAGCGGGGGAGCCGCTCCGGCCGCGGGCGAGGTGTGGGGCAGCACCGCGATTCCAGCACCGGCGTTTCGGGGCCCAGCTCTGAGGGGGGCAGGCGGGGGATGGCCCCAAGCTGCAGGGACCCTGGGGACCCCCCGGCCCCGCTCAGGGATCCCCCCGAGCCGTTCACCATCCAGGGCTCTGAAGGGCTCAAGCCTCTTCGGGAGGGCTGGGACTCTCCAGGCTGGGGTGGGGGCACGTGTAGGGGTTTTTCTGAGCATTTTCCCCTCTCGTTGCGCAGCTGTACGAGCTGGACGGAGACCCCAGGAGGAAGGAGTTCCTGGACGACCTCTTCAGCTTCATGCAGAAGCGCGGTGAGCCCCCCCCGCGCGCCTGCCCCGCTCATTTCCTCGCCCCTCGTTACAACCGCGAGGTCACAGCTCCGGCCGGGCCGCTGGTTAATTTTTAACCTCTTTGCGCAGCGGGGTCAAACCTGCTGGGCTGGATCCGGTGCCTGCGGCCCCCCCTCGCCCGGCCCCGTTCCCCACGCCCACCCCATTCCGGATCTGCGGCCCCTTCCCTGTATTTCGGGGGATATTGTGGAGGGCGAAGCCCCTCGCTGCCTTCTCGCTCTGCCGGGACTGGCGGGGGGGCCAGAGGAGGGGGTGGGAAGGGCTGACAGCGTTCGCCTGGACGAGGGTCTGGTTCCTGCGTGGAAAACAGCGCTGGAAGTGCTGACGCATCGCTGCCTTCAGCCTTTTGTCAGGCGGGTGCTGGGGGAAGCACGTGTGCGTGCGGGGGGGCCGGGGAGCCGCTGGCCCGGCGCTGGCCGCGTCCCACCGGGGTCCCCCCCGAGCCCCGCCGGTGTCGGGGCGGGCAGAGACCCCCGGGAGGGAGGAGACGTGGCAGCCCCTTCCCTGTGGCTGGAGGGATGAACCCCCCGTACACATGCAGCCCCCCCGGCGTGGCGGGACCCTCGCAGCCGGGAAGTGCCGCCACTGCCGTTATAAATAACTCGTGTTGCCGGGTGCTGCCGACCTCAGCCTGAGAAACCGCGCTCGGCCCCGTTTTGGGGGCTGTGGCTGAAAACTGCGAGTTTCTGTTGACTTTGTTGGCGGGGCTGACGCTCAGCGAGACGGCAGCGAGGTGGGGGGGTCCCCGGGGGGAGAGGAGGGGACGGCGGATGGGAAGGGAGGAGCGAGGGAGACCCTCGGCCCCCCTGTGCTGCCTCGTGGGGGTCTCGCCGGCTTCCCCCCCTCTTCGCCCAGGGGTGAGGAAGCAGCAGCCCAGACCCGCTCTCTCCTTCCCCCCCTCCCCAGGGACCCCCGTCAACCGGATCCCCATCATGGCCAAGCAGGTGCTGGACCTGTACATGCTCTACACGCTGGTGACGGAGAAGGGCGGCCTGGTGGAGGTCATCAACAAGAAGCTGTGGCGGGAGATCACCAAGGGGCTGAACCTGCCCACCTCCATCACCAGCGCGGCCTTCACCCTGCGCACCCAGTGAGCGGCGGGGCAGCGGCGCGGGGGGGGCGGCGGGCAGGGAGGGAGGGAGAGGGGGGCAGGGGGCGCGCAGCCGCCACGTCACCGTCCCCATCCCTGTCCCTTTCCGCCGGCAGGTACATGAAGTACCTGTACCCCTACGAATGTGAGAAGCGAGGGCTGAGCAACCCCAACGAGCTGCAGGCGGCCATCGACAGCAACCGGCGGGAGGGCCGGCGGCAGGGCTTCGGCAGCTCGCTCTTCACCTACTCGCCCGGCGGCACCCACGGCCTCCTCTCCTCCCCCAAGCTGCCGGTGCCGGCGCTGGGACTGGCCTCCGCCACCAACGGCGGCTCCATCGCTCCCGTCCAGAAGATCAAGAAAGGTAACGGCCGCCGCGGGCTCCTGAGCCCCCCCGGCACCGGGGATGCAGCCCCCAAAGGGGCACAGAGGGGCATCGCGGGCATGGGGGGGTCACGCTCCCGTCCCCTCCCCGCTCTCTGGGCACTGGGGCTCGTTTTGGGGACCCTGGCTCCGGTCACGCGGCTCTGGCCCTTGGAGGGGCAGGAGGTGCCGGGCAGCCCCCAGCGCGGACGCGAGGCGCGGGGGGGCCCCGAGCCGCTCTGCCAGGGCCGGGGACGCCCCGGGGTGGTGGCACCCATCGGTCCCAGTCCCCCGTGACCCTGACCCGCTCTGCCCCCGCAGAGGAGGACTCCCCCATCCCCATCTCCATGCCCAGCCGGCTCCCCGTCTCGCTGGCCGGCCACCCCGTGGTGGCAGCCCAGGCGGCCGCGGTGCAGGTGGCGGCGGCCGCCCAGGCCGCGGCGCTGGAGCAGCTGCGGGAGAAGCTGGAGTCGGGGGAGCCCCCGGAGAAGAAGATGGCACTGGTGACGGACGAGCAGCAGCGGCTGATGCAGCGGGCGCTGCAGCAGAACCTCCTGGCCATGACGGCGCAGCTGCCCATGAGCATCCGCATCAACAGCCAGGGCACCCGCTCGCCAGGTCAGTGCCGGCCCCGGCCCCCGCCCCGGCGCTGCCCCCGGGCCCGGCGGGGTCCGTAACCCGGCTCTTCCCCGGCAGAGAACCGCCAGGACTCCGCCGCCGGCCTGAGCAGCAACGGCACCAACAGCATCAGCATGTCGGTGGAGATCAACGGCATCGTCTACACAGGTGAGGGCCCCCCCGGGGCTGCTCGGCCCCTGCCGGCCCCCGGCCCCCCCCCCCGCCCTCAGCCCCGCTTGGGGCTGCGGGGCGCAGGCAGCGTCAGCCCGGCCGTGCCGCCCCCCGGCTCAGCGCCCCCGCTCTCTCCCCAGGTGTGCTCTTCGCCCAGACCCCCGGCCCTTCCTCCTCCTCCTCCTCCTCTTCCTCCTCGCTCCCCTCCTCTGCCTACAGCAAAGGCAACGGCGGCGGCAGCCGGAGCGGCGGCGGTGGCGGCGGGGGGAGCGGCGGTGGCGGCGGCAGCATCCCCCCCGCGGCCCCGGCCGGCCTGGCCGTGCCCCCCAGCTCTACCTCCAACAACGCTTCGCCTTAACGCGCCCGGCCCCGGCCCCCGGGGGGGCAGAGCTCGCCCCACAGCCCCCATCGGGGCGCGGGGGGCCGGGGGCTGCCCGTGCTCCCCGGGGTTGGGTTTTCCCGTGCGAGGAGAAAAGCTTTAGCCCGGGGGTTTCGCCGGAGCCGCCGGCCGTCCCGCTGCGCCGCCGGCCCGGGACCGTTTACCTCACTCACATCACACTTTGCACTGTACATTTATTATTATTATTATTATTATTTTTTAACTCGTGTTACCTCCAGACAGACGCACGGACGCCTGCCGACGCGAGCTTTAGTGAAACCCCCCGGCACTCTCTAAAGGAAAAAAAGATAAAAAAAAGTAATTGGAAATCGGGAGATATTTTATTCATTTAGATCCTTTTCCCTCCCCCTTTATTCGAGAACTACACTCACCATACGGGATTTTAAGAGGTTGTTTGATTGTTTTGTTGTAAATAGCTTCTATTTTATTCTCTAAAAAGAAAAGAAGAGAAAAGAATCGAACTTTAACATGCAAATGATATATATTAGTGTTCATCAGGGAAACGGGAGCTTGGAAACCGCGTCACCTCCTCTCTCCTCTCCTCTCGCTGTCGGTAGCCGGGTCCAGCTCCGCTCCTTCCCCTGGGACCCCCGTGGGCACCCCGAGACCCCCAGGGGTTTGTGGGGGGCCGGGGTCCCGTCCCGGCCGGGCTGTGCCCCTGGCACGCCCAGTGCCTGCACCCCCCAGCCTCCAGTTCGCCCAGTCTCTGCCCAGGGGCTGGCGCTGGGGGGTCTGTGCCCACCTTTGGGGGGGGGGGGGGGCACTGCCTGTCCCCCCACCCATCCCGCCCCGCCGGCGCAGCCTTGGGCACCCGCCGCTCCCAGGCTGTTGCTTTATTTTCTCAGCAGAGAAAATCGAGCCAGAAGCCGTTGCCCCCCCCCGCCGAACCCCCCCCAGCGAGGGCCCCGACACCACACGGCGGCGGCAGCCCAGGCTTTTACCTGGGGGGGGAGCGGGGCCGGGAGCCGGGCTGACCCCCCCCATAATACTACTGTGCAAAGCCAATTTGGGCAGATTTACCTCCAAAAAGAAGCAGTTTGGTGAGAGCGGGGTCCGGGCGATGTTTTGGGGGGGTCTAGAGGGGGACCGGCATAAAATATCCAATTTAGTAACGGGGTGCAGGAGCTCGTATCGGGGAGGGGGTGCTCGGGGGGGCCCTCCGGAGCATCCCGCAGCCCCAAGGATTTATTTTAAACATCGTTATCTCTCCAGCTGGCCAGGTTTTGGGGGTTTTTTTGCAATTTTTTAGACTTTTTTTTTGCACCCCCCCCACCCCCAAACCGTTCGCCCACATCTGCGTGAGACACAATCGCGACCCGATACCGAAACCCCCCCACCCCCCCCCATCTCGGTATCTCAATTCCTCAGGTTTCGACCTCGAGCACAGGGTTTTTTCCCCCCTTCCCCAGGTGCCGGGGGGGGGCTCCTGTGCTGCTGGGACCCCCTCCTTTTTTTTTTTTTTTTTTTTGCTTGGGGAAGTGGCGATCTCAGGGGATTTGGGGTTTTTCCAGCCTTTTTTCTTTTTTCTTTTTTTTCAGCCTTTTTTCCCCCCTCTCCAGAGCTGGAAATGCCCCTTGGTGGCCCCGTGGACCCCATCCCTGGGGGGGTCCGGGGGGGCTCCGTCCGGCTCCTGCTGCTGTTAGGATCCAGCCCAGCTCCCTGCAAGGAGAAATCCCGGGGGGGGTTTCTCGTGCCCAGGGTGGGCGTTAGATTTTCTTAGTGAGTTTTTGCATTTGTACAGTCACTGTTTTGGGTTGGTTGGTTTTTTTTTAATTATTTTTATTTCCCCCCCTTCTTCCTCTTCCCTCCCCCTCTTTTTTTTTTTTTTTGAGAGCGTATTACCTTCCACTTTATTTTTCTTTTTGCATATCGATTTAAAAAAAAAAAAAAAAAAGCCTAAATCAGTTTCTCTGGGGTTTGGAAAGAAAAAAGGAATGGCCACAGCTGCAGACGCATTTACCCAGCGCGCATATCTTAACTCAGGTAAAAAATGAAAAAGAAAAAAAACCACAAAAGACAAAAAAAAGAAAAAGAATAAAAACCACATTCTACCTCTGAGAGCGGCGGCCTCGGGCGCACCCAGGCCCCGGTGAAATATTTCAGTTTTGCAAACATTCAGGTATTGAAACTTTTGATTATTAAAAAAAAAGATAAAATAAAATAAAAACACTGAAAGTTTACATTTTATAATAACATTATTATACAGATTGTATTTAAACTTCAGAATATTTAAGACAATTGTAACCCTGTAAAGTTGATGAAATATTAAAAAAAAAAAAAAAAAAAAGTTGTGTTGTCTGGGGTTTCTGTGCCGGGGGTGCCCAGGGGGTGCCCACCCAGTGCCTCTAGAGCTGTGGGGTGGCCGTGGGGCGCCCATAGGGCTGGGGGGTGTCTGGGGGGTGCTGCAGGACTGGGGGGTGCCATGGGGTCCCTATGGGTGCCCACAGACCCACAGGACCGTTGGGTGCCATCGGGTCCCTATCGGTGTCCGTAGGGCCGTGGGGTCCCTGTGGGGTCCCCGCGGGGTGTCCCCGGGCTGTCCAGGCGCCGCCTGTGCGACGCTCTCAGGCAGCCCCGAGGCCCCCCTGCCCCGCCCGGGCCCTGCTGCGCTTCCTGTCGCGTGCGCAGCCCCGCCCCGCGCAGGCGCGCGGCGCCGCTCCTGATTGGCCAGCGCCGGGCGGGGGGAGGGCGGCGCTCTAGGCGGCCGCCGCGCTCTCTCTGGCCCTGGCGGACCGCGAAGATGGCGGCGCCCATGGAGGTGGCGCTGGTGTCGGACGCCGCCGGGCCGCTCTGCAACTGCTCCGTCTGGGAGCTGCACTCCGGCTCCGCCCTGCCCGGCTACCGCGGCGGCAACAGCGGGCCGCGGGGGCTGGCGCTGCTGGGCGGCGAGCACCTGCTGGGGGCTCAGCTCGGCAAGAGCTACATCAACGTCTGGGAGCTCCAGAGGAAGGTACCGGCGCGGCGGGCGGGCCCGGGAGGCCTCGGCTCGGGGAGCACCCCCGGGCCCCGCGGAGGGACCCCCCGACCCTGTGGGGATGCGCCGGGGCGCCCCGTCCCTGGAGACCCCCCGTCTCTGTGGTGAGGGCCCCTCTCTCCATAGAGACCCCCCCGCCCCTATGGCCAGACCCCACCACGGCCCCTCTCTCCGCAGAGACCCCCCCATCTCCATGGTCAGACCCCCAGGCCCCCCCTTCCTCCATAACGACCCTCCTCACCACGGGCAGATGCCCGACATCTCTCTCTCCACAGTGACCCCCCCACCAATGATGCCCCTGAGCCCCCCCATCTCTGGGGGGACCTGCCTGCAGCCCCCTCCCCGCCTTGCCCCCCTCCCCTACCGGGTCATGGATCCCGTAAAGCCCGGCTGCCTCCCCGGGGTCCCGGCCAATCGCACAGGAATCGCCAGGAGAGGTGTTTTCTGCAGGAGGGATCGCCTGTCCGGCTCCTCTCCGGGCCGTGCTCCCCCCACTGCTCCCCTTCCCGAGGCTGGGAAGGAGCATCACAGCTCCCAGGGCTGCCCAGTAATGCGACCGTCCCCGTCGAGGGAGACCCCGGGGGGATGTGGGCACCCTGCGCCTGGGCCCGCCTCGCCTGAAGCCTCCCCTTGCCTCGACCTGCTCCAGCCAAAAAGGAAACCAAACCGCAGCCGGGCAAACCTCCCCCGTCCCTGCACAGCCGTACCCCGTCCTCCTCCTGCTGCCTGCAGCCGCGTGTGCTTAAACGGTGGGACAGCAGCAAAGAGCCCTCGTCTCTCCGTTCCCCGCTGTCCCCCTCCGCGAGGCTGCAGGGAGCAGCAGCAGCTGCCTTTGGGTTTCAGGGCCACGGCTCGGGGTCTGTTTTTTCCAGTTCCCCCAAGGTGCGAGGAGCTGCTCTCGGACCTCCTGCTTGTTCTCCCAGGCTGTGAGCTCGCATCATCTTTTTTTTTTTCAATTTTTTTATCGATGTTATTTTGCTGAAATCTTCTGAGCCTGTTTTGTGATGAATCTCTGGGGTTCCCCAGTTGTGGAGCATAACTGCGTCCCGATCCCGTGCCTCTCGGTGCCCTCCTGCAGCGTGTCGCTGGGTCTCAGCTGAACCAGGGTCGTGTTTCTCTCTCCCTCCCGTACTCCAGCCTGGACTGAACGGCCTCTCTGTTCTTTCTGCCCCCAGGACCAGCTCCAGCAGAAGATCATATGCCCTGGGCCGGTGACCTGCCTGACAGCTTCTCCCAACGGGCTCTACATCCTGGCGGGGGTTGCTGAGAGCATCTACCTGTGGGAGGTGAGGGGCTGCCGGCTGGCACGGGGAGGGGGTGCAGAGATTCCTGGAGCGTTAGCGAGTGCCCCTGTCCCGTCCGGAGTCAGTAAATCTGCATTATCTGGGCTCCACAGCGGGGCAAAAGCGTTGCTGGGCCACGTACGTTACAGCCGTCTGGGCTCCACGTTGCCCCGAGGGGCTGGGGCTGGCTGCTCGGGGGCTGCCGTGGGTCCTGGGGGGCCTCCGTGGGGGTGCAGAGCGAGGGGCAGCTCGCCAAAGTGCAGCGGGGGAGAAGTGGCGGTGGGAGGTGCTGGGTGAGGCTTAGGCCTGTTCTTTCCTTCTCTTTCCAAGCTGCTACAGGTGCCTCGGGTCAGGTGTTGCTCCCTCGGAGCAGAAACACAGGATCTAGTTTTCCTTTAGCGCTTCCCCCATGTTTGAGCCTGAGGTTTGTGTGTGACTTGTGAGCTGGGATCTGCAGGGGCTGCTGCGCTCTGCTCATCTGCCTGTTCTTAATTAGCGGCGTATTTACATGGGGATTACGCTGCATTCAAAGCACTTCACCAAGCAAATAAAAGAACACGCTGGTTCCGGGCCCCAGGATTAAACACCAAGACGTCTAACCCGGAGAGCTCTCTGGCCCGGGGGAGGTTTCGGAGCATTGTTACGTGGGCGGCTCTATCTTAATTCATCAGATTTTTCTTTTAAAAATGCGCTTGTGGCAGCGTTGGGGGAAAAAAAGCCCTCGGAAGGAATGCTGGGCTGCGGCTGCGGGGAGCGGGAGTTCCTCGCCCGGGTGCTCTGAACTGGGCCCTGCTCTGCCTCTCCCGCAGCGGGTGCCCCCTCCTGCTGCCCCCCGCCCCCCTCGCCTCGCCAACGCTTCCGCGCCTCCGCCTGCAGCGGGTGCCGGCCCCGTCCTGGCCGAGGGAACATCCTGGGAACCGTCCGAGAGCTGGAGGGGGGCCCCAGAGCCCCAGTTTTGTGCCTTCTCTGAACCGCCGGTTCCCTGTCGAACTGCAGTTTGGTTTTGGGTGTAATTTGGACGATGAGAGGGAGTTGGTTCCGCTCTTTTATACGGGGCTCCCTCGCTGCCTCCTCGGTTCCTCCCCATCTGCACTGTTGCCTTTTAATGAGAAAAGCTCCAGGTTTGGGGAACCCCTTGTCCACCCTAAAGCCTCCGTTGCCCAAGATCACGCAGCCGTGCTGAAGTGCAGCAACCCCTGGGGTGCCACGCAGCCTCCTGCAGCTTTCGTAACCCCCGCGGCCATCTCATCAGATATGGGAGGTTGGAAGAAGCCGTCAAAGTGACATCAACAGTAAACAGGAAATCTTTACTGCACGCTTGTGTCTTGACTAGAGAAACCTCACTGGCATCGCTAGGTTCCAGAGTTAACGTGAGCAGGACCTCTTTAAACTCTCTTCTGCTGTATTTATCTTTGGTCCTAAGCGTATGTGGTGATACCAGGTGCACCCTGATGGTGCCCGTTGCCATCAGGGAGGTGCAGACGTGCTCGCCTGGTCGACACAACCCTCCCTCTTCGCTCCGCGGCTCCGCTCGCGCCTGGCACAGCCCGGCTGGGGCTGGAGCTGCCGGTGCTGCTGCACCCACCGCCGTTGAGGGCAGGATGCTGTGGTGTTCCGGGGTACCTCAGTGCTCCTTCCTTAACGTTCTGCCACCCCTCCCCTCGCCGCAGGTCTCCAACGGGAACCTCCTGGCCATCCTGAACCGACACTACCAGGACCTCACGTGCCTCTGCTTTACCGATGACAGCAGCCACTTTCTGTCGGGGGCGAAGGACTGCCTGGCCCTGGTGTGGAACCTTTACAGGTAACGCTGCCCACGGGGAGGCCTCAACCCATTCATACGGGGGATGGGGAGCGTCTGGGCAAGGAAGATTCGGACGAGAGATCAGCCACCGCTTCCCGGCAGAACCAGCTCTAGCTAAGCCCGCGTGTCTGAGCCGTTCGCGAAGCTGCTGGTGACAGCCCGTGTCCTCCTCGGGCGGCTGCTCGGCTGCTCCCGTCCTCCCTGCCGGGGGGGTTTTCCCGGTGTCTCACCGGCCTTTCCTAAGCTGTGGCACAGGGCTCCGACTTCTTTTCCCCTCTTGACATGGAGCGGATTCTGTCTGTTCCCTGCTAAGGGCAGCTGAGGTCTCTGTCCCCTCTGCGGGGGGAGCTCAGGAGAGACCCTCGGCCCCGGTATCGCGTGTGCTGGGGCCACTGGTGGCCGCTGTGTCCCACCCGGGGCTCTCGGCCAGCAGAGCTGTGCCGGGGAAAGCAGAGCCTGGGCCAGCTCTCCTCACAGCCGCCTCGCTCCGGCATCCCCAGCGTTGCTCTTGCCGACCTGCCGTGCCAACCCGTGTCTCTGCTCTCCCCTCCAGCGTGCTGCAGGCAGAGCCCTCCCAGATCCCCGACCCTCGGCACGTGTGGTCCCGACACAGCCTCCCCATCACGGACTTGTGCTGTGGCTTTGGGGGGCCCTTGGCACGAGCTGCCACTGCCTCCCTTGACCAGACAGCCAAGGTAAGGCTCCCTCCCTCCCTCCCTCCGAGCAGGAATCCGAGGTGCGTGGGCCCTGCAGGGTTAAAGCAGAGTTTCTGCTGAGCCGCAGCAAAGCCGGGGTGAGGGTTGCAGTAGCTGAATTTCTTGGCTGTCTCTGTGATGACTCAGAGCTGCCAGACCTAATGGGCTTTGCCTCTCCAAACACCAGCAGTTTCTCAGCACCTGCCCTCGGGCTGGGCCTCTGCGTGCTTTGCAGTCCCTCCTCTCCCGGGGAATGTTGGGGTCGGCTCCTCTCATCCCCCTCGCTGACGTCCTTTTCTTTTGGAGCCTGCGGCCTGTTCCTGCCCTGCAGGGAAGGGTCTGTCCCGGAGGGGGGGTCAGGACAGGCACCACAGGGGGTTACGGGCCCTTCTGGAGCTGCCTGGGAAACTTGTTGTCTCATGGTCACAGAGAGGCTGATCCTGGGTTCTGCCATTAACATTTAAGCCCCCAATTCTCCTGTACCCTCTCCCTCCAGCTTTGGGAAGTCTCCTCTGGGGAGCTCCTGCTTTCCGTCCTCTTCGACGTGGGGATCATGGCTGTGACGCTCGACCTCTCCGAGTATCACATGTTCTGCGGCGGGATGGACGGCTCCATCTTCCAGGTCGACCTCTGTGCCTGGGTGAGCGCATGGGGCCGCAGACCCGCTCCCTGCTGCGCCCTGAGCCCCGTCACCTCCCTGCCTGCCGGGGCGTGGGGGGTCTGGGGTCCCCTGCATCTCCTCTGCGCCCTCCAGACACAGCGATGAACCCGCTGGCTTCAGTCTTCCTGAGTTTAAACCGCTCTCCCCCTTCTTTCCTTATTTCCGCAGCCAGTGCAGAGAGACCGGACCTTCCAGACAGAGCGGGAGAACGGGAAGGTCTTCAAAGGGCACAGGTGAGGGACCAGACACACCTGCCGAACGCTTCGTTGCCCCTGTCTGCCCCCCACACCGGTTTCGGGCACTCCTGGGGTCATCCTGGGTTTAAACCTCCTCTTCCTCGTTCCAGGAACCAGGTGACGTGTCTGTCGGTCTCCACAGACGGCAGCCTGCTGCTCTCCGGCTCGCACGACGAAACCGTCCGGCTGTGGGACATCCAGAGCAAGCAGTGCCTGAAGACGATGAATCACAAAGGTAGACACGTCCTTATCTCGGGGATCCTTTCCTCCTCCGCTGCCAGCGCCGCTGCTGTCTCCCTTTTGCTGCTCTGACGCTGCCCTGGGCACTTCAGGCATTTCTCTGCTGCTGCTTCACGCCCCCAGGAGGGGCAGAGGCCTTCGAGGGCTGCCGCAGCTGTCTGGAGAAATGTTCTGACCTTGCCCGTGTCTGTTAACAACCGCCCTGTGCGCTGTCAGGGAGTGAGTCATAGATCTCACCCTGTTGCTGAGGACATCCAGGATCTTCCTCCTTGTTTTCCAAAGGCAGCGGTTGCCCCACACGCACCCCAGTGCCCGGGGAGGCCGTGGGAGGGAGGATGTGTCTGGAGAGGAGACTGACTGTGACCCAGCGCCGGGCGCCCGTGAGCTCACTGGGCCTGAGGTGAATCCCGTATCAGCAGTCGTCCGGGGTTTCAGCCTGGCAGCTCCCGCGAACCACACAAACCTCTGCGGGCTCAGCCCAGCAGTAGGTGCCTCAGAGTGGACGGTTTAACCCTCCTGTTGCATTTGAGCTGTTGCTGGAGCAGATTTCTGCCCTGACTGTGGTGGTCTCCCATCTCGCACTGCTCTCGCTGGCAGCGTCGCTCCCTGGGCGCTGCCTAAACCCTCCCCGGAGGTGATGGTGGGGGAAGTCAGACCCTGTTCCTCTGTGAAGCTGCTCCTGGACAGAGGTGGGTGAGCGGCTCCTCGGGAGCGGCTGCCTGCGGACCCTTTCCTCCTTCCCTTGTGCTGCCAAGGGGACCTACTGCAGCACCCGCCTGGCCTTGCTCCGCCAGCATTAGAAGGGTGAGAGCAGACAAAACCTGAGCTGTGTGAGTCAGCAGAGAAGGGGGGGGCTGAGCTTTCACTGCGAGCCGGCACCAAAACCTTCCTCGAGGCTGCAGGGGGGCCCGGGTGGGTGCAAGTTCTCCCCCTGGGGCGCAGGACCAGGCTGCCGGTGCCGCTGGGTGCCAGGGCCGTGAGCTGTGGGTGCTCTCTGCAGCCTCCGCTGGCTCGCTGCTTCCTGCGGGCTGGGATTTGGCTTCCCCGACATCCCGCTGCTGCCCGGTGCTTCATCCCAGCACGGCAGTGGGGAGGGAGCTGCCATGCAGGGGAGCCCACCCGCCGCGGTAGGTGGGGGGTCCCTGCAGAGAGCGCGGGCTCCCGCAGCCTCCCTGCGTCCCCTGTCCCCGTGTCCCCTCTCTGGGGCAGCATCTGCCGCCCCGTCTTAGCGGGGCAGCGATTTCCCGGCAGTGCCGGTTTCCAGCGGGTCCCCATCTCCCCTTGGCCTCTCCGAGCCGTGCCATGCGCCTCCCAGCAAGGTCAGTCCCCGCGGCCACCCCGCTCACCCCTCCGGCGCGTCCCCTGAGCCTTTCCCCTCCCGAGGCAGAGGTGACACCAACCTCTGGCCTGGTGCTCTCGGGAGAGCGAGGCCCTTCTGCTCGCTGGCGGCCGGGCAGAAACCGCTGCCCTCCCCCCATGATGGTGCTGCAAATAGATCGGAGGGGTTGGAGCGGGGCTCGGGGCTCGAGAGGAGCGTGGCTGTGCCGGCAGGAGAGCTGCAGGGGGCTTCTCCAGCAAGGTTTGCTCATCTTCAATGAGGCGGGGCAGAGAAATTGGGCTGCTGCTCCCAGATAGTGAGCTGGGACCGTCTGGGCAAGGCAGGGCTGCTCCCGGTCACCCAGCGTGGCGGCACCGCTCCGAGGGGAAGCGGGAGACCTCCGGGATGAGGCTGTGAGCCAACGCCCCCCCCCCCGTTCCCTTGCTGGTGCTGCCCCAAAACCCCTCGAGGCCCCGGTTCCCTCCTGTCACGTGAACTCTGTCCCTACGCCGTGTGGCACAGACCATCCCCGAGGGCTCGTTCGGTCGAGGCCACCCCGGGGACGCTCCAGCCCGTCCATCCTGCCGGCCATGGCCAGTGCTGGAACCCGGATTGTTGATTCTCCCCCAGTTGAGTCCAGTCCCTCTGCCCACACTGGCAGGGTGTCACCCCTGAGCCATCGTGACAAGATGGGCTTGGACGGGACGTGCATCTGCGCCGGGGCCCGCGAGCGGCCGGGGGCCTGCGCCTGGATGTGACCAGGTCTGGGGATCTGTGGGCTCGTTCCTGAGATTTCCTCCTCTTGGCCTCTCTTGTCCCTCCCTTTCAAATTGTCCTCGAATTCCCAGTGAACCGGCGGCAGTAATCTCGCTAATGGATACTTTTGGAAGCAGCAAACGTCTTGTCTTTAGGGAGGGAGCAAGAGTAAAGCAAAGGCTTGGTGAGAGCAGCTTCGGGGCCGGGCTGGGGCTGGCGGCAGAGCAGCGTCTGGGCCGAGCGTTCGGTAGAGCCTTCGGTTTGCTGGTGGGATCCAGCCACAGACCCCGCCAGGGTCGGGCTCTGAGCAGGCTCTGCTCTGGCTGGAGGGGGGATGATGGCGAGGGAGCCCTCGGCGTCGGAGCTGCGTTTGTCCGGCCTCTCTGCAGAGATGAAAGCTCCAGGCAGCTCCGGGCCCCCCCGGGCTCCCTCCCTCATCCTGCACCTTTCCCTGCGCCCTTGGCGGGGCGCTGGGCGGGCGCTGCCTCTGCTCAGGTGCATCTGGATCCTTTTAACCTTTCCCTTCGCGCTGTCGAGTTCGGATGGGGGAAGATGGATGGTCGGGGATTTATTAGCGGCGACCGAGCCGCGCTGCTCCCGCACGAGCCCGCTGGCTGCCGGGGGTGGGCTGCAGGCAGGGTGGGGGGCTTCGGGGGGCTGGGGGGTCGCTGTGTCTGACGGGGAGAGGTTTGGGGTGTGGGGGACAGCGGTGGGAGTTTGCCAGTGAGCACGAGTTCAGAAGGGGGGGGGCGGAGGGGGCTGCTGACAGAAAGCAGCAGCCTGTGTGGGTAAATGCAGTAATTAAAGCGCTCGTTAGCTCTGCCAAGCAGGAGTGGGTGATGGATGGTTCCACTGAGGGGTGGCTGGTTCTGCCCGGGCTGCGGAGCCGCGGCCCCGCTGCCAAGGACGGGGAGAGGGGCTCTGCCCCCTCCCCGGTGCTGGGCAGGAAGGCAAGAGCCTGGCAGCTGCCTGCGCCGCGGGTCGAACGCTCTGTTCCGGGGCTGCCCGAGCGGCCAGGCGAGAGGCAAACCCGCGGTGGGGGCAAGTCCGACCCGTCCCCTCCTCTGGTCCCGTCCCAGGTCCGGTTACAAACGCCTTCATCGTGCTGGCCCCGGCCAACATGTTCAACCCGGACGGGAAGCCCAGCGTGCCTCTCCCCAAATTCAGCAAACACCTCCACGGCACCGAGAGCAACGACGAGCAGGGCAGCGAGGGAGTGACGCTGCGCCTCGGGCTCCACCAGCAGGTACCGGGGCGAGGGGATTGCTGGGGAGGGGGGACAGAGGGCTGAGGGGGGTTCTGGGCCACAGGGGGGCAAAATTTCTCCTCCAGCCAGAGCAGCAGCAGCGATTGGTTGTGCTGCTCCACTGCTGCTCTGATCTTCCCCCGCGCTGCTGAACTTCCCCCAGCGCCGTTTTTTAAAGCGGTGGAATTGCCCAGTTAACTGATGGTGGGGGGAGCAGGCAGGGGAGCAGGCAGGGAGCAGACAGGCTCTTCCCCTGCTCTCAGCAGCTCCAACCAGGCTCTGCTGGTGCCACAGGCTCAGCCCTGCCCCGCTGGAGTCCCCTCGGGTTCCGCTTTGTCCCGCGGGGCTGGGGGGTTTCCAGGGGCCCGCGTCTCCCGTACCCACCCCTCGTGTCCGGTCCCGCAGGACTCTGGGGAGAGCTACCTGGAGAAGGCCGAGAAGATGTACGCGCAGATGTACTCGACGCGGGAAAAGGTGAGAGCTGCTCCGAGACGGGGCCATCGCGTCCTTCTGGTGCGGCCCCCTGGGGGGTTCTCGGAGGGCCCTGCGCGAGCTGGGGACGGAGGAACCAGCCCTGGAATTTGCTGCTGGTGTCGGCAGGAGGGACCGCGGTCTGTGTGCGAGGTGGAGGAGGGAGAGGATGAAAGGGTTTGGGATTTGCTGCTGTTGGGGGGAGCCAGCGCCGAGACCCGGGTGCCTGACACTTTTCTGTGTGTTTTTTCTGTCGCAGAACCTGGTGGGGGACCAGGAGCATCTGACGATCCAGGTGAGCGAGCTGGAGGAGGAGGTGAGCACCCTCCGGAAAATCAACAAGAACCTCTTCGACTTCTCCGCTCGCATCATCACCAAACCAGCCAAATGAAGAGGCGCCCCCCTGCCCTCCCGCCCCTCTGCCTCTCCCTGCCCAGCTCCTGGGGAAGACCCAGCCCGTCCTCGGGCACACGCGGGCGCCAGCGCCCGGCTCGCGGCCTCGCCAGCCCCCGGCACGCGCCGGAGCATCCGCCTGCTGCCGTGGGACTGAGCCGCGCGGGGCCGCGGGGCTGCTGCCTGCGGGACAACACAGGGACCGTTTTCACCCCGATTCGGCGCCGGCGGGGGCGGACGCGGAGCAACCGGCTGCGGGGGGAGCGGCGCCGGCTCCCAGGGAGGGGTTCAGGACGCAGCTCCTGCTCTTTCCCCGTCTCCTCCCCTGGCCCTTCTTTTGTTTCTTTTCGTTACTTGACCCTGCAGTGCAGACAGAGAAGTGGTTTTTCTCTTAATACCGGTTTGAGATTGGATTTTGGAGACCCCTCCCGCCCACCCTGCCCTGGGAAACGCTGCTCCATGCTGCCGGACCCCTCACGGCCGGGATCCCGCTGCGGGGTGACAGCGGGGGCTGAGCAGCTCCTGGGGGTGCCCGGGGGCCCCTGGGGTGCTCCCTGGGGACAGGCCGGGGGGGTGCTGGGGTACCAGGCCTGGGGGGGAGTCCTGCCCTGCCCCATCCATCCTCCTGGTCTGGTGGGCAGGGGGCTGGGGGGGTGTGGGGGTGTCCCTGGGCTCAGAGGGCAGGTGGTGGTTTTGGGGTGCAGGGCTGACTCCTTCAGGGAGGGGTGGGGGGGCCAGCAAGGTGCTATTTCCAGTCTCGTAAGTTGACAATTTATATATATTTGGATCCAGCTACTTAGTTTTCATGGTGTTCTGGGGAATCGGCCTTTTGTATTGTCACAAGCATGGCAGCGGGGGTTGTGGGTTTTGTTTAGGTTTATTTTTTACATAAAAGATTTGTTTTTTATAGTGAAAGATGCCTGAGGGTTTTCCTTACCTCCCCGCCGGTACCCCCAGACCTCGGTAACCCACCACCGCGTCCCCCCAGCGCTGCCGGGCGCAGGACGGCGATTCCCCGCGGGTCCCCCTGGCGCTGGAGGGGGTCCCCTGCGCCCCCCTGCACCCCCACCCCCCGCAGCGAGCGCAGTTGCTGTGAAGTGCCCTTCAGTAACGCCAGCGCGGCGCAGCCCCCGCTCCTGCCAGCGCCCCAGAGAAAGCTTTTAGCTTAATGAGCGGCTGCTCCTGACGCTGCCGCTCCGCAGGGACACGGGGAGCGGCGGCCCGAGCCGGGGGCTGCGCCGGGAGCGTGTCCCACCCCAGGGAGAGCCCCGAGGGCCCCCCGCCAGGGCCCAGCCCCGAGCCTGCCCTCCCAGTTGTCCCATGCCCTGTCCCAGTTCCCCCAGCGGGGTTCGTGTCAGGGCGCTGTCCTTGGGCAGACCCAGAGGGAGCACCCCGAGTTTTGGGGGGGCTATTTCATCCCAAGAGCCTGTTGTCCCCCCTCCCAGCTCCTGCGTGGGGCCGTGGGTGCTGCTCCGCGTTTGTGCCCAGGGGAAGGGGCTGCCCGGGGCCCTGCGCTCAGGATCCTGCGCCGGGGAGGGGACCAGCACCCCCCGACCCGCGGCCTGGCAGGGTTTGCTCTGACGGCCTCCCCCCTCCGGGCCCTTCTCCGCAGGGGGAATTCATTAGCTCTGACTCATTACATTTCTCTGGTGATCGATACTTTTTGCCAGCTGGTATTTGGCTCCATTACTCGCTTTATTTTTCTTATTAATTTAGCAGAGGCTCTTCGCCTCCCTGGCAGCCGCTGTTTGCGCTCCCGGGAGGGGAGTGAGGAGCCCCCGGGCCGGGCTGGGCCTCGGCTCCCTGGTGCAGATGAGGAGGGTACCCCCCCCCCCCCCCCCTCCAGCGGCAGCAGCGCGAGGCCTTTGCCCCCTCCCCACGCAGCGGGACGGGCCCCGCGGCCCCGGGACCCTCATTTTGAGGCCGCGTCTCTGCGGAGGGATGGGGGGATCCGGTCGTGGCCTTTACCGGGGGGGGGGGGGGGGGGGGGGGGCGGAAATTTACAGCGCCGAGTCCGACTCAGCGACCACCCCGGGAGCCTTTTCCCAGCCCGGGGGGTGGCAGGACCCGGCCGGAGGAGGAAGAGGAGGAGGAGGGAGGTCCCGGTGGTCTAAAGGCAGCCGGGCCCCCCCGGGAACCGCGGGAGTTCCTGTGCCGGGGCCCCTCGTGTTCCCTCCCGGGGGACCCCACGGTCGCAGCCCTCCCGCAGCTGGGGGGGATGCGGGGAGGGAGGGGGGTGCTGCGGGCGTGCCCGGCGCGGCGCTGGCCCGTGTCCGCCGCGACCCACCGGGGCCGGGGGTGCGGGGGCCGCCCCGGACCCTCCCGCTCGGCTCGGGGACGGGGCGGGCGCTGCCCGCGGGGAGCGAGGCGGGTCCCTGCCCGTCCCTGCCCGCACACGCGGGCTGCGGAGCCGGGCGGGGGCCGGTCCCGGTGGGCGCTGCCGCCCCGCCCGCCCGGAGCCGCCCCCGCCCCCGGCCCGCCCCGGCGGGGCGCAGAGCGGCGGGGCCGGTGGCGGGGCCGGCGGCGGGGCCCATGGCGGGGCTGCGGGCGCTCTGGCTGCTGGCGGCGGCGCTGGGGGCGGCGGGGGGGCACCCGCAGCCCTGCCGCGTCCCGGCCCGCCCCGGCCCCGCCGTGCGCCTCGGAGCGCTGCTGCCGCCCGGCCGCGCCCGGCTCCGCGCCGCGCTGCTGAGAGCCGCGGGCACCGGCACCGGCACCGGCACCGGGGGGAGCCCCGGGGGGGGGCCCGGGGGGGCGGCGCTGCCCCACAACCTCAGCCTGGAGGTGGTGGCGGGCGCCCCGGCGGTGCGGGACCCCCGCTCGCTGGCGCGGTGGCTCTGCGGGGCGCTGGGGGGGCGCGGCGCGGCCGCCGTCCTGGCGCTGCCCCGCTCCCGCCGGGAGCTGCTCCAGCTCGATTTCCTCGCCGCCGCCCTCCAGATCCCCGTCGTCAGCCTCCTCGACGGCCGCGGGCCGCTGCCCTTCCGAGCGCAGGTAGGACCCGCACCGGGGGGACCCGCTCCCGCTCGGGCCCCGGCTCCATCCCGCCCCCCACCCCGGCTCTAATCCCGGCTCTATCCCAGCGCCTCATCCTTGCTGCATCCCGGCTCCATCCCGGCTCCTCTCCCGCGGGTCCCCCCTCCCGCTTCCCCTCCCGGCTCCATCCCGACTCCTGTCCCGAGCCTCATCGCGGCTCTATCCCGCGGGTCCCGCTCCCAGCTCAGTCCTGGCTCCTATCCCGATCCCGACTCCGGCTCCAATCCCGGCTCTATCCCAGCCCCTCATCCTTGCTGCATCCCGGCTCCATCCCACCCCATTCCCACCTCCATCCCGGCTCTGTCCTGACCCGCATCCTGGGTCTATCCCAGCCTCGTCCCGGGCACCATCCTGGCCTCATCCTGGCTCTATCCCGGCCCCATCGCAGCTCCATCCCAGCCCCCTCCTGGCCCCTATTCCAGCCCCATCCTGGCTCTATCCCAACCTCCATCCCAGCTCTATCCTGGCTCCATCCCAGCCCCATCTCATCTCTCTCCTGGCCCCTGCCCAGCTCTATCCCAGCCCCATCCCAGCTCCCACTCCAAGGCAACTTCCCTGGCTCCTCCGGCAGCCCCGCGCCCCCCCAGCCCTAGTCCCGACCCCGATCTGGCCCGGGAAGGGCTCCGGGGACGTTCCCTGGCGCTGGATCCCCGCGGTCCCCTGTGCCGCCTGGTTCAGCCCCGCTGCCCCGGGAGCGGCGTCTGTACGCACCGGTGCCAGGTTTCACAGCCTAAACCCTGCCAAGCCGAGACCTGTCCCAGCCCTGTGTCCCTGGGGCTGAATTTGTCCCTTCCCTCGGTCGCATTTGGGCCCCTCCGTGTGTGCGCCTTCCCCCCGTGCGTGAGGGCAGGGGGTGCCCAACCGCTGCCCGGTGCTGATGAACCCTCGTGCCCGCCCAGCCGGGGGTCCCACGGGGGGGTCTCCTCCCTGGGCTCTTCCTCTGGCCCCTGGGCGACCCTCTGGCTCATGGGTGGGTGCAGGGCCAGCACCGGGCAGGAGGAACCATCTACCCAGGCTGGAACAGGGCAGGGACCGGGCAGGGAGCGCGGGGTGGCTCCAGGGTGGGAGGGACCACGTCTGGTGCTGCCTCTGGGCTGGTCCCACGGGCAGGAGCGGGGCAGGGGCACAGCCACAACCCCTCTGTGTCGGCAGAGCCCTTTCCACTTCCACATGGACCGACAGAGCTCGCTGGAGACGCTGGTGGATGTGCTGGTGAGCGTCCTGCGAGCCAACGACTGGCAGGAGACCAGCCTGGTGCTCTGCCGTCCCTGGGACGTCTCCGGCTTCCTCGGCCTCTGGGCCCGCCGCTCCCAGCTCTTCCTCCGCGCCGTCCTGGACCTCGGCTACTTGGACGAACCCAGGGCCACCCGCTCCCTCCGGCAGCACAGGGAGCGCTTCAGGG